>NC_054382.1:69584659-69902159 GCF_017654675.1 Xenopus laevis | reverse complement strand
ATGCTGGTGTCTTTTACTTTTTATAGGGTGATAGGCTGAAAAAGAACAAATTTTTTAGGGTTCCCCCTACATTTGATAACATATGGCACCTAAACTATACTGTGGGCACATGTGTAGGGCATTAGAATACATTTATTCCCTGGCCTTGTGTAGTGTAAAGTGTTTTTTGCTGCATATACGGGCATTGTACTTTAACTGCATGCCGTATGCAAATTTCCGATCGCTAGCGTAACTTCGAACCGCTGATCGCAACATCGCTATCGCAACCGATCGGTAACTTATGCGCAACTTTAGATCTTCATGACTTTGCGCAGCCTTGGCGAATCTACACCTGGCGAAGTGCAGCTAATGCAACGCTGGCGCAACTTCGAAGGTAAATCTGCCCCTATTTGACTTATAAATGTTATTATCTGTAATCCAATACTAATTATAAAACATTTTTCACAACGTACATTTTTTTTTAAAGAAAAATTGCCATTGCGTATATGAAGATTTCTTTTCTTTTTTCCCCTAAAACAGTAAAGCATACCATAGCTTATTGTGTGTCTGACAGTCCAATACTCACTTATAAGGATGGGAGAAATCTGAACCAATTTAGTAAACCTTAGCAACCAATTAGATTTTGCTTTCATTATTCTAACTGCACTATACCAATCAAAGCTTAATGCATAGTACAGCATATGCATGTATATAAGTCAACAAAGGTTAATTTCTTTGCATGTTTTTATGTAAACACATATACTCCCTATCAATGCACTCATGGGTCAGACAACTCTTAAAGGACAAAAAAAACATGCAAGAATCTAAAGACAGACAGCTAGTAAAGGTAAGTAAGATGGTGGTGGGTTAGGTGTCGAAGCACAACCAAATACAACCAAGAAATATTGGAGCGACAGGTAGTGTAATGCATGTTACAAACATGCGTTGTGAGTCCTAAGGAGGAAAACGAGCTCCAGAAGGTACACATGTTGAATGACCAAACAGAAAAAAAGCCCACTCTGAGGGAGGCCTAAGTGTCTCCCCAGCCCTCCCCTAATAAATACAGTGCTGCCAAACACAGGCAGTACTGTATACATAAAATCACCTGGAAAGCACAAGCTCCAGCACCCACAGGTGCTAAATGCAGGGCTGAGTGCACCATTCGCTGTGGTGTTAAAATAAGTTCCTTAATAGGTTACTATAAATAACTGCAGTTTCTCTCATTTCTCTTCAGGTATGCTCATCATTTAATTTACTCCCTTTCATCGCTGTTTCTTCTCTGCTATACTCTTGTTTATAAATTTTGACTTGCCGATCATTTAAACTGAACTCATTTCAAAGACTTTCTAGGCCTGAAAAGCAAAAGAAAAAAATAATATGCTCTGGAATAAAAGATTGTCTGGCACCCATTGAAACGACGGCCTACGTGGAAGAACTTCACCATCTATCTGATCCATGCTCCATCTGGAATATCTGTACAATGTTACATCCTTTTATAACTTATGATTACCTCAGTAATTATTTACATGCAATGCTGAAACAGCTTACTTCCTGTTCAATTCCACTACACAAACAAGCCCCGTCACATGCACACAATCCCTTTCACTCATAGCATCTCCTTACCAAAAGGCTAGCAATTCAAAAACCACCCTTCCACCTTATGCTGTCTACATTTCTTTCTGCTGCTCAGTGAGATGTGTTGCATTCCTATCTTCACTTGACATAAACCTACACTCTTGGCACTGCCTGTTCCCAGATATGCTCACCTGCAGCATGTAATACACATTTCTCTCTCTCCTGTACTTCTATTCAGCTGTGTTCTCTGGAATGTTTGCTCTGTTTGCAACAATTCATGATCGATTTCTTTCTCACACTCTCAGCCGGCTAGGTCTTACTGAAATGTGTCTCACATCCACAGATACTGCATCCCCTGCAGTGTTAACACTATGGGGGCCTCTCACTCACCCACACTCCTAGATCTGGTGATAGGTAAGGAGAAAGGGTGGGCCTCTTAATGCCCCCCCACTGTCCTTTTGAGGTCTTTTTTTGTGATACATTTAAAGTCCACAAAATATATATGTGTTCTTTTTTTTCCTTCAGTGTGGCTGTGATATAGTTTCCTCTAGCAGCTATAACTCTGTTCTTTTATATCTTTGCAACTGGGCTCTCATACTTTCTATCCTCACATGTGGCCTCTCTCTTATTGTAGAATTAATTCAATATCCAATATATAACAAGCACAACAGATGAGCATCTTCAGTTCCTTAGTAACACCTTTGGACTCTCTCAGTGGGCACATTCAACACACTCTTAAGGGCACTATCTGGACCTGGTATTCACCCATAACTATTTCTAATTTCTCAAACGCTCCCTTTCCTCTTTCTGATTACCATCTTTTGTCTTTTGATGCATTGCTCTCTCCCACCGTACACCCACTAGAAAAAAAGGAAAAGTGTAAGACAGAATCATAATCCTTATCTTATTGTTTATTTTCTGCATCAATGCCTGGAATCTACTTTTATCTCTGTATACAACAGTTAAACTTTGTACTACTACACTGTTCAGTATACCTCTTGCTAATCGAGAGGTAGTTAGATCTTAACCCTGACACTCTTTGAACGCTTGTGTAAAAAAGCACTGTAGAAAATGATGTTACCTTTGAAATAAATGTATGTAGTAGTAATAATACTACTAATAACTGCAGTGGTGTAATTTAGCACCTATGTTCAAAAATCAACACCACTAAATTTTAGCAGAGCTATCAATTGGAAGTGGTCAGCACCATTTTGTTTTCCACTATTCGTTATAAAGTAAAAATTGTGTAGTGTCATTACATGCAGTCATTTTGAGAAAATAATTGCACTTGTTGCTCTTGGCTATACACAAATTGTATTTTAACATGTACAGTATTTTATAATTATAGGTATACCAAGTATGTGCAACTGCTATCAATTTGCATTAATATTTTGTTTTATAACTAGGAAATATGATGTCTGGCCTTGCAGCATATACTCATGCATTTCAAGCATTTACATTTATCCCAGCTGTAAAAATATATGTATAAATTTTTTTTCTAAAATACGACTATAATATAAAATGACCACCCAGTATTCTTATTACGAGAAAAGACAGACACTTCCATAAAATATAAACTTTATTCAAATATATTTTCTAGCTGAAAACTGGAATGATGCTTACTGTCCCCAGGAGGACAAAGAAAATGTCAAGCGAGATGACAGTAAATTGAATGATACACGATCCTGCTGCATAAGAAAAATTGATTGATGTGTGCTGTACTTGCTGTACTTAATCTTTACATTTTAGACTAGACACTGTTATGTTTTTCCTGCTATATGTAAAATTTCTGATAGTACAGATATCACACATCTCAATTTATATCGGCTTTTTAATGGATTTTCCTCTTAACTGAAAATGTCAAGCTGTACACAAGCTGACTATAAACAAAGCAAAATAATAAAACTATTTGCAAGCAATAGCCATAAGTCTTCACTGGCCATCGTCTACTATGGTATTATGATCCTGATTATTTTATTTATTTTTAGAATAACTAAGATTATGCATATATTAACCATTAATGTATTATGGTTCAAATGCTAAACTCCCAGGTCTTGAATGTACTTGAAATCAAGGAACCTCATTTCAAGCAATTATTTATTAAAGTTTTTTAAGAAACACTGTGAAAAATGTGAAGGAACTTGCTCATAACTTCCCAAATAATCAAAGCCAGATATTAAAAATGTTTTAATTGAAAAATAGGGTAAACATTTCCCATAGTCTCCATTTTAATCAAATAATTATTTTTAAATGATTTCCTCTAGAGCCAAAATAAGCCTATTGGGTTTAATTTATGTTTACATTATTATTTAGTAGATGTAAGGTATAGAGGTCCAAATTATGGAGATACTCATCCAGAAAACCCCAGATCCTGTGTATTCTGGATAACTGGTCCCATACCTGTATTTAAGGAATCTGGGGTATAAACTCAAATATGAAAATACCAGTTTTTTTAAACTATATGCCTAATGCATGATAGTGATAAATATTTGCAGATTTCTTTCAAAGTAAAAATGCTGTGTAACACCAAGCAAAATAATCCATCCAGTAGATTATAATGTTGTAATCAACAAGAATAGAGGTCTTCAGATTATCACCACAATGTGGGTGCAATCATCTAGGCACCATAACAAAAAATATATACACACATTTATTTGTAATTAACATTATGGATGATGATAAAAGAAGTGGACAGCCATAACAGAGAGCAGTCCTATTACCTAACCAATTTCATGGCTATCATCATTTTTTGCCATCAATAAAACTGAAAATACTTTCTCTATATTCCAATGATGTGGAATTAGAAACCCAACCTCCGTTTCAGCTTAAATCAGTTTCTTGTTGCTTTGCATGTTAAAGCAGAACACACATTTATTTTGCAAGTGATACTTTACATTGTATTAGAAAATGGGTAAGTTGTATTTTTTCATATGGTGAAGCTTGCCTGGATCAGATGTTAGATACTAAAGAAAGTGAAAACCATGAGCACTGGTTCCCCGCCTGATTGGGAAAATATCAGCAGAAACATTTAAAAAAATCATTGCTGTCCTCTGTCTTTTACTTTTAAACACTTGACATTAATCTTGCAGTGCATAGTACAGCGTAGAGCAAAGACATGTAAATTCTAGATTGTTGCAAGTCAGATCCCAGACAGCTGATGCTGTAGATGTCATGTTTTATGGAAGAGAAGTGGTTAAATCCTGTTAAATCGTGTGGTTAAAGTACCAAACACTTTTTCCTTGATTCCCTTCAATTGCTCTTTCTGATCTGCATTGGTGAAGTTACTGTAGAGCAGGAATCCCAAACTTTTGTATCCGTGAGCAACATTCAGAAGTAAAAGGAGTTGGGGAGCAACACAAACATGAACAATTTTCTTGGGATGCCAAATAAGTGCTGTGATTGGCCATTTGGATCCCCTATGTGGATTGTCCACCTACATTGAGGCTCTGTTTGGCAGTACACCTGGTTTTTATAAAACCAAAACTTGCCTCCAAGCCTGGAATTCAAAAATAAACTCCCGCTTTGAGGCCACCAGGAGCAAAATTCCATGTGTGCTACGGGTTGGGGATCACTGCTGTAGAGGATGAGAAGTGGAAGAAGGTGGCATCTGTGAACTCCACTGTACAACTCTGCATATTTATGGCGGGTTCACACAGAGTGGCACTTTTCAGTGTAGTAGATATTGGAGGTAGTGATGGGCGAATTTGCGCCGTTTGCGCGCAATTCGCGAAACGGCGAAAAATTAGCAAAACGGCGCAGGCGCCCGTTTTTTTCGACGCCGGCGCCCGTTTTTGACGCCGGCGTCCGTTTTTTCGGGAAAACATTTTTTGATGCCGGCGAATTTTTTCGGCGAATTTTCGCGGGCGTTTCGCGAATTTATTCGCCTGTCGCGAATCGCGCAAATTCGCTGCGAATTCGCGCCTGGCGAATAAATTCGCCCATCACTAATTGGAGGGAGGGAAGTTAGTTAAGCAGGGGTCTGAGGTTTGGGAAGAGTGGTTCTCCTATAAGTACGGCTATACTGACATATTTAAAGCAAATATATATAGAGATAAGCTCTTTCTAACATTTGTTCTCTATTTTGTGTCAACATGATACCATTTTTGCAAGGTATACAGAGACAACAATGAATTCCTTCTCCTTCCTCCTTCCTCCTTTATACACACTCCTAATTTCTTTGTACAGTAACCACTGCTATATTTTTCTCTTTTACCTCTTATTTTTTGTAAAGTTTGGCTTGGTCTCAAAAGCTATCTATAATCTATTGGTGCTTTTTTACCCATTTTACACAAATATGAAAGACAGTCAGGTTTGCTTCTTATCAACTTCCTTTGTTTTGTGAATGTGTTGGCTTAACTTCTACTTTCAGTTTGTAGTAACCTTATATCAACTGTCTTAACTCAGTGCTGCTTTTCCCCATCATTGCCACACAGAACTAAAATTCCCATGCATGAAACCAACATGGGCATGGCTCAAGATAAAGGCATATACTGTATATACATTTATCTATATGGTCATTGTCTAGTGAATAGAGCTGACAATAAGATATTTCAAGCAAAGCATTAGCAAGTGAAAATAGTCCATGATAAATTACAAATGCAAAAGTATTCTCCATTGGAATCATCCTTACTAGAACCACATCAATCATCTTGTTGCTGTCTAACACTTGCAATTACTGTGGAGTGCTTGACAATATTACAATATAATCAAACTTCGAGAGCAGATAGAATGAAAAATAAATTGTTTTAGGATTCAGTCAATATTCTTATGGAAGAGGAGAGAGTAAAGAGAGTAGACAGGAAACACAGTGTAGAATGTTATTGTATGAATTAAGGTCTTGGGGAAATGTATTATTCAGTATTGCTATGATAATCCATCTCTAGGGGTTCTGCACTGCTTTAGAATTTTCTGTGTTGCACATTTGGATTACTAAATTCTGTAAATAATGGTAGCAGACCAATAATCCTTTCCCATGTTTTGTGGTTATTAGCTGCATTTTTCCCTTAAAAGTGCAGTGAAGACTGAAGCTTTGAGCACCTTTTGTATTTAAATAGCATTGGATTTTGTGAAAATGGGCCTCTGTCTTTAAAAAATAATTAATCTGCCTTTTTTGTGCACTGCCCTATTTTAACACAGGTGAAAACAAATAAAGTTACAGTGCATATAATACAGCATAATAACAATGCTCTTGGAAATGAAAATCTGCATTTACAAAAAACCAGTGGTCTCTATGACAAATCTTTATGAAAAGGGGGTAAGAGCACAGAACACAAAGAGAGGAGAAAGAGGACTATGACAGCCCTGTGTAAAGCTGGCCACAGACCCAAAGATCCGATCATACGAATCTATGTACGATCGGACTTCCCATCTCCCGACCTGCCACTAACCATTCCGATCAAATAAAGTACAAAAGAACAGATCAGCCAATGTTCTGCCCCTGACAGCAATGGTACGAAAGTTATGTCCGACCAAAGCTAGTGACAGTCTCCCACTGAAAATCGTTCGATCGGCAATACATGCAGAGATATTACCCGCATCCGAAAGTAATCTTTTAACCTGTTAGATTGACCAAAAGACCGATCTTCGCAGGACGAAAAATGTCGGGACTCTCCACACATGGTCCGATCGTACGAATCCTCGATTCAGATTTTTGTGTCTATGGCCAGCTTAAGAGAACAGAGAAGTATATAAAAAATTGAGTATATTTTGTAAAAGGAGCAGATAAGGAAGCCTAGGACACGTTGAGGAAAAGATAAAATGTTGCTGTACTTTGCTGGGAGCAGAATAAAAACTGAATGAAAGCACAATAATATAATAATATTTATTATGCTGTGAAAAAAAACCCAGCAGGTTAATACATTCACCCTTAAAAAAAAGTGTAATATTTTTACTAGTTTGCATGGTGTAAAATTACACACACGTTGATACACCCAGCTTTATACACCATTTCCTTTTACACAGCATAATAAATATGCCCAATAGTGTCATATTAGCTGAAGCTGCTTTATAATCTATCCATTGTCTCTTGCTACCCTGTGTCATGTCACGTTATACTGATAAAGCTTTAAATTAAAGCTGCATATAGTCAGAGATGGTCATAACAGCTGCAGGCATATTGATGGGCTTGCTAACCAGTTCACTAGTTTGCCAGGTCTTTAACATCATTTTGCTAAAAACAATGACTGCAACAAGGCGGCAGCTGCTCTCAGCATGAAATTGCATAACTGACACCCTGTATTTTCTTTGCAATGAGATGATACTGTTCACTATTGTCTGGACAATTATCATATAGCCTTGGTTACAGAGTAGCTATCTTCATTTCTAAAAGGAGAAACTAACTAGATCTGAGTCAACATATAAGGGGCACATTTACTTAGCTCGAGTGAAGGAATAGAATAAAAAGTACTTCGAATTTCAATTTTTTTTTTGGCTACTTCGACCATTGAATTGGCTACTTCAACCTTCGACTATGATTTTGACTTCGAATCGAACGATTCGAACTAAAAATTGTTTGACTATACGACCATTCGATAGTCGAAATACTGTCTCTTTAAAAAAACTTCGACCTCCTACTTCGCCGCCTAAAACCTACCGAGCATCAATGTTAGCCTATGGGGAAGGTCCCCATAGGCTTTCTAACAAATTTCTGATTGAAGGAAAATCATTCGATCGATGGATTAAAATCCTTTGAATCATTCAATTCGAAGGATTTAATCGTTCAAACGAGCGAATTTTCCTACGATCGTTCGAACAAACGAATAGCGGTAAATCCTTCGACTTTGATATTCGAAGTTGAAGGATTTTACTTCGACCCTAAGTAAATGTGCCCCATAAGAGTATAAAAAGTTGTGATCAACAAATATACTTATGTTTGCAGACTGGGAAATTAAAAACAGAGAAATGTAGTCAGCACTTAAATCAGTGATGCCCAACAGATGACCATTGAATACATGTAGTCCCTATACTAAGGTATCTAGCAGGAAGCAGTTGCCTGCTGCTTTGCAAAAAATTTTTTTATAAATTTAAATCATTCTCTTTAGTTTTCTGTCAAAGATGATGTCTTTTTATCCAAGTAATATGTTTTCTAGTTCACAGGTTATGTTTGGTCAAATGTTTTTTATGCTTTCATTTATCTATGACTTAACTCTTCAGACTGAAATGGGGTAAATGTAAATAAAGCTTTCAGAACAAGAGTGATTAATCTTGTTAAAGACGGCTATGACTAAAGAGCGTGTTTACAAAGAAAGCAAACTGTAATAAATTCAGATGCAAATCAATGTTTTTTTTATCCCAAAATGAAGAGTTTTTTTTCTAGAATTAAGTTTGATGCACCAATATAAATGGCACTATAAATTATAGGTGACACTGCCACTGACTGCAAGTTGTATGGTTTCACTTAGAGTGTCAATGTTTTATACATTTTATGTTATTCTATGGCTTTACATTTGCACTAGATTTGCTGTGACTTTAGACCTATATCTAGAACCTATACTAAAGGTAGGCTGCTATTTTATTTCCTAGAAATAATGAGACAGAATGTCCACTCTTCTTTAAACTGCAGAATAAAAAAATTAAAGCAACATATAGATGTCTTAAACTATGCTACATTATGTAAGTCAATACTTTTCACATTTATGACAGTAAAATCATTTGCTTAGAGGTGCAAGCAATAAAGGGTGCCCCTTAGTTCTTTTTTTTTTGTAACTTAATTTTTAGAGTTTTACAGTTTTTTTAACAGAAAGAAAAAAAAAAGGTGATTACACGACATGCATTTAGATTCAGTGAGAAAGACAGGTCCAATGCAATTGAAGTATTAGAAGGCACCATTTACATGTTTTTTTTTTTTTTTAACAATTCTTTTATTGCATCTCATTGTACATATAGATACATTGTAAGTACAGATCAAGGATTTCCACTTGTACAGTACAGTAAATGCAAATTAACCAACAAAAGAAAACACAAAACAATAACATTACGGTGTCATCATTCATTTATACATTTATCCACTGGCTCCCCTTACCTAACATGTCTCTTTTTTCTTTTTTTTTTTTTTTTCTCTTTTTTCTCTTTCCTCTTTTCTTTTTTGTACTATTAAAAAAAAAAACACAAAAAAACAAAAACAAAAAAAAAAAAACCCCACCAGGAGTTTAATTATATACTTTTAATTACCTATGTGTTGGGGGGTAAGATTGTGTGAGAGGGCAGTAGTGTAGTTCATGGGTTCATGCTATTATCCTCCAGGTCTATCCATATTGACCAGACTTTCTCGAACTTCTGAGGACAACCTCTCCTTATATAAGTAAGTTTGTATAGTGGTATAGCTTTATCAATCATATTTTCCCAAGTTGCAACCTTCGGGCCCTCTGCGGACTTCCAATGTATTGCTATTGTTTTCTTGGCATACATACAAAGTATACTAACTAGGGTTCTTTGGGCCCTCCTAGGTGAAAGGTCCTCCACCTGATTGAGTAAAATCACCATAGGGTCAAGTGGGAGGGTCAAGTCAGTTTTTTCTAGTATAATTCTTGCTATTGCCTTCCAGAAGTGTTGTGATCTGGGACAGCTCCATATTAGGTGGAAAAAATCAGCTGGGGAGTGTTGACACCTGGGACACTCTTGTCCAATAGCAGGGTTCATTTTATGTAGCCTCTGTGGTGTAAAGTAGGTACGGTGGAGATACTTTAATTGTGTTAGTCTATCCCTGCTGCTAATAATCCCATCAAAGGTAGCTTCCAACACTTCCTCCCATATTTCTAAGGTAAGTTGTGGGATATCACAATGCCATTTTTCATATAGTTTGGTTAGAGAGGTACTTCCAGCCATTAACAGTTTGTTATAAAACATTGATAGAGGTTTTTTAAGTTCTTCATTGTGGACCATAGTTTCAATCAGGCTTGACGATGTATCAATATTGGAGACAGCCTGAAACTGGGTCCCCACCGCATGTCTAAGCTGAAAATATCGAAAAAGCATTTTATTGGGGAGGGAAAACTTTTGTTTCAGCTCCTGAAAGGATAGTAATGTGCCCTCTAGTATAATGTCTGAAATGTACTTAATATTGTACCGTGCCCACAGTTGGGGGTCTGGGATTGTTTTCAGTTGTGTAAGGATTGGGTTACCCCACAAGGGAGTATACTGAGAGCAGTGTGGTTGAGATTTCGGAAAGTGTTTTATAGCCAATTTCCATGCCTTAACTATAGTTATCATTGGCAGAGTGGCCTTATTAGTATAGGCCGTACCCCTATATAGAATATTTTTAAGTTCTTCTAGAGATCCCAGGACCTTAGCTTCAAGCAAAGTGGCCGCATTAGTTAGCGAGGGTGAGGTCCATCTCCAAGCTACGACTAGCTGTGCTGCTATATAGTACATGTATGGATTTGGCGCCGCTAGCCCCCCTTTTACAGTTGGTAGTTGCAAGGTTTGTAGCGAAATTCTGGGTTGTTCCCCATTCCAGTATAGGGTTAGCATAAGTCCTTTGAGCCTATGAAAGGTTGTGTGGGGTATAGTTACGGGTGATTGGCGAAAAATATATGTCAGTTTGGGCAAGACTATCATTTTAAAAAGGTTGATTCGCCCAGCTAGAGTAAGTGGAAGAAGTCTCCAGTTATTAATCTTCTGATTTAAGTATTCAAGTATGGGGTTCACATTAAGTTCTGTAAACTTCCCCATGTCAGGATGAATCCATACTCCTAAGTATTTGAAACTGTTCACCCAGTTTAGTTCCCGTGCCTGCGTAGGGAGAATTGGAGGGAGTGGGTCTATTGGGAGAATTACAGATTTAGTCCAATTAATTTTAAGACCTGAAAAAGAAGTATGGTCATTAATAATATTCAAAGCGTTTATCAGGGACTGATTTGGGTCAGCTAAGTACAAGAGAGTGTCGTCAGCGTACATTGAGATTAGTTCTGTCATGTCGCCTAACTGTAACCCCTTCACTCCCTGTGAGGATTTAATGCGGCATGCCAATGGCTCCATCGCCAGAGCAAATAACAGAGGCGACAATGGGCAACCCTGTCTCGTTCCACGGCCTATTGGAAAGAATTGTGATAGTTTGGAATTAGTGCGGACTTTGGCTATTGGTAAGGTATATAGTGCTCGAATCCAGGTTATAAACGTTCGAGGTATTCCCATCTGCCTTAGGGTAACCCATAGATATTCCCACTCTACAGAGTCGAACGCTTTTTCATTATCCAATGAAACAATCACTCTGCTGCCATGATTGTCATGTTTGATGGATAAATTAGTAAAGAGCCTTCTGAGGTTTGTGTCAGTCGATCTTCCCAAAATAAAACCAGTTTGATCAGGGGAAATTATATCTGCCATAGAGTCAGCTAGTCTCATAGCAAGTATTTTCGCTAAGATTTTTGCATCAACATTAATAAGTGAAATTGGCCTGTAAGAGGCACATATTAATGGGTCCTTTCCTGGTTTGGGTATGAGGACTATTAAGGTTTCTCTCATAGATTTTGGGAGAGGATTCCCTTTGATTACACCATTGTATAATTTGGTAAGGGGGTGTGCTAACTTGTGTACATGCTGCTTGTACCATTCCGCTGGCAACCCATCTAAGCCTGGTGTTTTCCCCGCTGGAAGAGCCGCTATAGCGGCTTCAACTTCCGCTATGGTGATGTCCTGTGCTAATTGTTGGGAAATCTGTTCAGAAAATGCATTAGGTTGGATAGTGTCTAAATATCCCTGAAGATCATCTGTTGTTATTTGTAATTTGGAAGTATACAGGTCCGAGTAAAACTGTTCAAAGGCCTGGTTTATTTCCTCCGGGGAGGAGGCAAGGTCACCGTTAGGTAGTTTAATTGCTGGTATAGAGGTAGACGACAGTTCCTCTCTGGTTAACATCGCCAGTAGCTTGCCTGTTCTATCTCCGTGTTCAAATATATTGGCTTTTTGAAAAAGCATATGTTTTTTGGTTACCTCTATTAGTGCTAGGTTAAGAACTTCTTGGCATTGTTGCCATTCCTGTTTGTTCTGTTCTGTAGGGTCAGCTACATACCTGGCCTCCTTGTCTGTCACCATTTTTGTTTTCTGGGAGATATCTGCCGCTACATTTAGATTATGCGCCTTGATGTGGCTTATAAATTCACCTCGAATGTATGCCTTCAGTGCGTCCCAAGAGACATCAGGAGGGGTCTCTTCTAAGTTAGTGGCCAGGTACGTGTCTATACTATTCTGGATATGTTCTCCCAAGTCTCTGTGATTTGCCCAATATGGACTTAGTCTCCAAAGTCTATCTTGGGGGGTAGTCGAGGTCATCAGAGTAACGAGTACAGGGGAATGGTCCGATATACCCCTGGTCAGTATTTCAACATTTTGTATCAATTTATTAGTTTCCTCACAGCCTAGAGCTAAGTCTATTCTGGATAAGGCATTGTATCCAGCTGAATAACATGTGTATTGTTGTACCCTGGGATTACGTTCTCTCCACAAGTCATGCAAACCATATAGGGAGACCCACTTGACAAAGGCTGGCGTATTGGTTTTGGAAAGTTTGTGTTTGTCCATCTCCGCATCCATAATGGCATTGAAATCTCCCATTATTAAGATGGGTGATGCTGGGAGATTTAGGATTTTATTCATTATTGTATAAAGCGTCCCATCTTGGAATGGAGGCGGAATATAAACATTTACAAGAATGACCTTTTTCCCAGTAAGTGTGCCATGTATTATGAGAAATCTGCCCTCTGCATCTGAAATAACCTTATGAGCAGTAAAGGAACATGTTTTGCTTATGAGGATTGAAACTCCTCTGGAGTAACTAGTATGTATGGAGTGATACATGGAGCCTATCCATGGTCTTTTAAGAGATAGGGGTTTGCTACCTATCAAGTGGGTCTCCTGTAACATAATTATTTGTGGTTTAACCCTCCTTATAAAATCAAAAACAAGTCTCCGTTTAATAGCATTACCCATTCCCCTCACATTCCATGAGATTATTTTATCTGTAGCCATAGTCCCGCTGAAACAATGTTTTGTACCCAAGGGGCACTACAGCATGACATGCAATAAGGTTTTGTTGAGATAAATCAGACACCGTAGTAAGAATAACATAACAACTGAGTCCCTTCCCTTCCCACCCCACCCACTGCAAGAAACAAAAAACCATGAGTGAGTCTACACCCCTAACAATATCCCTTAAACTCAAATTGGGGGGTTAGTGCCCTTCTGATTTCGTCAAGCAGGCACAGCACTTGTCATCTGCCTTAAGTGCCAACTCCGGGGACAACTTATATTTAAGTAGTACCCTTTTTCTTTTTTTTTTTTTTTTTTTTTTTTGTATTCTGAAGTATATACTTTAACTATTTTTTTTTTTCCCCCAACATTTTCTTACTTTTGTCTTACCCTCCTGTATCCTGTCTTGTCTCCCCCCTTCCCCATATCACCTCCACCCTGGATATAGTCCTGCGTAGATCAGTAGCATAAGTCAGTTCTTTACCAAAATATCAGAGGGTGGAGAAAGGTGTCTTCAGAGCAGTTACCTGTATTCTGGGGGGGGTACAGCAGTGCAGTATTCCCGTTAGTTTCTAGTTACGTGGTCTCAGTTCTAGCCAGGATATTAACTCTTCTGGTGATCCAAAGAAATGTGCTTTACCATTGTCTGTGACTCGCAGTCGCGCTGGAAACATCATGGCGTATGGTAGATTCCGCTGTCGAAGTTGTAGTTTGGCCTCCGAGAATTTTGCCCTTTGCTTTCTCACCTCCGCCGAGAAGTCTGGATAAATGGATACTCTTTGGTTTTCAAAGATAAGCTCGCGTGCTCTCCTTGCTTCCGCAAGGGCTGTGTCTCTGTCCCTGTAATTGAGAAGCCTGGCAATCAGGGGTCTTGGCGGTGCGCCTGGCGGTGGTGGTCTACCAGGAATCCTGTGCGCCCTTTCGACCGTGAATGCCTGTGAAAAGACTGCTTGGCCAAATGTAGTAGTAAGCCACTGTTCAATAAATTTCTCGGGAGAAGTGCCCTCTGCTTTTTCAGGGACGCCCAGTATGCGGATATTATTACGCCTAAGGCGGTTTTCAAGATCATCAGCTTTTTCTTGCAAGGCCTGGATCTGTTTATCAGTATTATTTAGGCGTCCAGGTAGAGTGTGCACAGTATCTTCCAGCTCCCCTATTCTTCTCTCCGCTTCCCCTGTGCGTTCTCTTATTTTTTGAACGTCATGCTTAAGAATCCCAAAGTCAGTTTTAAGTTCATCAATTTTAGTTATAAGTGCAGTATGATTATTAGTAATGGCTTGAAATACCTCTGTCAGCGTTGGTGCAGCTGATGTGGTAGGTATCATGGGCTGGGCAGGCTCCTCACCCATATCTGCGCCATTGGATTGTACCGTGTGCATCGTGGCTGCTGGCAGCCCTCTGGTACTGGCACGCTGAGGTAGTGGGAGTCGTGCAAACTGTTCTAATTTACTAGCAGCCGCTTCCCCTGCACTTTTTGTTAATGCTGCCGCCGCCTCGCGCCCTTTGCTGGTATCGGCGCCATTTTGTGACATCCTGGCAGGCCTGACGTTTGTCTTTTTGCTGGCGGTTCTGCGTCCTCTCCGCATTGACTAAGACCGCGGGCTGTTCCCAAGGCTCCCCTGGGACTTACTGCGGGTAGCGGATCCTCTTTACTGCGGGGAAATAGTATTTTAGAGCAGGATTACGGGCCCCCGGAGCGGAGCTCTGCAGATATGCGTCCTACTCCTTCCTCATTCCGGCCACGCCCCCCATTTACATGTTTTACATAATTGACAGCCAAGTTTATCAAACCAGAGATACAAAAAAAAAAAAAAAAACAATTAACTGGGTTTCCTGGGTATTATAAATTATCTATCAATCAATGCTCAGTGCAAATAGGCGGGCTCTGTATAGTTTTGTTCTGGGAATAGCTAAACACTATAGACAGATACGTTTAAAATCTCCAGTAGTAGTAAAGGTATTCCATCTAGACCAGATCTTTTGGAATCGGGGGAGAGTATCTCTAATTCTCACCGTCATGCATTCCATCTCCCTCATATCTGCTATCCTATGAATAATATCCTTTAATGATGGGGGCTGTACTTTTTGATGATGATGGGTAATTGCTAATCTGCAGGCTGTTAGAATATAATTGAGCAACCTTTGTTCAGCTTTAGTAAAGTATTCTAAGGGTTTTCCAACTAACGTGATAAGGGGATCTAATATGATTTCTGCCCCTTAGTTCTTATTCAGATCTTATGCACCTTGCACCAGATAAATACATAGTGAGGTCTAGAGTGCAGTGTAGGCGGCTGCAAGGCAGCACTATCCATACCACTTGTGCAGAAAGATATGTATCCATATTCAGGGGTCAAACATAGGATTCTCTGCTCCAAAAAAAGAGTGCAGAGACCTGCAGCCATTCTGCTCCCTGCAGTGCAGGGAGAAGAGGGCAAAAATCTTTACACTTTGCACTTTGTTCCCTGTCCCATTAATGCACGACCCCTTTAAATCATCCAGTTCCATTTATTAAAGCACATATACAAATCAGGCATCTATTTGTGATTGTTAGGGACAGATATTCACGTCTTTCTATAGTGAGCACCTATGCTGAAGCATAAAACACAATATGGCAGTGTAATTGAAATAATATCTATTCCCTCAGACTTTGCTGTATTTGTAAAGGAAAATAAATGGAAGATAACCACAACTTATAAATACATTTTCCTTCTAATGCTTTTGAGTCTTGTCTTGTTTTATTCATGTCATCCCCAGTGTGCAGGTACAGTTCTTAAACTATTATTAGGAAAAAAAACTTGTCAGTAATGTCTGTCCCATGAGTCGATGCTTTGCATTTATTTTTATCCTTAGCCTCCTCTTTAAATGATGTATTCTAAAATTATTGGCACAGTGACTGCAAAAAATAATTGACTTGCACTTTTCATATTTATTGTTCAGTTAACATGACACCCTTTAAAGATAAACTATACAAAATAACAGAGGCTTAATTCATTCTAATCAATATGTATTCTCCCCTGTCACCAATCTTTTTGTTCAATGAAACTAAAAATTATTGCTTTTCACTAAGTGACTAATATGAAATGTAGCCTAAAAAAAGAATCACAGTGTGTGTACTGAACTGGACAATGAAGAAGGGTTGAGAGTAATAATAAAGTCTAGACAAAATGGCATGCACTGATTTTTTGTTTTATTATAATAATCTGATGGCTGGATGGCATCTTTAATTTTGCAATGTTGATGTATGATGCAGCATATAAGGCCCAGTCTGCTACTAGGAGTTGAGAGAATTTTCAATAAGCAGATGATTAACTTTTTTAACTAAAATGGCTTAATCTAGGGTGATGAATGATCAATTTAAGCATTTGTATTGTCATTTGAAGACCATAAAATGTATGTGACTACACTTCCACTCATGGATTGCTATGTTTTTTTCTGGGACATAATCTTTGAGTATTCTGCGCTGAGGCATACAGTTTAGTATGTTTGCTAGATGAAAGTTACATTTTAGTCACTCATCTGTGTGCATATGTTCCAATAACTTGGCACTACTAAAACCCATGAGAAAACTTCCCCCTGTCTGTACAAGCTAGACATTGAAGTGTGCTACTATAGAGCAAAACCAACAATTGGACCACACCTCCACTTAAATTGTTAAAATTCCATCTTTATTAATGACTATTAGAAAAATACATAAGACGCATCACTGCCTGAAGTGTTTCAGACTCATTTAGTCCATAGTCATAGGCCAAATGATGTTCAGTTCAAAACACTATTAATTACAGAATGAAAAAATCACATGACTCCTCCTGACCAATCTGGTCAGAGATATACTTAAACTAAAGCATTCTACCTAAAGAAACAGGTACAGCATTATTGCAGCTTAATCCATTCCTAAAATATTGACAAACTTAGGGGGTTATTTATCAAAGTCCTATTTTATCTCAACATTTTCTGCTATTAACTCTGATAAAATCAGGTCTGTTTTTTACGCTTATTTTTTTATTACATTTTCCCGAAAATTTGGTTTGTGGGAAAAAAAATCAGGTTTTCATGATTTTTTTTCTGATTTTTCACCGAATACTTCGATTTCTTATGCTTTTTTGTCCAAAAACTCGGAAAACTTTGGGGTATTGCATGAAACCCAGTGCACATCAAAAAATCATTGGGACTTCTCCCATTGACTTATATGCAACCTTGACAGGTCTGAGATGCCGGACTCTCTAATTTGGACTTTTCCATCCACAGGGTTTAATAAATTCAGATTTTTTAAAAGTCCAATTTTATAAAACAAATCCAAAAAGCCTCACGCCCATTGATAGTTGTTAATAGGTCCCCCTGTCTAATTGATGGGAAGACTTTTTTCTATAACTTATACCTGTACATATTGTTGTTAATAACTCCACAACATTATCTAGTTTGCAATAGTGCACAGTGTATGTAATAAAACTTCTTAAAAGTTTGCTCCAAAAGTTTACCCCATGTTCAAACACGTCTTGAGTTTGCAATGCAATAAAAGTCTAAGGAAGAATATAACATTGATACATGCACATTTTTATTCTTATTTGTGCTCAAATTTGTTCTATTTGCAATTTTATTACATTTTCCCTATATTGGGTAATATAATACAAGTTGCAAAGACAAAAACAATTTACACAAATAAGAATAAAAAATTACCCACATCCAATCACAATGGTTCCATTATACTTATTCAAGTAGGTGTTAGCTGAAACTCACTGAGACATTAATCTAGCCGCAATGATAGCATACTGTAACTAGAAGTGGAAATTGTGTACCTGGTGAGGTACAGAAGTCAGCATCCAGACATCATTTGAAAAATTAACAATGCTATAACTCTTACTTTAAGCCTAACTTTGCAAGTGAGGAGGGCTTTGACATCACCTGCAAAGGATCCAAGCATCACTATCAGTCATCAGATCATCAGATAAAGGTAGATGTATTGTCAAGTTAAAAACATCAGACTAATAATGCAAAGTGTCCTCACTACTCAGCAATGCATATAAGCAACTACTACTCTGATGCATATAAACAACTCAAGAGGGATCATAATAGAATTTACTTAAAAAACTTTTAAAAAGACATGTAGTCAATACAGCTTTATGTTATCTCCTCTGAAAAACTATGTAGACTTCATAATGCGCATAAGGGAGGAGCACCAATCAGGCCAATTGTCAGCAGCATTAACTTGGTAACATATTGCATTGATACATGACCAATATGTTAGCCTCCTTAACACAGTATACCACTTTCAGTACACCAACGTACATGAGGTAAAACTAGACACTGATAAGTTTATGTGTTGGGACCTTTAGTATCAGAGGGGGTCAGCTTATTGATGAAAACAAAATAAAAGTGCAGATTCTGAATATATTTGATGAAATAATTTTCATCTGTCTACACAAATGAGGAACGAGTTAATGAAGGTTTCCTTCTTAATAGTCCCAATTCTAGTAATACAACTAATGATTCATGGTTCACACATGAGGAAATTCAAAAGAGACTAGAACATGTTAAGATAAACAAAGGCCGGGGCTAGATGGTATTCCTCCCAGGGTAATTAGTGAGCTTAGCTCTGTGATTGCCAAACCTCTTTACTTAATTTTTCAGGATTCATTGAGGTCTGGCATAGTGCCGAAAGACTGGCGAATTGCTAATGTGGTGCCTCTATTCAAAAAAGGATCCCGTTCTCAGCCTCAAACCTATAGGCCAGTTATTCTGACGTCAGTGGTAGGAAAGCTTTTCGAAGGGTTAATAAAGGATAAGATACTGGACTTTATAGCAAATCATAATACAATGAGTGTGTGCCAGCACGTTTTATGTGTAATAGATCTTGCCAAACTAACTTAATTTCTTTTCATGAGAAGGTAAGCAGGGACCTTGATTCTGGGATGGCAGTGGATGTGATTTACTTTGCTAAAGCATTTGATACAGTGCCACACAAAAGGTTACTGGTTAAATTAAGGAATATTGGCCTGGAACATAGTATTTGTACATGTATAGAGAGCTGGCTAAAAGATAGACTACAAAGAGTGTTGGTAAATGGAACATTTTCTATTTGGACTGGTGTTGTTAGCGTAGTAACGCAGGGCTCTGTACTAGGCCCCATTGCTTTTCAACTTGTTTATTAATGACCTGGAGATGGACATTGAAAGTACTGTTTCTGTTGTTGCAGATGATACTAAATTGTAAAAACTATAGGTCCCATGCAGGAGGCTACCACTTTGCAGAGTGATTTGTCTAAGTTGGGAAACTTGGCAGCAAACTGGAAAATGAGATTCAATGTTGATAAATGCAAGGTTATGCACTTTGGCAAAAATAATATAAATGCAAGTTATACACTAAATGGCAGGGTGTTGGGAGTTTCCTTAAATGAGAAGGATCTAGGGGTTTTTGTAGATAACAAGTTGTCTAATTCTGGGTAGGGTCATTCTGTGGCTACTAAAGCAAATAAAGTTCTGTCTTGCATAAAAAAGGACATTAACTCAAGGGATGAAAACATAATTATGCCTCTTTATAGGTCCCTGGTAAGGCCCCATCAGGAGTATGCAGTGAAGTTTTGGACTCCAGTCCTTAAGAGGGATATAAATGAGCTGTAAAGAGTGCAGAGACTTGCAACTAAACTGGTTAGAGGGAAGACTTAAATTATGAGGGTAGACTGTTAAGGTTGGGATTGTTTTCTCTGGAAAAAAGGTACTTGCGAGGACATGATTACACTTTACAAGTACATTAGAGGACATTATAGACAAATAGCAGGGGACCTTTTTACCCATAAAGTGGATTACCGTACAAGAGGCCACCCCTTTAGACTAGAAGAAAAGAACTTTCATTGGAACCAACTTAGGTTGGGGGTTCTTCACAGCCAGGACAGTGAGGTTGTGGAATGCACTGCCAGGTGATGTTGTGATGGCTGATTCAGTTAATGCCTTTAAGAATGGCTTGGATGATTTTTTGGACAGACATAATATCAAAGACTATTGTGATACTAAACTGTATAGTTAGTATAGGTATGGAGGGGTGTGTGTATGGATGCTGGGTTTTCATTTGGAGGGGTTGAACTTGATGGACTTTGTCTTTTTCAAACTGATCTAACTATGTAACTATGTAACTAGGTAACTGTTCATATGCATCTATCATAGAGGCAACTGAAGCAGTGAGGAAATGTCTGAAACAATATGTAGCCCTCAATAGTAGAACAAAGCTCAACCCAGAACAAGTTTGTTCTTTGCTGGATCTATGTCGTAACAACACTTATTTCATGCATAGAAATATATTTTATAGAAAAAAAAAACCATGGCTGTGCCATGGGTTTACCTGTGTCTCTGATTGTAGCAAATCTTTACATGGAACAAGTGGAAAGAGAGCTTTGAGTGTTCAAGGAAACAGTAATTGGTTTAGAAATGTAAATGACTACAACCTTCACCAAATTCATAAACTCAGGGACAAGAACATTAAGTTCACAAGACAGCAATCTGCATCTGCCTTTGGTTTTGATGTCAGTAACTGTATTATCCTTAAAATGTAAAGTTGAACTGAAAAAGCTGCTCAGATGAGTGGGAACACTTTCAAATTCATCAGATGGACATACTAACTGAGGGAAAAGGAGTGAGAGGCAAGAAACTGGCATGAAAAGTTGTTATAACTATTATATATTATAATTGTTGTTATAATTCGAACAAAATCCTCTTTTGCTCTCTAGTGCTCTAGCACATCTGCCTGTGGTCTTCCTAAATGAGCCCTGATACAGTATGTTAAAAGATTTAGATGAGTCATCTTGTATTTACTCATATTTTACCAGAAAGTTTTAATATAAAGTGCCAGCGTTATCATGGCTGTAGTGTATGGAAACTCTTTAGCATCTATCCAGATTTAATTTTTTTTTCTTTTAATAATCCCAAAGGGTAACATGTTATTTGTAATGTTTGGGGGGGTAAATCAGGTATCCATTATACATGGATATCTTAGTCAGTAAACATCTTAAATGACTGGATCACACCATCCCGTCACATGTTGGGGTGCAAGACGTTAAACACACACTTTTGTTATGGGCTGCTACACTTCATGTGGTGCACAGTGATGTAGTTTGACAGAGTAGTGTTACTGTTAGTGATGGGCGAATTTATTTGCCAGGCGCAAATTCGCGGCGAATTTGCGCGATTCGCCGCCAGCGAATAAATTTGCGAAACGGCCGCGAAAATTCCGAAAAAACGGACGCCGGCGTCAAAAACGGGCGCCGGCATTAAAAACGGGCGCTGGCGTAGAAAAAACGGGCGCCGGCGTCAAAAACGGGCGCCAGCAGCAAAAACGAGACGCCGGCGCCGTTTCGCGAATTTTTCGCCGTTTCACGAATTTCGCGAATTTTTCGGCGAAGCAAAACGGCGCAAATGCGCCCATCACTGGTTACTGTAGATTGACAGTGGTCCAAAAATGCAAGCAAAGCTTCTCTAGGAAATCAAAGTTAATTTATTTAAATTGTATTGTTGAGGTGTTAATATTCACTTAAATCTTTTGTGGCACTTAACTCCAAGAAACATTGTGTAGGAGTGAAAAATGCTTTTGGCACCATTAATGCACTGGCAAATTAATAAAGTGCTTCAAATGTAATTCAATGAAGATGAACAAAAAAACTATGAATGTGAAACAAAGAATTGATTATAATATCAATTATGTAATTGAATTGATGCTTAAATCTAATACTCATGTTGCTTATGATTAAAAGGATTAAGCAAAGATACTTTGGATTCTTCTAATTACTTAATGTTAGGTCTAAAAGGGTTGCTAATTTGCTTACATCTAATGTCATTCAGAGGTTAATTATGTCGTTCAACTTAGAATGAGAATGAACATTAACAGAAGAAAAACTTAATTGACGACTGATACCTCCAGGTACTGCAGAGTGATAAAATATTTGTTTTGAATTTTAAGTTTTTCTAAATAAACAGGGGACCTAATTTATTTGTTTTTTTAGACCACAGTAATCACAGTTCATTGTTTACTCATGTTTTGTTATTGTTAGACTGAAGAAAATCAAATAGGTGAAGAGGATTTAGCATGCTGATAAGCAATCAATAACAGAATAAAGAAGAAACCAGACCATACTTAATATGCCAAGTAATAACACATCAAAGAGGTCAAACAAAAATGAAAGTTTCAGTTTTATAGTTATCTTTAAACATTCTTTTATGTACTATAATAGAGTAAATGTGTAATTTCTATAATTGTAACTATTTTCAAATTCTTCACTTCTAGAGAAAAATGATGAAGTTGTTGTGTAGTGGTGAGACCCAAGGCTTTGCATGCCAGGTCAGATAAATATAGTAAAGGCAAAAACCTTATGTCTTTTTCAGTTGCTAGACACTGTTATAACAAATATCTATGTTACAAAGTATATTGCAAAGCAGCAACACTTTGTATTACTGCGTTATTCTGCCATAAAACGTGATATAAAACACATAAATAGAACCATATGTGATTTAGAGGTTTTACAATATAACCAGATTATCATGACACAATTTCATCAAAATTACCTGGACACTCTGTCTTAAAGGAACAGAAACAAAAAATGACAATAATGTAATGGTGCCCTGTGTAGCCATGGTGGCAGCAATTCAAGCACAAGGTACACTTCCTGCAAGCCCAAGCTCATAGGGAGCATGGACTATCTATGGGTCTTTCTGCTGCACACAATCTTATCAAAGTGCCAAATATTGGATGTAGTAGTTTAAAGGGATACTGTCATGGGAATTTTTTTTTTTTCAAAATGAATCTGTTTATAGTGCTGCTCCAATAGAATTCTGCATTGAAATCCATTTCTCAAAAGAGCAAACAGATTTTTTTATATTCACTTTTGAAATCTGACATGGGGCTAGACATATTGTCAATTTCCCAGCTGCCCCAAGTCATGTGACTTGTGCTCTGATAAACTTCAATCACTCTTTACTGATGTACTGCAAGTTGAAGTGGTATCACCCCCCTCCCTTCCCCCCTCCCAGCAGTCAAACAAAAGAACAATGGAAAGGTAACCAGATAACAGCTCCCTAACACAAGATAACAGCTGCCTGGTAGATCTAAGAACAACACTCAATAGTAAAAACCCATGTCTCACTGAGACACATTCAGTTACATTGAGAAGGAAAAACAGCAGCCTGCCAGAAAGCATTTCTATCCTAAGTGCTGGCACAAGTCACATGAGATGGAGCAGCTGGAAAATTGATAAAATGTCTAGCCCCATGTCAGATTTCAAAATTGAATATAAAAAAATCTGTTTGCTCTTTTGAGAAATGGATTTCAGTACAGAATTCTGCTGAAGTAGCACTATTAACTGATGCGTTTGAAAAAAATCATGTTTTCCGATGACAGGATTTAATGTTTGTATCTGTTCTTTGAACACATATACAAAGAAACATTTTCTTGACAAAATGTCTCTTATACAAGATAGGATTCCATTCTGTAGTTTTTGAAAACCCCCAAGTTTTTGGCAGTTGGCCCCTGTTTCTCCTCTTGTGTAAGAACTAAACCGATTGTATTGTATACAGATCATCTGCTAGCTCCTATGTAAACATTTGCCTTTTTACCCTTGTAAACCTAAATGGCAGCCCCCATTGCTACACAGCAGCCTATTAACATAAACTTTAGTAGAGTTTCTAAAGCAAACATATTATTTTACTGGTGCATGTTAACAGTGTGTTATATTTAAATGCATATAAAGTATTTTAATTTTTGGTGTTACTGGTTCTTTAATGCTGATCAAAGTCTCCTTCCATGCTGCAGTGTACCTCTTTTCTCCAAATTTAAAAATTTCCCCCAAAATCACCCTCTCCAAAACTTGGAAACAAAAGTAAGTTTTAAATGTTGCAGTCTAGACAGACAGGAACAGGCAGTACAGGATTATTTACAGGATTAGTTCCATAAGTATGGGTTTTGGTTATCGTTGTAACAGCAAAACTTTTGTGGTTTAATAGAAAGGTTAAAATTGAGATTGTTAAGAAATTCAATTAAGGTGGGTCAGCTGAAACTTTTATGAGGTATGTGGAGGCCAATACTTGATGGAAAAAAAATCAATCAGGCAAGAAAAAACTGAAAATGTAAAGGGCAATTCTGAGAAAAGTAAAAAATTCAAATTATTTTTTAAAAAAGTTGTTGAGGGATATAAGCTATTTTAGCCAAAATGTGCCTGTTCTTAACCGAATCCACACGAAATTAGAGTGCTCTACCTGTTAAATGGTACCCTCCGGGTGTCAGGTGCTGTACAGTCAATTAGACCCCCTGCTCAGGGTCACAGCAGTACACATGCAAATCCAAGGAAACTGCAGCACACTGATCCAAGTTTCAATTATAAAGGTGATTTATTGGTTTTTGGTAGACAAAGAAAGGCAACGTTTCAGACCATGCTGGACCCTTTATCAGGCTTGATAAAGGGCCCAGTGTGGACGAAACATTGCCTTTTTTTTGTCTACCAAGAGCCAATAAATCACCTTTATCATTGAAACTTGGATCAGTGTGCTGCAGTTTCCTTGGATTTGCATGTTCTTAACCGAATAACTGTAAGGCTGTTAGTTCGAAATTGGTAGTAGGAAAGATTAATTAAAGGAATTACATACATACATAAATAAAATATTGCAGTACATTTTAAATGACAATACTATTATTTTGTACCAGCATGGTTTTAAAGATCTTGTCAAATAAATGTAATAACCACTAAATTAATAAATATTGGCCTGAAACATAAAATGTGTACTTAGATAGAGAACTGGCTGAAGGATAGATAAAAAAATGGTAAATAATGGAACATTTTCAGATTTTCAGTGTTGCTAGTGGGGTACCAATTTTGGAACTGGGAGATCAGGGCTCACCAGAAAATATCCTTACTCTTTACTCCTCTTGACTGCCCTCTTCACTCAATTGCTTTATTCTTTACATACTAAAATATGGCATTTGTTGATTTATCTCCTTTGGTTCCATACAGAAATAGGTAATGACCATGACATAGGCCAAATGTTTAGGAGCAGAAAACCTGTTGATATTCTGCATTTGACTACATGATTTGACTACATTGGAGAACCAATGCAAAATATCATTTGCTCACTGCTCTGTATTGTCTAATTTCTCATGTGCCTGATAGGTTAGTTGTTACATTACCTTACCTGCTTCTACTTATTCCACATACCATTATATTCAGAAGAATATTTATATGTCAATATTTTCTACATACATTGCTCTCTTGTTACCAACGAAGAAAGCAATTGAAATCAAATGGCAAGGATTTTTTTATATCTCTAATTATTATATATATAACTAATTATTAGTGAACCCATTTTTTTAGTTATATATTTGATTGTATTTCATTATTTCTTTAACAGTTATTGGGGGTCATTTATAAACTTCGCGCAGGGCAGATTGGTTCGCAAAGTGAATATATTTGCCCTGCACATGGTTATATTTATAAAGCTGAATAAGAGGGTGCATACAGAATTGCGAATTTTTTATTCACAATGCGAATATCTAAAGGGGCTTTATAAATATGTCACAATTCGCAAATTGCGAATCTTTATGCGCACACTCTGCGACTCAATTACGCCACAACTTTGGTGGCGGATAAAATATTCGCAAAACAGTTTTGCAAACTGCGAATTTAACGCTATTTTCGCGCACAACAACCTCGCACATTGGGTGCGCTCGCGCAAACTCCTGTCTCATTTGCGCGCCATTTGCGAAAATTTATTCACACTGCGAATTCGCAAAAACCGGAAAGACGGGCAGAGCAGTGCAATATATTAGCGCTCAGCAAAAAACATGCGCAATACAACCATTTGCGAAAAATATGCGCTGCGCGAACTTTATAAATGACCCCCAGTGTCTTTTTCAGACCAAACTTAAAGATCATTTTGGGATTCATTTTACTCTTCTTAATAATTGTACTTGAATCTTAGAAACCTACTTCATAAACTTGTTTGCGTTGTTTCCTACTACTTGCATTTTTGTTGTTGAGAAGACTATCTGAACAACATCTTTTTCCATATTGTTAAAATATCAAATTTAGCTTGTGCTATCTTTTGAGAGGACTGCTTCCTAAAATATTCACTGTAGTGCACCCTTGAGCTGCGTAAATTTTCATTAGACCCATAGGTCATGCCTCCTGGGCTACTAGTGCAATTTGCTTCTTGCTTCTGCCAACCCCAATAAAAGCTGAGGTGTTGCAATCATAAGGTATGTTTAGACAAGTCATACCTTCAAGTCACAACTATCCTTAAAGTACTCCACACACGATGAACATTCTGATTAACCTCAGAAAACTTTCTCTAATATCCAGTGGAAAACAATGTCTTAAGTTGGAAGATCATTGCTCTAGTACCTTCTGTAGCTTTCCAGGGTTATCATCTTGTCAAATTAAAGAGTACAATGGATCATTCTGTATGCTCTCACAAATTTCTAAATATATTATAAGAAGAATCTTTACAACTGGAAACAAGTGAATTTAAAATCATGCGTGACATGCATTCTACCAATAAATCAAAAGATTTTGCACATATAATTTTTCATTCATGGTGGCTTTAATATTTGCTGCCGATAGCGTCCGTGAAATAATCTTAGTTAGCTTTAAAAATATCTGAGCATGGTACAGTTATATGATTTAGAAACTCAATATAACAGGCCATCTCCAATAAGGTCCATTTTAAGCAAATAATGCAAATTTTTCTGATGATTCCCTCTTTAATGATAAAACCTCAATGTTTAATGTTTAAATGTTTTTTGGGAGGCAGATTTACTAATGTTCGTGATGCCTTTGGGATTAAAAAACAGTTTGATTTTTTTTACTGGTAGTCCACAAGGGGACCAGTGCAGTGAGGGAATTCACCAAATGTGTAAAGGGTTTTCCCCCCCATTATACTGTATGTGTTTTGTAATGGTCACCTCTGTGTTTAAATAAACTGCCTCACAATGAAGAAAGTGTCTGTTCTTGATCCCACAAGCTTACAAGGGGAAACATTATTTGTACTTCCTCATGTCCCAATCATTCAGGATCATAGATATTATATGCTATCCTTAGGGTTAGATCAATAAATTGGGTTTTCATTGAAACCGTGTTCTTCCTGGGGTTTTACAACAAGGGTTCAATTGCATTGTAATGGTATCTGGGAAATGGTGGTTCTTAAAACACAGTTACTGTAACACTTGATTTGGCAGGATTTCCATCGGTCTCTCAGATGTTACCTCCATACAATCATAATATTCACAATAGTTACTTCTTCGATATTATTAGGCACAGACAGAGCATTATTTACACCTATTAGTAGCACTTACCAACAGTGCTAGGTCACCAACAAACAAATTCTTCAAAGTGGTGTAACTGAATGAATTAGACTTCTACTACTAGATTCTCTTTTTTAATTCCATAGGTAATCAATAAGGGTTAAACATTCACTATGCATTATTTATCATATAAATATATTGCACACAATCTATAGCTTTTTTATCTAATTAAACACATTTTTGACAAAAGATGCATTGAACACATGTATAATGATAATTAAACTAAAATATAAAGATTTCAGTGTTGCACTTGCAGTTTTAGATCTGCTTTCCAAAATGCAAAGATTTGTATTCCTTGGTTAGTGTTAAGTGTTAAGCCATAACATATATTAACCGTGCTTTTTGTTTTAATATAAAGACATCTGAGTTTCTAGTATAAAGATAACAAAGAATGCCTTTGTATTAGTATGACAAACTTCTCCAACTACTATCTTGGGATGCTTAAAACATTTCATTGGGATGCTTAAAACATAAAGCCTCTGACTGTTCATCTGTATCAACTGTCTGCTTTGCTCTCCAACCTAAGAAGATTTGTCACATTTTCTTGCTGTCTTTTCTGATTAGTTACTGCCAAAGTTCTTCAATCAATCAGACATGACAAGGCTACCCTTCCCACTAGCACCCATGATTTAAAGCTGTAAATGGGGCTAATTTGCTAACCTAAGGCAAACCTTTGCTGGCAACTGACCAAATTTTAAAAATTCTAGCTGTGCCAGTAAATTTTTGTAATGTTGGCAAAATACCCAGAGTTAATGTACATTTCAGTTGTCTTTTTTATTGCAGAGTTTAAGATAATTATATCATGCACAGTATGATTTTTACAGGTGAAATATTATCACTCTGATCACATTACATATTAAAAATGATGCAGTGAAACATAAATTTGAGCAGTAAATTGTGCTGTTTGGCACTTCCAATACATTTTGCTCCTACTTTCTACAGAAGTGTTAGTCATAGTCATGTCAGTAAAACCATCCCTTCTACATAATGAATGCTGATTGATAGATGGCCAAATGAACTTACATTTTATTGGTGTGAGTATATATAACTACATATGTACCTACATACAAATCTAAACTTTAGCAGTAACCGCAATAATAATAAAGGTAAATGTGGCAGTTTGACCACACATTTTTAACTCATTTTAATTAGTTTGAACGTAATAACTAGCATTGATAGGATCCTTTAAACATATTGGTTTAATGAAAGTGAAGAGTTGTTTTGCAGAATATATTACAATTTTATTTTTTCTTAAGAAACTTTTTATGTTCTCAATGACACAAAATACTTAGTTTGATCATTTTTATAAATGGAATGCTTCTTGGGCAAGACACGGATACACTATTGAAATGCCACAATGTTTACATTAAATTATACATTTTATGAATACATTTTCTTTTTCAGGTTAGATGACCCAAGTATATGAAAAAAATAATACAGAGAAGCAAATAAAACCTTTAAAGATGACTGTGCGTATGCACTAGTGGATAGCTATTTAAATGCTACATTATATGCAAGTACAAATTATCCACATACACTTCCATATTCACTATCTACTCCTTTTACTGGCTGGCACAAGATTATTTGCACCATTGGCTCTTGACTTACCTAATAAACGAAGGACTGGTCTGTCAGATGAGGTATTGATTCTCAAAAGCACAAGGTGACAAGGGAACATTTTTTTATATAAGTAAGAAGTGTAGCTATCTACAGTGTACATCAAATGAGGACATCAAATACAATTATCATCTCTGAAACAATATTTATTATCTGCATTACTATAATAAGAGAATCTACTGTCACTTATGGTTTCCCAAGGTTCCGGTCATGGCTTACTCTTACACCTTTAACAGCTGCTTTTTACTTCAGGAGGAGCCGTCCGCTAGTCAGATGCAGTCAGGTCTTAAAGTGAGAGAACCAGGGCAAGAGTTATGGACAAGAAGAGATGGTTCCACACTCCGAAATGTTTAAAAAATCTAAATCTTTATTCATCCATAGTTAAAACAACACGTTATACAACATTACTTGATGTGTTTCGGGCACAGGCGCCCTTAATCATAAGCATAAGGAAACGCTGCTGGAGTAACAGCATTTATAGACAAGGTCTACCGAGACCTCTGTTGGTGGATTATCAAATCACAATTATCCAACTAGGGAAAAAGGTGTAATATGAGGTTAACCCCTAAGAATGTATGTTCAAATGGTTATTTGTGAAAATTAGTAAACACCATAAAGTCCAAAGACAGGCATTAAAAAAAGGAGGGAGAAAAAAGAAAAATGAAAACAGCCTAAAATGTATACAGCAAATTCTAGAAATTTATACAAAATAGGGGATGTCAAATCTAGTATTTAGACCTTGAGGACTGTTTGTATTCAGGGTTAATATCCAGTAAGCCTCACAAGTATTCAAAGTTCGTAAAACATCCCCCCCTTAAAGGGGCAATTACCCTTTTGATGATTTTAACCCCTAAGTCCAAAATGCGGTCCATTACTGCGTGTACTAAAATGTCTGCCAATAGGAGATTTACTGTCACGTTTCTTTATGGCATTCAAATACTCAATGATTCTCTCTTTGAGAGGGTGAACAGTCTGTCCAACATATTGTTTTAAACATAATTTACATTCCAGCAAATATACCACATGGTTACTACAATAATTGTTATACATCTGATTTTTATAGATTTTACTTGTAATGTTTAATTCAAAATCGAAACTGACTGTAATCACTTTATATGTCTTACAAGGGTATCTCCCACATATGTCCCCCTGGTACATAACCAGTTGTCTGAAGATGGAGGAACTGGACTGGACACTAAACTGGGAGATAGAATCTTACCCAACATAGAAGATCTTCTTGATACAAATTTTCAGGGACTGTTAGACAAAATTTCTTTCAATATGGAGTCATTAAAAAGAATTGGAAGATGTCTTCATATTATTTTGCAGATATCATTATATTCATTGCTGTACTCTGTACTGAAATAAATTGGGGTAGTGCCATCTCCATTTCTATTGCTGTCTAGGATTTTTTTTATTTTCTCGTTTAGTACCTAAAAAAACAGACTGTGTCTGTGTCATCTCGTGAACGTGCCGTAAGATAAGCTGATTCAAAAATGTCGAGTGAATAACCTCTATCAATCAGTATTTGTTTAAGAATAATTGATTGTTCATCATATAATTCAATTGTGGAACAATTTTGTCTAAAAGGGAGGAACTGACTGAATGGGATGCTCATTTTAGTTTGTCGAGGATGACAACTGTCAGCTTTTAGACAGTTGGTTTAGTATTTTTAGTTTTAATCTTACCTGTGGATGGTATACCCATAAGTATAGTATCAAAGAATTCTATATAACTGGGATTCTAGTTGACAGTAAATGACAGATTTAAGGAATTATTGTTTAGATATTCAAAAAAAATTTTTTAGTTTGTCTGATGACCCAGCCCAAGGAATTATTAAGGAATTATTGTTTAGATATTCCAAAAATGTTTTTAGTTTGTCTGATGACCCAGACCAAACAAATATAAGATCATCTATGTAGCGACTGTACCAAAGATTTATGGGCAGGCAAGGGAACTGTAACATGCAACAGGAGGGGGAATAGGGCAAACATACTCACAGAACAGGCTGGGGTCAGACAGTGCAGTACAGAATCGGGAGGCCGGGGTCAAATCTTCTTAATCACTGGTTATTGGGGTGAAAACTTTTTTTATACAGTCCCTATTAGTGAGCAGAATATAATTATTACATTGCAGGGCTGGTGGTTCCATTACAGATATAAGGAGAAAAAAAGGCTTTTGAGATTGCCAAAAACTATATGTGGATTTCAGAATGTTTAGGTGTATAAGGTCTGCCATCAAATACCATTAGCAAAAATCTAGGGAAAATATAGACAGTTCCCAAAAGGACATTTTTAAAATGCCACGCACAGGTAGCAATAGAAAGGTATTTTAGCATGGTCCATTGTCTTAACAGAACATATTTTTCCCTGTGTTTGTTATTAATTTAAAGGTCCCAGTAATGGAAAACAAACCTATGACTCAATATATATACATACAGTATGCATTTTGAAGTTTGCTATGCATTATTCATAATTTTATGACACATGTTGTTGCACAAGAAAACTACAAAAAAGTCTGTAGATTTGCCATCAAATCAATCTATCCTGCATCTGTAATCTATATTTCCTACTCTGTTTAAGCTCTATAATAATAACTAGAAAACATATTTTAAATTATTAAGGACGATATTAGTCAATAAAAATACAGTACATATAATTCATTAAGATATATAGGTTTGGGATATATAGAATAAATCTGCAATCTGGATCGATCTGTAATATGCACATCTCCATTTACAAACTCTCATTAAAAGAACCATATTCAGAACTATAATAAAGTAACATTCAACATCTTGCATGTATAGTGACCAGCAATATCATACCTAAAAAAATGGACTTGCAATATAAATTGTGAAACTCTATAGGATTCATGGTCTATACATTCTTTGTTTTAGTGGCTGTTGTGCTGGTCTTTTTGCATGGATATAGGTTTGGGATATATAGAATAAATCTGCAATCTGGATCTATCTGTAATATGCACATTTCCATTTACAAACTCTCATTAAAATAACCATAAATGAAATGCCCTATAATTAATTAGGCATTCCTTGAGATCAACATTTGCTATGTTTATTTTACTTAATAATCATTACTAATCTTGTTTTCTCCAAGAACAAAGTGAAATATTGGTCCAATAAGGGATATGTGAATCCAGGACTTCACATCAATATTTCTGACATACTTATATATAATTGTTTATGGAATATACTTTTAGATTTAACAGCAGCTTATGGATTCATTTCCACACATTTCGGATATGGAAACCTGTCTTACAATGTTTTTAAAAGAATTTCTCTGACAGTAACTATGAAAAGGCATTTTAGATGGAAAACAACAAAATTCGCTATTTTTTCCCACAAGTTTTAACAATTCCTTATAGATTTGTGATTCAGAACTAAAATAAAGTAACATTCAACATCGTGCATGTATAGTGATCAGCAATATCATACCTAAAAAAATGAACTTGCAATATAAATTGTGAAACTCTATAAGAATCATGGTCTATACATATTGGCTGTTGTGCTGGTCATTTTTCATGGATCAGTTTAACTCAAACATAACGCTTAATTTTATTTTCTGTTTTAATTACTCCCAGTAATTCAAGGGTAATTTAATAAGATTCCAATTGTGCCAGGACTTGTAACCCATAACAACCAATCAATTTTTGAGTTTTATTCAAGTGACTGGTAACACACTTGCTAATTGGTTGCTATATGTTATTTGACCCGGTGCAAACTATGCTACTTCTGTGGCATTACATCTAGGGTCGAATTAAAAATTTGAGTTTTAAATTTTTTTCAAATTCGACTAGGTTATTTTAATTCGATTCTATTTTTTTAAAAAAATTCTAATTCGATTTTTGAGTTTTATCATACTCTGGCCCTTTAAGAACTCAAATGCGACTATTTGCCACCTAAAACCTCACGAATTGCTGTTTAAGTCAACGGGATAGGTCCAGGGATCAATTTGGAGTTGTTTGCAGCCTTCCTGACATTTTGGAGAAAAATAACTTGAATTGAGTTTTTAAAATTCGAATCAAATTTGATTTGAATTTGATTTGAGTGTTCAGGTCGATTCCAGTCATCCGAGTTTAAAATTTGATTTTATTATTAAATGTTGATTGGTCGAATTTATGGGAGTTTAGGGGAGTTTTTAAAATTTGACCTTTGATAAATGTGCCTCCTAATGTCTTTAATGTTTATTAGTTACACAAAACATAACTGTACACTAAATTAAACAAAAATGTTATATACTATCCTTCAGTATGCCCCATTCCCCAGTATATATGTTCATTATTAAATTAATTAATTAATTAATACATAGAAGAACCTTCACTAAAAGCTTTGTTATTGAATCGCCCATTAGTATCTATAGATGATATAGTCATAATAAGCAGTGTTATATCACAAACAGCTTAGCAACTTGTAATATGACAAATCTAAGTTAAAATAAGTCATTATACTAGAATTTAATTGATATTTTATGAAATTCACTGTTCTATCTAAGTATATATTTTATTTATAAAGTACTTTTTGTATAGATACTGCTGTACATTTTATAGTGCAGACAACACAAAACATTGTAATAAGTAATTAAATAAGACTTCAAAGAATAAATTCTGCATATTAATAAACACACAATATAAGAGACCTCTGTTTTATATTGGACATGGTTAGACAGATATACAGTACGTGTACAATACAACCATTTACATTAGTAAAACATGGGCATTCAGGAATAGAATTGCAAAGGTAAGGGGCAGAAACAAAGGACAGTTGTGGATATGTTAGTGTAGAGGTGGTGGATATGAAAGCAACGAAGGCAGGGACTAGGAACATATGGAGACACAAGGGAAGAGATTATGTAAGGTAAGGAGTAAGGGAATAAATGGTTTATGTAATCATTCTCAAGTGTTCTCAAATGTATGACTGAATACTTACAAAATTATCAAATATAATGACTCTTTGCATTGCAACATGCTTTGTACATGGTACTTAGTGGTACTAATGTGATTAGAGAAAGAAAGATAAGAGTGAAACATGCCCCAAGGGAGCTTGGTTGCAAATACGAAAATAGTGAAGAATTTGCATCAGAGGGAAATGATAGGCAGCATGATTTTAATAAATCCAAGAGGATAAGCGTAGATAGATATATTTTTGCCTTGGCATCGGTTAATCATTTTCAAATTGCAGATTCAAAAGCAGACTGCATCCAGTAGGTTATATTAGATTACATGTCTTATGAATATTAGTAATATAAGAGAAGACTAGACATTCCAGGAGTAGATGTATTCTTGCAACAGGCCTATTTGAATACTGAAGTAAGAGATAAAGAGTCAGGTTTAAAATATTGAAACACATAATCAAGGCTGTGCTATTGAGGACAATAGAAAAGTCACGTCAGACTCATTTTGAGATCAAAAGTGGACATGGGTGAAGGGATCAAGTGGAATTGAGTGAAAAGAACAAGTAAGGAGTGGAGATGGGTTAAAAGAACAAGTAGGATGTGCAAATGGGTTAAAAGAACATGGAGGGAGTGGATATGGGTGAAAAAACAAATTAGAAGCAGACATGGGTGAAGGGATCTTACAGAAACCAGTTATTTGTTTATGGATGAATTCTGCTCTTTTTTTTAAAGAATTCCAACGGAGATTGTAAGAATGGTGAGTAAGTCTGTTGGTGATAGGGATGCACCGAATCCAGGATTCGGTTCGGGATTCAGCCTTTTTCAGCAGGATTCGGATTCTGCCGAATCGTTCTGCCTGGCCGAACGAAATCTGAATCCTAATTTCCATATGCAAATTAGGAACGGGGAGAGAAATCATGTGACTTTTTGTCACAAAACAAGGAATTCAAAATTGTTTTCCCCTTCCCACCCCTAATTTGCATATGCAAATTAGGCCTTGTATTCAGTTCAGGATTCGACCAAATCTTTCACGAAGGATTCAGGGGTTCGGCCAAATCCAAAATAATGGATTCGGTGCATCCCTACTTGGTGAGGTGTAAAGATGGGTTGTAAAAATATGGAAAAAGTTTTGTTGATTGGACCGCTTTACTACAGTAGGGGATCATACTATATTAGGGAATAGTATGACTACAATATACACTGTAAAATAACAGGGGATAGTGTGAGTATATAGCAATTAAAAAGAGCATGTCATTCAGAGAGCTAGCTCTAGCAGATACATAAATAGGACAATTATTTTGAATCTCTACTGTTTTGATAGATGAATAGGGATGTCGCGGACTGTTCGCCCGCAAACTAATTCGCGCGAACATCGGCTGGTCGCGTCTGCCGAATGTTCGCGAACGTCGTGCGACGTTCGCCAATTTGGGTTCGCCTTAGCTGGCGCTTATTTTTGACTTCTCACCCCAGACCAGCAGATACATGGCAGCCAATCAGGAAGCTCTCCCTCCTGGACCACCCCCACACCCCCTGGACCACTCCCCTTCCATATATAAACTGAAGCCCTGCAGCGTTTTTTCATTCTGCCTGTGTGTGCTTGGAAGAGCTAGTGTAGGGAGAGAGCTGTTTAGTGATTTGAGGGACAGTTGATAGTAACTTTGCTGGCTAGTAATCTACTTGATACTGCTCTGTATTGTACGGACAGAACTCTGCAGGGATTTGAGGGACAGTGAGTTTAGGTTAGTTAGCTTTGCTGACTAGTAATCTACCTTCTACTGCAGTGCTCTGTATGTAGCTGCTGTGGGCACTGCTTCTGATCTCATCTGCTGACTGCTGTAATAACCCAATAGTCCTTGTAAGGACTGCTTTTATTTTCTTTTTTGTTTTTTTTACTTTGCTACTGTAAGAGCCCAGTGCTATTAGTCTAGCTGTGTTGGGGAGTGGGACTGGTGTGCTGCTCCTCCTAGTAGTTCACCACTACCAGCACCAACCAGAGTCAAAATTGTTACAAAGTATCTTATTTGCACCTGTTAGCTGTTCTGAGCTCTCTGCCAAAAGCCAATTAAGTTAGAAACTGTTTTTTTTCTTGCTGTTCAGTTCAGAGAAAAGAGGGACTGGTGTGCTGCTCCTCCTAGTAGTTCACCACTACCAGCACCAACCAGAGTCAAAATTGTTACAAAGTATCTTATTTGCACCTGTTAGCTGTTCTGAGCTCTCTGCCAAAAGCTAATTAAGTTAGAAACTGTTTTTTTTTCTGGCTGTTCAGTGCAGAGAAAAGAGGGACTTTCCAGTACAAAAGAGGGACAGGGGGTTGAGTGGTCAAAAGAGGGACAGTTGGGAGGTATGCAAGTGCCACCTAGCTGTGTGAGCTTTTTCACATTCTGTCTAAATAACAATAATAATTCCGTGTCCGTAAACATCACCTGAGTGATGTTTTTACAGCAGCAATAATATATTCCGTATCCACTACTGTATACGTTGCCCTTGCAGGCATTGTTTGCCCTTGCAGGCATTGTTTGCCCAGTCTTTAACCAAGTGCCACCCAGCTGTGTGAGCTTTTTCACATTCCGTGTCCAGAAACATCACCATGAGTGACGTAGTGTGATTTCTGCCCTTTACAGCACAAAACGCAGCGCTGTGTCAACAATGTATTTTTCAGATACATTTTTGCCCTTGATCCCCCTCTGGCATGCCACTGTCCAGGTCGTTGCACCCTTTAAACAACTTTAAAATCATTTTTCTGGCCAGAAATGTCTTTTCTAGCTTTTAAAATTCGCCTTCCCATTGAAGTCTATGGGGTTCGCGACGTTCGCGAACCGTTCGCATTTTTGGACGCAAGTTTGCGAATATGTTTGCGAACATTTTTTCCGCCGTTCGCTACATCTCTATAGATGAAGGAGAAGAATACAAGACAGAAAAGGGGAAACAAGTATGATCTGTGTCAAAGCTAAATTTGGTTTTAGTGAAGACCAAGCAAGTATCATCTCTATGAATTTTGCAGTTGAGCGAGGTATGCAAATATCAGCCAAATGAACAAAAAGATGGTGGAATAGTTGAACCTGGGAGAAAGGTATTGGGGTGTGTATGAAATGACAATCATGGAACAGGAGAATGTCTAATTAGTGGAGTGAGGGGGTAAAAGAGCAAAAACAATAGTGGCATTAACTAATTGGAAGAGTCAGGTTTTAACTGAGACTGTTCAGTTGATACAAATAGATAAAAGGCTTGGAGAAAACAGGAACATGGATGTTAAAAGTTAATCTTTTTCCTTTTGACATGATGTGAGATGACTATTGCCATGTGGGAGGGAGGTGTTTCTCCTTAGTTCTGTGATATTATGGGAGACCCATCTCCCTAGCTGGTAAAAGAGGTCGTATCAGCATGTGAAGCGAAACAGGTCAAATTCGCCCATAACAATACATCAGTATATTCCCCTTGTAAGCAAGGTACATTGTAGCAAAGCAAAACCTTTATGGCTTGATAAAAGTGTTGGTGTTGATTGAGGTTGGTAAGAAAGGACTGCTTTAAATTCTTTCAAGTAAGTTGGGACAGCTGAAATGTTTACCACTAAAAGAGGTCAACTCTGGTTTTTTTTTTTTTTTTAAAAAATCTGACCAAACTCCCAAACCCGGATCCCCTTCATTTACCAATTAATTTTTCTTGAAAAAATTGGTGTGAAAAAACACTGCAACAAAATCAAGTGGCAATTAGAATCGTGCAACGTTTTTGAATTGACACTCTGGAAACTATTTTTTTCATGTTGTTGCCTGAAAACCTTAAATAATCAAATGAAAACCTGCGCAAACAGCCCAAAATTATTGAAAAATCTGCAGGTAAAAAACATCTTCCAATTGGGACCATCTGCCATTGACTTGAATACATGATTTCAACATGTTTTAGCTGGAGTATGGTGGTGCTACTTTTTAAAAAGGAATCCTGTTCTCAGCCTCAAAACTATAGGCTTGTTAGGTGTGGTAGGAAACCTTTTTGAATGAGGATTAAGGCATAAGATACTTGACTTCACTGCAAATCATAATACTATTTGTTTGTGCCAGCGTGGTTTTATGTATAACAAATCTTACCAGATTAATTGCCTTTTATGAAGTGGTAAGTAGGAATCTCGACTCTGGGATGATAGTGGACGTAATCTACTTAGACTCTGCTAAAGCTTTTGATACAGTACCATACAGAAGGTTAATTAAGGTATGTTGGCCTGGAACATAGTATCTGTATTTGGATAGAGAACTGGCTGAAGGATAGATTACAAAGAGTGGTGGTAAATTGAGCATTCGTTAATTGGACTAGTATTGTTAGTGGAGTACATCAGGGCTCCGTCCTTGGTCTTTGATTTTTAACTTGTTTATTAGTGACCTGGAAGTGGGCATTGAAAGTACAGTTTCTATTTTTGCTTATGATACTAAATTGTGCAGAACGATAAGTTCCAAATGAGGTTCAATGTTGATAAATGCAAGATTATGCACTTTGGCCAAAATATTATAAATGTGAGTTATACACTAAATGACAGTGTTTGGGGTTTCCTTTAGGGGTTTTTGTAGCTAACAAATTATCTAATTCCATGCAGTGTTATTCTGTGGCTACTAAAGAAAATAAAGTACTGTCTTGGATAAAAAGGGCATTAATTCAAGGGATAAAAACATAATTTTGCCTCTTTATAGGTCCCTGGTAAGACCTTTCCTTATACAATATGCAGCTTTGGGCTCCAGTTCTTAAGAGGCATATTAATGAACTGGAGAGCTGGAAGTTTTAAATTATGAGGACTGTCAAGGTTGCAGTTGTTCTCTCTTGAAAAAAAGACACTTGCGAGGGGAATCTTTATAAGTACATTAAAGGACATTATAGCCAGATAGCAGGAGATATTTTTTTCCATAAAAGGCCACCCATTTAGACTAGAGGAAAAGAACTTGAAACAACATAGGTGGTTCTTCACAGTGAGAACATTGAAGTTGTGGAATGTCCTGTAGGATAATGCTGTAATGGCTGATTCTGTTAATGCTTTAAAGAGAGCCTTGGATTATTTCTTTGAAAAACATAACATCCAAGGCAATAGTGATACTAAAATCTACAACTTGATGGACTTTGACCTTTTTTCAGTGCAACTTAACTATGTAACTATTGTGAGATTCAGGTTAGCAGGGACCATAAGCACAACACTGTTTATGCACACAAGCGTGAATTGAAGGCCATCTTAAACAGTATTTTGCAGCTTGGCTGGCTTTTATCATAAACAAAATGAACAGGTTCAGCACACTTGCTTCAACAGAGGAATAGCAGTCATACTTTAACACCCAGAAACAAAATATATCCAGCACTAAAATATAACCAGCATTAAAAGTATAAAACCCTGCTGAAGAGCATCCAACACAGCCTGAAATCTCATCTTATGTGATTCCCAGTCAGTGCTGTGAAAGACGACACCATCCAAGTAAGCCGCTGGATATTGTTTGTAAGGTTTGAAAAATGTTATCCATTGCCTTTGAAAAGTGGCAGGGGCATTTTGTAAACCAAAATGCATTACTTTATATTGAAATGCACTGGAGTTACAAAAGCAATTTTCTCCATAGCACTCTGGGAAAGGGGCATCTGCCAGTAAACTTTGGTGAGGTCTAAAGTAGTCGAGTAGCGAGCACCCCTTAGTCTTTTGATAAACTCTTCGACCCTATCAAATTTTGATACAGCATTCATTTTGTGATTGTCTTTGCAAAATCTCCAGCTACCATCTGGTTTAGGGACAAGCAATATTGGACTGGACTAATCAATAGTTTTTTCAATCATGCCTAAATCTAGCATCTTTTTTACTTCATTGGCTATATCTATTTTCTTCTCTGTGGAATTCCGCAAGGCTTAAGGCTAAAACCCAATGTCAGAAGTGCTGACATTGCGGAACGCTTCGTCATACCAGGGCCACACACAAACATCATTGCATTTAAAACATTGTGAAAATTCAAGATAAAAGGAACGCCAAGGTGCAATTCAATGCCAAATATATTTCGCACTTCTTGGCATTCCTGGGTGTCCTATCATTTGTTATTTGCTGTTTCCTAGACTTTTGACCTTCTGTCTTGTACCTGGCGATGATAGTTTTCTGCCTGCACTTGAACCTTTTGCATGAATCTTGACCATGATCCTGTCTTAATCCTTTGATTACAATGTATTGGACTTATATATTGTCTTACCCAGAATGCTCTTGACCTGGCATTTTCTGGATAAGGGATATTTCTGACTACAACAAAATAATTTAAACATTAAGTAAACCCAACAGGATTGTTTTGCATCCAATAAAGATTAATTACATCTTCATTGGAATCAAGCGCAAGGTACTGTTTTATTATTACAGACAAAAAGGAAATACTTTTGAAGTAGTTGCTTAAAATGGATCTAAGGGAGATGGCATTTCCATAATTTTAATTGTTCTTGATAACAGGATTCCACATAACTGATTCAATGACTGTACTGTATATCCAGGATAGCAGGCAGAGGATGAAGTGATGAGGTCCTTTGAGGATTTCCAGAAAGTAAAAACATATATATATTATGTATAAAAATGTATATATTATGTATATCTATATATATACAATAATTTTAAAACAATTTAAAATATTTAATTTATACTTAGGTGCTTAGAATCATATTTAAGTTTTTTTTATTTGGGTGGTTTAAGGTTTCCTATGTTTCCAAATATCTATCAGCACTTGTATGTGACCACTGGCACAAAAAAGTTTGTTAAGATTCAGACAGGTTTAACTATAGATAACTACAAACACAAAAAAATGATGTCTTAGAAGATAATTTAACTATCTTTGCTAAAATTTGGAAAATATATATTTTTTTTAAAGTAGCTGGTTAAAAGAACATCATACAAGATTTGCAAGCTATGTATTTAAACAGTATAGCTATATCTATATCATATCTACTGTATATCATTGTACTAATGAGCAAGAATTTTCTTTTTCTTTTTTTTTTTGCAAAACCATGGAAAGATTTGTGTAATGGCAAAACGTTGTCAAATGCATTGGACACAATGGATATTTTTTTCACACCCATGAAATCCCCTGCGCTACTCTGCATGGATAAGTCAGCATGACATAATGGACTATGAGGAAGGGGGGCAGGCTATGGAGTGTAGTAGACTGATCTATTCTCTTTAGGGGAGTTTAAATGTATTATATACACTGCACACTAGAGGAAATTTTAAAATTTATAAGTCTTCCTTCCACTGGTGGATAGAGTCTCTAAATACTTTCTGGGCTTGAAAAAGGTAATTCTATTAAATTATATTCAATATTCGCACATAACAAAATATTGTTCATATAAAGGAATACATTTTAACATTGCAAATATTTTTCCATTAAATACTTTTTTACATTCCTTCAATAGATTCAATAGAGGATGACATTATTCATAAAAAATCCTGAGACGAAGGGGCACTATCTTGAAAATTCATATTTAATTAATGTTTTATCTGGAGAGAGAAAGATGGCTGAGAGGGGGATGCCAGTTATTATTTTAGAATCAGAACAGTATATTTAATTGATTATAAAGAGAAAGTTTATCATATTGATGAGAGAAAACATATATTATATTTTAAATGTCCCTATATTTCTCTTTTAGTTGGCAAGAATATAACCTATAGTGGCCTTGGAGAGATTAACAGTCCCACAAAAACCTAGATGAGTATAGTGTGGAGAAAACCAAAAATAAAGAAAAGCTTCTCTTATGAAACTTATGGAATGGCTCCCAAGATCCTTGCTTTTATATTATTATTTTTAGGTATTTTTAGGAGGAAAAAAAGGAGGATTGGAAACCATGAAAATCAAAGGCTCAATTTCTATACCTGGATGATATACCTGTAGATTCTATTATGAATATAATCACGCCACAAATAGTAATTTATACATGTGGTTATACAGAGTAATATAAATTATGGTAAATTAGCTCTTGACCATGAGCAAAGAGAATTTGCAATTTATTTTAGCTCCTTTTATAATTTCCTATAAAATCACAATCTGGTAATCCCCACTGAATCAGCACAATGTCAACTTTTTTTAGATATATTACTTTGCCCAAATTAACAGGGAACAAGACTTTTTTGAGCAAGGAGGTGATTTCCTATTATATGACTGAATGCAAAAAGCCCCTGGTCTTGTTGGTTTTTCTATCATCTATTATACAAAATTTATGTCATGAATGGTTGCTCTATGTGCACACCATTGAGAGAAAACTGAAGTGTCTTCCATTGAGTTTTCTTGAAAATATTGTACATCTATCTCATTACTAAACACAGGTATACCCACTATGTGCAGACACAGTGCTAACAAAACATTCATTTGAGATCAAATTATGTATCTAGGCTTAAAAGGATACAATATATTAAAATGCTATTTCTCCCCAAGCTCGTATAAGTATGCCTGTCAACCTTACATAGTATTTTATAAATCAAGTTGAGACTTGTAAAAATAACTTTATCTGGGGATGGAAGAAATCAAGGGTAGCTTTTCAAGTCCTGTAAATGGAAAATAAATATCTTACCTGAAAAGGTGGTTTCAAGCTGTTCACTTGTACTTTCTCACCTAATAGCATGTGTCAAACTGAATATGTATACACAAATGACAACGTAATAATAATAGTTTTATTTATATAGCACTTCTTACTGTATGCACAAAGCACTGCACAACAAAACAATAAATTAATAGAACAAACAGGGAGTTATAACAATAATACATAAAAGTACAATAATAAATACAAAATACAGTTAAAATAAAGATGCAGGGGTGAATGTAATATTGGTCGCTAACGGAAAAATAATTTGCAATTCATTCTCAATTCTAAGTGAACAATTTTGCCTTTGTGAACACTTTGCCCCTCACACGACAGTAGGATAGAGATTGCGAATAGTGATGAGTGAGATTTTTTTGCCAGTTTTCGCCACGAAAAAGAATTGCACAGATTACAATGTGAAAAAAATTTTTTGTTACAATGTGAAAAAAAAAATTGCACATCAACATCAAAAAATTGTCACTCATAGACTTGCACTTGGGAATTTTTTGCCTTTTTTACTATTTGAAAAGGGTGAGATTCGCCCATCACTAATTGCGAGCTTTATAGTTTGCAATAGTGAGCAGTGTATGTGATGACATTTCTAATTTCCTTCTTGTACTCTGACCAACTGATGTTTATAAGAAGGGAAGGAGAATATAAAGATATTCATGGAAAGAATAGGGGAATAGACAGAGAAAGGAGGGAAGAAGACTTATTAAGAACAACATTACAATGCAAAAGCAAATGGATGTATACCATGGAATCATTTACACCAAAAGGTTTCAAATGTAGATATTAATCTTAGGGCCTTCCTATAAATATCAGTTGGTTAGAGTACAAGAAGGGACACAAAGGATTATTGAAGACATATTTTATTAGCGTTTTATTGGTATTAATTGACATTAATGTATATTGTATTGATATTTTTTATTTATTGTAAGTGACTAATCATCTATAGTAACCATAGCCAATGTGTTCTTATTAATATTGTTAATGTTGACATATAAGAAAGAAATTTTTAAATAAAATATAATTATAAAGTAAAGAAATACATAAGGTGAAATCAATTGATAAAGAATACATTGTTGCTGATAAGTGAATATAGAGTGATTAGATGCAATAGAATTTTTGGAAAAATCTTTATAATGAATTTAAAGTGAGTAGAAAGAAATACATAAGGTGAAATCAATTGATAAAGAACACATTGTTGCTGATAAGTGAATACAGAGGTATAGATGCAATAGAATTTTTGGAAAAATCTTTATAATGAATTTAAAATGAGTAGAAGTAAGTTGGGCCATTTGGTTGCTGTGGAGACATGCTTAAAATAAGATATGCACAGTAGTAGTATTGGAGCCTCAGAAGAACCCGCATAGACTAAATGCGTCAGGAGGGACTTGTGATGATGTCATCCAGGTGCACCTAGAGAATACATGCTGCTCAGTAAAATGCCAGCTAAAGAGAGAAATTTACGGGACAGCGATTTTCTTTTTTTTTTTTTTTTTTTTGTAACTAATAGTTTTATTGAAATTTTTCATCAAAAAAAATATACAAAGAAGAAAAAACATTCAAAGAAAAGAAAAGAAAAAGAAAACAACAAAATGAAAAGAAAATGAGTGGGTCAGCAGTATATAAAATAAGATGTACGAAAAGGCATAAGAAACACATACATACTTAAGTAGTTATATAAACTTGCCAGTCAGAGTTTACACATGGGGTATAAAAGGGTAGCCAACACTATGACCAAAATGAAAAAGCAGACCAAGCAAGAAAACATACAAAACAGGGCTGAGGTCACAGACCAGAGCTCCCCAGCCTGGTTTGGTAGTCAATAATGAACAAATAACTCTACACTTAAGGTATATTCCGTAGGTCCCAAAAAGACCATATTTCCAGGAATTGTGCCGTAGTGTTACGGATATAAGCAATCCTAGACTCGAAATTCCTATTAGATTCCACTCTAGTAAGCACTTCAGCCAGGGTAGGTGATTGAAACATCTTCCATTTCGCTGCAATAGCCAGGCGAGCTGCCGTCAGGATGTGGTTTACTAATTTCTGAACATTCCGCCTGATGTTGGGGAGTGGTTTCCCAAGTAAAAAAGTAGGAATGTCCTTCATAACTGGCTGGCCTAAGACTAAGCTCAATAGCTGCGCCACCTCCTCCCAAAAAGGTTGTAAAATAGGACAAGACCAAAAAATATGTTGGAGCGAACCTACCTCCCCACATCCCCTCCAGCAAACATCCGGATGATCAGGGAAAAATTTGTTTAGTTGTTGCGGGGTATGGTACCAGAACATCAATATCTTGTAAATATTCTCTCGCTGTTTAACACATGTAACCATACTGTTAGCATTTTGCCAAATAGCAAGCCATTCTGCTTCAGTCAATGGCTGAGGCAATATACTGTCCCATTTCAGCACATATGAGTGGCGAATCGGGCTCACCTGTAGCATTTTATATATTCTAGATATCAAACCCTTCTGGGGGAGGCCGTCTCTGGCCACTTTCTCAAATTCGGTCAGCGTGGTATGTTGTGCACTGGTACCATACGAGGCAACAAAATGTCTAACCTGGAAGTATTCAAATAGATGCAAACGAATATGGGGAGCTCTCCTAGTGAGATCAGCCAAGGGTAGAATCCGTTTAGTTTTGGAGTCCAATAGATCATGGACAGTATGTATACGAGTTTCAGACCATCTAGAACAAAAGTCCACTGAACGGCTGGGTGGAAAAAAGGCATTATTGAGATATATCGTGCCCAGAGGCCGATCGGAGGAGAGTTTGAATTTCCATCTAAGCCTCTCCCATATCTGCAAAGTTAGCTTTGTAGAGGAAAGAAAGTCCTGCAGGGATGGGGTAGACCCAGTCGGGTTCCAGATAAACGCGTTTAAATGCCCTCTATCATGCCACTGGTTTTCGATTTGCCCCCAGGTGGTATAGGGTACCCAATGTGACCATGCCAAAAGTTGCCTCAGCTGCGAGGCCTCATAATATTTGGCAAAAGATGGAACTCCCAGGCCTCCCCTATCGGTGGGCGAAAGCAGTACTGATTGCGATATCCGGTGTCTACGGTAATTCCATATATATTGGTGGCAGATAGTCTGAATTTCTTTAAGAACACCAGAGGGAACTGCTACTGGCAAGGTTTCAAACAAATACAAGAATTTAGGCAAGATACTCATCTTAATAGAAGCAATTTTACCAAACCAGGATAGGGAGTGACCAGCCCATTTCGTCAACAATTTCTTAGTCTGAAGTATCAAAGGAGCATAATTATGTTTAAATAAAGCATTGTAATGTGGGGTTATCTGAGTACCTAAGTACGTTATGGAAGACGTCTTCCAGTTGAAGTGAAAATCAGCCTTCAGAGCATTCAAGCCGACCGGTGGGATATTCAAGGGCAAAGCCTCAGTTTTACTCAAATTCAATTTATGGCCCGAGAGCGCCCCATATTTCTCCAATATTGTGTACAAATTTGGAAGGGAAATGACAGGCTTGGTCAGCGTTAATAATACATCATCAGCAAATAATGCAATTTTATAGTTACAGTTTTTGACAGAGATTCCCGTAACATCCGGACTGTTTCTAATATAGCTGGCCAACGGCTCAATGCTGATTGCATAGAGCAGGGGGGACAGGGGGCAACCCTGTCGGGTCCCATTTTTAATCGAAATAGGTTTATCAGTCTGGCCAGGAAATTTCAAGTAAGTCGTCGGGAAGCTATATAGGCTGGTAAGAGCCGTCAAAAAGGGGCCGGATAAATTAAGATGTCGCAATAGAGAAAAAAGGTAAGGCCATCTCAGTCGATCAAACGCCTTCTCGGCATCTAAGCTCAACACAAGCACTTGATCTTTACATTTATTGGCAATTTCAATAAGGTCAACCGTCCTGCGAATGTTGTCACCCGCTTGCCGACCTTGTATGAAACCCACCTGATCATTATGAATAATTCTAGGGAGAATCGGGGCCAACCGGTTTGCCAGTAATTTTGAAAAAAGCTTCAAATCAGAATTAAGCAAAGCAATAGGTCGGTAATTAGGGCAAAACTGAGCATCTTTGCCATCTTTAGGGAGTAAAGTAAGATATGAAGTAAGGTCAGTAGTGGGTATTGGCGTTCCCTGCAAATAGCTATTGAACAAAGGGACTAAATACGGTACCAGAATATGTTTGTACAACTTATAATAACTATAGGGTAGGCCATCAGGGCCAGGGGCCTTTCCGTTAGGTAGGTGTTTCAAGGTGGAGAGAACTTCCTCTGCTGATATCACCCTATTAAGCTGCTCCAGGTCTTCAGCATTAAAATGGGGAATGTCGGTATGGAGTAAGAAGTCAGACAAAGTAGTTTGAAAAAGGGTCGGATCTAAAGGAGGTAGGTCGGCCTCCAAGTTATACAGTTTGGAATAAAAACTACGAAACTGGTCCCCAATCTGGGTTGGATTTTAAGTTAAATGGCCTGAATCAGTGTGTATGGAAGTAATCCGGGAACGTACAGTTTGCTCTCTCAATTTATTGGCCAACAACGTGTGCTGCTTATCCCCTTTCTCATAATAAGATTGCCTAGTCCATATAAGCGCTTTCTCAGCAGCCTGATGTTTAATGTTTGCTAATTCCTTCCTTTGGGCGATTAATTGATTCAATAAGGAATCAGTCTGGTGCTCATGATAACGGAACTCCAAGTCCCGCAGGGTTTTATAAGCAGAGAGTTGAGCCTGGGAATATTGTTTCTTCTTATGTGTGGAAAGAGCAATAATATGGCCTCTAATTGTCGCTTTGTGAGCTTCCCATAGTGTTGCTAGCGTTGATACGGAGCCTGCATTAAGCTGGAAGTATTCTCTTAAATGTGTTTCTATGGAACGGAAAGCCTCAGGATCGTGTAACAGCGTTTCATTCAACCGCCAATGAGGGTCCTTAGGGGGCAATTTGGCTATGTGTAGGGTCAAACTAATTGGGGCGTGGTCAGACCACGTAATCGGAGCAATGTCAGTGGTAAATTTTAAATGCAAACAAGGATGCGAAATAAACAAATAATCAATTCGGGTATGCACCTTATGAGCAAACGAATAAAAAGTATATTGGCGTTGACTAGGGTGACCAATCCTCCAAGAATCAAAGAAAGAGTTTTGACGCAGGAATTTCCGAAATTCTACAGATTGGGATTGTATAGTATGGTCAAGGGAAGGATGCGACCTATCCAAGTGCTGCGAAAACACTAAATTAAAATCCCCACCAAACACCGTGTACATCAATGGGTCAAATAATTCAGTCCCTAGAAGTCGTTTTAGGAATCTAAGCTTATTCGTATTAGGCACATAGACATTAATCAGCTGTATAGGCAGGTCAGCATATTTACCTTTCAAAATGATATAGTATCCCTCTGGGTCAGATAGAGACGTCTCCACCGCTAGTGGGCAATCCTTATGTATTAATATGGCTACACCGGCTTTTTTAGTAGCACCAGAAGCATAGTAAGCCGTAGGATAATGTTTGGAAAACAACCGCTGAGGGCCCGTTTTTTGAAAATGTGTCTCCTGAATAAATGCTATGTCTGCGTGTAGGTCCTTCAGCTCCTTAATCGCTAAGTAGCGTTTCCCTATACTATTTAAGCCCTTAACATTTATAGAAATGATCCTAGCCATTGGTACTATAAATCTCCATTGCGGATAGATGCACTCTATGGGAGAAATCAATAGCCTCCAATAAGCCGTGGCCCCTTGTCAGTAGGAGAACACCATCCCGACCCAGAGGGTAAACCTTCACAGAGAAATGAAGCAATACAGTTGGCACACATAAAAACAGTGTAAACATCAGAAGTACAATAAACACAAGTATAGCCGTAGCTAGAGCGACAAGCAATTGTAGCCCCCACTCAAATAGCAAAAAAATAAAAAAAATGGTAGAGAAAAAAAAACAGAAGAGCAAAAAGGGGGTCCCAAAACAAAAAGGGGGAGTCCCAAAGCAAAAAACAAAAAAAAAACGTCTAAGAAAAACCTGTACATCTTTGTTGTCGTAGCGTTCCAGACCCATAAGGCAGAAAAAAAAAAAAAACTGAAGCTCCGGTCGTAGAATAGGGGTCAAAACTTCTCGTACAGGTCAAAAAAAAGAACTATAACCTCTCAAAATGACCAGCAAGAGAGGAAAAGGAGGCACAAAAGGCTCCCTAAATGGGGGAAAGTGGTTCCACTCCTGAGAAAAGAACTGCCCTCCAAATTCAGGGCCAGTGCCAGGACAAGTAGGCAATCACAGGATAACTAGATCCATGGAAGGGGGGTACCTTCTCATTCAAATCAAGGTGGCGAAGGAGATAAAGCAAGCTTAGGTGCCCGAGGTGAGCTGGAGGCTTTGGACCACTGTGGGCTCAGAGGAGGACGTTCCCGGGTCGATGTCTCAGCTGGTTCGGAGTCTCTTGATTGGAGACCCAAATAGGCCATAAACCTCTTCCCATTACGAGGACTGTGTAATGTATGGGATTTTCCGTTGTGTGTAACAACCAATTTAAATGGGAAGCCCCATCGGTAAGGGATCTTCTGGGCCCTCAAAGCTTGGGTTACAGGACGGAGCTCCCGCCTTTTAGCCAAAGTCATTGGCGATAGGTCAGCATAGACTTGGATCTTGATATTGCGAAAGTCTGCTGCAGTGAGGGAGCGAGTCTTAGTTAGAAGCGCTTCCTTGCTCTCGTAGTAGTGAAACTTGACTATCACATCCCGCGGGGGTTTAGTGTCAGGAGGCCTCGAAGCCAACGACCTGTGCGACGGGACAGCGATTTTCAATAGGCATTAAAACAGATTGACTGACAAGCACTTTTAACCTTTTAAACATTTGGGTATAACTCATATTTATAGTAATAAAATGTTTTTACAATATATACAGCACATTTGTTTTAGAGTCATTTGAAAGCTTGAATAATAAAGAAGGCAATTTATCTAAATTGAAACATTGGTTTTAATCAAGGAGTAAATGATGGTCTGAACATTTGTAAGTACCCACTTGCCACTTCTCTGCTGTGCGAATCACGCTTGGTTAGTTAAAGGCCAACTTTAATCCTGAACACCAATTAAAATTTCTTCAGTATTGTTAGTGGGATTCAGGTTAAATTGTCTTGGAAAGGTGAGTATTCTGGGATCATGCTTAGGCAAGTGTTGAAAGGATGACAGCCTGTTGTCACAGCTGGGTGGTGGGTCCCTGGCAAAGGTGATTGATTATGTCATGTAATAAAACTGTAGCCAATATAAATTCCAATGAAAGACAAGTAGTAAGTGGTAATTATTTCTAGGCCGGTAGTTGGGGAAATGGGGCAGGTATTTGGCTCTGCCCATGTCATGACATTATGGGGCCCATTTAGTAACAAATAAAATTTAGTTTTTTATTACAAATCTCAAAATTTGTGGTTTTACTATATTTCTAAAAACCTTGAAAAATCAGAAAATTTTAAATTAAGTGTAAAAATGCAAAAACCTCTGAGGCAAAACTTTGCCAAGTAAAAGAAATCAAGGTCCTATAGATGTCCCAGCTGTAGGCTGGGAGCTGCGGTGATCTGATTGGACAGCTTTAAATCAATTTTGACTTTTAGAGGTTTTCAGATTTTCTTCGCTAGGAATTGTCCAAAAAACTCACATTTTAGAGGCTTTTGAGGTATTCATATTTCTAAGTGCATCGTTCTCATTTTTTCATTCATACGTATACGGGGCAGATTCACTAACTTCGAGTGAAGGATTCGAATGAAAAAAATTCGAATTTCGAAGTATTTTTTGGGTACTTCGACCATCGAATTGGTTAAATTCGTTCGAATTCGAACGAAATCGAACGAATCGAAGTAAAAATCGTTCGACTATTCGACCATTCGATAGTCGAAGTACTTTCCCTTTAAAAAAAACTTCGACCCCCTACTTCGGCAGATAAAACCTACCGAAGTCAATGTTAGCCTATGGGGAAGGTCCCCATAGGTTTGCTAACCTTTTTTTGATCGAAGGATTTTCCTTTGATCGTTGGATTAAAATCGTTCGAATCGTTCGATTCGAAGGATTTAATTGTTCGATCGAACGAAAAATCCATTGATCGATCGATCGCAGGATTAGCGCTAAATCCTTCGACTTCGATATTCGAAGTCGAAGGATTTCAATTCGAGGGTCGAATTTCGAAGTATTTTTAACTTCGAAATTCGACCCTTAATGAATCTGCCCCTTAGATTCTGATCTTTTAATAAATTCAATGACAATTGTGTTTTAGAGTTTGTGAGTTTAGGCCTAGTATATTGTATAAAGGAATGAGGTGAAACTATACAATTTTGCAAGAATAACATTTAGGGGCAGATATATCAAAGGTCGAATTTCGAAGTTATGTAAATTTTTTTAAACTCTAATAAATTTAAAGGTATTCACAACTCGAATGGGAGGTTATATACGAAAAACCTTGAATGTCTAATATTCGACCTAATACAAACGACTCGAAAATTCAAATAGAATTCAAATTGATTCTGAATCCGGTTTTTCCTCCAAAAAAAAAGCCTTGAATGTCAGGAAGGCAATTAATATCTTCAAATGCTTCAACAGACCTCTGCCATTGACTTGTACATGAACTCAGCAGGTTTTAGTTGGTGAATATTTGAATTAGAACTGAACTGTTTCCAGGGTCGAGGTGAGATAAATGACACATTCAAATTCAAATTTGAATTGGTGATTTATAATTCGAATTTGTGAGATTTGACCAAAAGAAATTTGAAACTTCATATTTCAATTTACTATTCAAACCTTAATAAATCTGCCCTTAAACTTTCATTTTTGAAACATGATTTCTCTTATATAAGACCCCTATACCATATGCTAATTTAATCACTCTTTAACAGGTGGATATCCTGATAAAATTTGATTCAGGAATTCATTAAATCATGCAAAATAGTTTGAAGATATGGGGATATCAGTTTTAGCCATTGTTGCAAGGAGGTGATGTGCTTAATGACAGTCTGAGCTCTTTAGAACAGACTGTACTAGTAGTTTTATCATTTGTTTCAATTTGGGTGTTGCTGGCCATTAGGGAGAAGATGTATATGCTTGGAAGCCCAAGAATACTAATAATTTGTGCCTTAGCATGTTGGGACACAGATTTTAATCATTGATCACTACATAAATTAAACCTTTGGTTCCTTCAGGATATGCATCAAGCAAAATATGATACAATAGCATTCAAATGCCAAATTAAGGATACATTCCATTGGCACTATATAAAGCTATTGATCCGGGTCTTTCGTTACCAAATATGTTAGGGCATTCAAATAATCTTTTTTTCTCTGAATATAGAAATGAATATAGATAAAGCTAAATGCTAAATGCAATGACATCTTGAGGAAAACTGCCTTTCTCCAGCTGCAGACAGATTAGATGCGCATATTTTCATATCTCATATTGAACAAATTAAGAACTTACATTTTTAGTATCCATCTATAATTACTATAATTAAGACCATCACATGAATGAGGAATCGCATAAATGCCAATAAGCTTCATTTGTGCCTTTGTTTTTAGACTAGATCTACAGTTTTAGTATCTTCTGTTAAAAAAATGTATAATGTGTTATAATAAAAAAAATTCTGAATGTAAAAAATATTTTAAGAATTGCATTAAAAAAGTCTGTTTAAACAAAGCAGATAATTTTTCCCTGTCATTACAATAGGTTATACTGTTAATTTGTCTCGGTTTTTTTTTTCAATGTATACTAACAAATTTTTTTAAAAAAAACTTTCATGTTACTGGTCCTTTAACCATTTTCAAATTCTAGGTTTTTGCATAAAAATGCACAAATTCAAATTAGATTTTTAAAAACATATTTTAAAGTTTTATTATGGGAAAAACACACAATCGTAAATGGAGCTGTCAAAGGCAAAAAATGTCAGCAATTTTTTTTACATTTTTGAAATATTTTTGAGACAGATTAAAAAATGATGAGTAGAATGCAAAATTTTTTGCATTCAATTTTTTATCACATTTTTAATTAACTGTTTTTTTATGTTTACATTTTTTTTCATTAACAAAAAACACATTTGCATTTGGTAAGTTTTCAACTATATTTGAATTAAAAGACAAATTTGAATTCTGATAATTAGGCTTCCCCATGCTATGCATCTATCATTATGGGAAATTTATGATAAACATTTATCTGTTAGTATCTAAGGGACTAACATTTTTAAAGAGAATCTACTGCATATTACAACAGTATCAGCAATTTTGCTCAGAGGTTTACAATGAGAACACCACCTCATCTGGCTCTTGTCTTTTGGCTTTCTTGACCTGTATTACTGTTGACTTCTGTTATTATTATCTTATATACTGTATGTAGGTAATATTTCCTGTTTTCCAGATCACTCTACATTTAGCAAGAAAGAGACAGTGACATTACTCTGGCAAGACAGCATCAGTCTAAGAAAGCAATTGTGTACCCATGTGACCTGCAACTTCATATTTCAAATTGTGTGTGTGTATATATATATATATATATATATATATATATAATATTTAAATAAACACCTGTCATTGATATTAAAATACACCTTTAGTGTAGGGTTTGCTTAAAACTTCTTTATCACAATCTGTGTTTGAGATAATATTGGTTTATTAGTGTACGTTGGTCAATAAGAGGAATTCACATATATGTCATGAAATATATAAACAACTAGAGAAAATATTATAAGTATACTAAAAATATTTATTAAACATCCTTAAAATTTCAGTGGAATTTTTTTATAAGAGAGAAAAATTTCCTTTAAGCATAATATATATTTTCTGGTACCCCCAAAAATGTGGATCTAATAGGATTAAATGTGCTGCATAGAGATTATGGAACAGGAACATTGTGCATTTAAAAATATACAATCTTTACTTACATTATTTCCACTGAATTTGTGAAAACCACCACTTTTTTATAACAAACATCAATTTTTTTTTATTGTATTTCCCCTGCCTATTTCCAATCTATCGGATCCTATGTGAATAAAATATGTTTTATCAATGAAAAATACAAAGTTGAATTGAATTTATAAAAATATATATTTTTTATAAAAAAATGTATATGTACGCATATTTATTTATTCATAAAATAACTATAATTAAGAGATGTCAGATCAGCAAATTCAACCAATATATATTAATGAAACACAAAATTCTGGATCTTTTTCCCTAAAATTATCTTTCTTTCAAAAAAGCATTAAAACACATACAGTATTATATGTTCTTTAATTATTCATAGCAAGCACTTATCTCTAAGACATTACATATGTATGGTACCTAAAACATTACTACTTCAGAGTATAAATTAATTTACTGCCCTTTTCATTTTATACTTAATAAAGCACTTCTTAGATTTTCTTGATAGTAATACCTGTATGATTACTATGTTCATAATTTTGTGTCATTTGGAACAGCATTAACATTCCATATTGTGGCATTTTTCTAATCACATTCTTTAAGCAATGTAATAGAATATTTTAGTATGTAAAATAAATACAGCCTATATTAAATTATAATGAAACAAATGATGTCTTGAATTAGAATAGTAGAGCACAAATGTACTGATTTTTTTTAGTACAGCTGCTAAATTATATTCAATAAAACAGTGATTAGGTAATTACTTTGTTTGTTTAACTTTTCATATCCATTAACAGCATTTGTCTCTAGCTATTTTGCCATATAGATAATATGCATTCATATTAGTGTAATAAAAATATCAGGAATTTTCTAGTGATTTTATATTTGAAAATACAAAGGTTATTTCTTTTTGTTAGATACTATAGTTTGACAAAGATCTAGTGATACTGGGGAATTGCTAAGTCAACTACAATGTTTAGGAACTACTCAGAATTTTCCATCCACTAGAAGGTTGAGAACTAGACTCAATGTCCCTGTCATCACTGACTGAATCTTTTAATATGTAAGAGCACTTACAGCAAGGGCCACCATCAGGGGGGCACAAGGGGTACTGTTGTATCGGACTCAGGCCTAAAGGGGGGCCCCGGCTGTGCTGCACACTAAATATCCAGGCCCCCCTTGACAGCACCAAAGCCGTTCTGCACCTGTCAAGGTAACAAATTGCAGAAGTTCCAAAGAGCTGAAGTCCCAAAGATTTGATGTCCGAAGAGCTGAAGGCCCGTAGCCGCAAAAAGACGTGAAGCCATGAAACGAACCGAAGTGGAAGTTCTGAAACCGCAAAAGGACACAAAGCCATAAAAGGATTAGAAGTTGAAGTCCCGAAACCGTGAAAAGACCCAAAGCTGTGAAAGGAGCTGAAGTTAAAGACCTGAAGCCGTGAGAGGAGCCAAAGTTGAAGTCCTGAAGCTACAAGTTCAGTTCTACTGAAAACAAATGTGTTTTTTCTATTTTATAAACCCCTGGCCACCAATGTCTTATTTTAATATTCTATAGGCCCCTGCCACCAAAGTTTTTTAAAAAATATCCTCTGGGGCCCCTATTTTTCTTAACTTGTAAGGGGGGCCCTGGCGCCAATGTTTTTTTTTAATTATGGGGGACCACCAATGATATTTTATAATTTTTTATGGGGGGCCCTTGTGCCAATGTATGTTTTTTTAATAAACTTTTATAGGGGGCCTGGCGCCAAGGTTTTTTTTTAACTTATAGGGAGCTCTGGCCACCAATGATTTTTAAAAAAAAACTTTTATGGGGGGCCCTGACGCCAATGTTTTTTTTTTAAAAAAAAAATATGGGGGGCCCTCACCATCAATGCTTTTTTATAACTTGTGTGGGTTTTTTTTTTTACTGTTTTTAGTGCTGATGTATGTGTGGTCTTTTAACTGTGGTTTGGGCAGGATCTGGGATGGACCTTGGGGGTTGGGGTGAGCGGGGCCCTGGGATTTCTAATTTTCTAATGCCTTTCACCTGATAGTACTCCATATGTATATGAGAAATATTGATTTCTAATAAGAGGTTTAGTTCATTAGCTATGCTATATGTGGAAGTCAAATTGATTATATCTACTGTATCTATAACCTTCTGCATCTCAGGTTCCTTTCCCACTAGAAAGGTGTCATCTCCTTTACCACAGCAAGTGTCCCCTGTTAAAGTTTAGATAACCTCATGTTATCACAGTTATGTCTAGCACTTGCTTCCATTGCCTAATTCCCTGCTTGTGGGCAAAACCACAATTAGGAAAATAAAAATAGACCAAACAAATAATTGGATTATGTATACACTTATATAAATTGTTTAAGTCAACAAAATGTATGCCCCTAATTTCCATTCTGAAAAACTGAGTCAGTGCTGTTATTTATCTAATCAAGTTGTGTGAATAAAAGCACTGATACAGTTATCCTGCTTGGTTTTAGATTCATTTTTGCACATTATTTAATGATAAAGAAGAATCTGGTTGTTTGATTGTTGAATCCATTATTGTAACTGGCATAGTATCTGTGAAAATATCTACTAATCAGTCAGAAGGGAGTTTATGGAAAAAAATATTTTAAGAAAAGAACCACAAACACACCATGCAGTTACTGACACATAATGCTTATAACCAATGTGCATTTATTTAAACCCTTTAAAAATAAATTTGTAGACCAGCTGCACACCATTCAGCATACATGCCAGGTGCTATTCAGTTAAAGGATTTCTGCAGCTTTCCAAGAAACAAAAATGCACACTGACATACTGTACACTGACATAAAATCACACATTTTAAAAAAAAATCATGTATTCAGTAAAAAAAGAATATTTAAAATGTTTTGCAAATTGAATGTTGATGAAATAATGTTGCGAGGGTCAATGTGTGCAATTTAATGTTGGAAATCATTATATCTTATTTTTTTACATGTGTTGTGCTTTAACTAATTTATTCCTGTCGTTTCTGGCACTGGACAATAATGTTAGCTACTTTAATCTGTTTTTCTTGACTGATAGATGTGATAAACTTCAATACAAGGTGAGTAACCCTGACATTGCTTTCAGGTGTAAGCATTGACCTCTTATCCATTTCTAAACAGTACAAAGGCAGAGCCAGAGGACAAGGCATAAGCAACCAATCTGTTGCCTTAATTCTTCAGGATTGCCTCCACCCAAAGAAAAGTTCAGAGAAATCCTTAAAGGCTTATTGTCAGATTTAAGTATACTGTATACTTTACTCTAAAGTCATGACTGATAGGTAAGGGGTGAAATGGCATGAAAAGTAGATGCCTAATCATCATCAGTTCATCTAAAAAAAATTGTTTGACTTTTGATGAACTGATGATCATGGTCCTTATATATTGTAGAAGGTTGTTAATATATGATTGCATTTTTAGTTTTTTTTTTTAATCAAGCAAGAACACCTGTCCTGACGTGAAGCATTAATTTTTAACAGTTTCATATGTAAGACAGCAAGGTAACATGAACTGCAAAGCTCCAGTTGCAAAATAATAGCAAGTATTTTTTGACGAAAATTTTGTGGAAAGGACAAAATTAGAAATTAAAAAACATTGACAGCGGTTTGTGCATTCCCTATGTAAAGGACAACTTGTGTTTTCCATTTTGACTTGTAACCTGGAAACATGTGCTGTAGATTGTACAATGGAAGAACTCCTCATTAACCATCCAAAAATAGATGGAAAATGAGGAGCTCCTAAACATTCTAGTTGGTTTAGAAATTCCCAAGTATCACCAGATCATATACAATATCTAATAAAAAGAAATAACCTTTGTAATGTGTGTCATGGAAACGGTATATGCTAAATTAGAGAGCAAAATAACTATAGCAAATATAATACAATTAAATATTGTACTAGACCAGCACAGTGCAAATCATATTACAACTAATGTTAAGTTAACTTTTAATGTCCCCTTTAAATCTAATGTGTAGAGAGATCATTATCATAAACATATGTTATATGATATTTACTGCCATGTTAATGTAAAGTATATAGCACACAGATGGACAAACAAGATGTGTACCTATGACATACACCAACTATGGTGCAATGTCCATGCAACTGGGGGAAAAGCAATGCCTATGACACTGCATGTGCGAAATGCACACTAACAACACTTGCTCTATCTGTGCTATAAATAAAAGATTTACACAATAATTGAAATGTATTTAATGAGCATACATTTGGACTAGGAGATGATTAATTTGAATTTGTACGATCATGGCTGCATTCTTTTTAAATAGAATGGTAAATTATAGAGCCAGGTACATTCTTGTGATTAAATAACAATGTCCTTTCTGGAACAGGTGAGGAACAGGCAAAATTCTGATATATTAAAGTAATGAACATTATTGTACTACAAGACTAGATTGGCAGATAGGCAGACAGACTGTATTAGAGATAGTATAGGATGTGAGTATAGTCTCACAAAAAGAATGAACACAGCAGTGAACTGGTTCCCTTCCAGTGAATGCCTTTTAGAGAGCAGTTTAGCATGTATACCTTTCTAGCTGTAGTCCCACCAGTAAAACAAGTGTCATTTGGGGACCTGTACTCTTCCTGCTTTGTGGACACAAGACTGCACATTCTTGCACACTAGCCCTGACTATCTTGCACCCAGGAGGTGTGTAATAGTGTGATACTAGTAATAATTCTTATTCACTGGATCTCGGTATCCTGGCTTTATTAAGGGCTGCTTACCTTTGGACTTGGTAATAGTAAATTGTTCTCAGGTCTATCTCAACCTCTGGAAGATCTAGTTTCTGCTATGATAGAGTCTAGAAAGAGAGTGAGTCTATTCCTAACCCTTTTATACACTAGGGAAGAGAAACTGGACAACTAACCTTGAGCCAATAGGAAATATCACCTTTTCTCAGGGCCTAAATTACAAACTAGGGACTTTTTGAGCAGTAGAGGAAGGTTAACACTTTAGGTCCTATATGCACTATATTGAGCTATATTTGTACAGTCAGATACAGCAGTGATGGTAGCTCATAATTTTGAAGATACATTTCAATGACAGTTTTTAAGTAATCCAGCAGGGAAAACTATTAAATATACAGATATATATTTGATATTTACAGAAAACAGGCTATGAGATTTTAATGCAGATATGAATAGTAGGCCATTCTTGGTACCAATAACTTGCTAAGTAGTCAAATATATTTAAAAACTGCTGAAATAACATGGTTTTTTAACCTGCTAGCACCTTTTTTATGAGGATCGTAATAAAGATGTTAGCTGATTTAAGACAATGGTGGGTAAGCGGTTTTTCAATATACTATTTGACTTCTGTACTTGCATGAGAACTGTTCAATGACACTAAGCGTATTAGTTTCAGTACCAAGTTTTCTACTATTTACCATTAATTAGGGTGAAATTCGCTTTAATGTAAATGATGATGAAATAACTTGGATGACTGGTGCCTTTACTGCTCCAATTTTAAAAAGTTTTATCATCAAACAACAGTACAAAGAGTAGGTTTTCATACCTCATATATAGTTAGACTTATTTATTGTAAGCAACTAGAAAATTACTTGAAATCAGAAAAGTGGTTCCCAGCAATAATTTTGAGTTCTCTATTTATTTTATTTATTGTATATTTGTATTATACTGCCCAGTTATTAATGGATTGATTTTTTGTGTATGAATTAGAGATTCAGTTACACAATAATTATTTTTACTTTGCTTCAAATCCAAGAGTATGCTTTCAATAAATGGAAGATACATTTCCAATTATTGAATGGAAACATTATCTTACTTGACATTTTTAATAGATATGGGTAACACCATTGGCTGTACTGTTTATTCTGGTACTTAGGGTAAGCAGTCAGCTATCATTACTTGGTAGGCTGAGCACAGTTTGGCCTTCACTCTTTGATGCTTTTTTAAACTTGAATTATATTTTTCTATGTATCTTTGCTAATAGTTTATAACATAAATTATATTTCTTGTATATATCCAAGTGACAAGAACATGAGTTAAAAATATCAAGCAGTGCATTTATACTCTATGTCTGCTTGATGAGCCTGCATTATGTAGCAATTGATACATGTTGATTTGATTAAACTTTACCCAGTGCCAGTCCACCTCCCTATGGGAATGTTTTCATATTCTAAAAGATGTCGGGTGGGAGTTCCATTAAGATGAATGAGTTTAAAAGGGTAAGCACAGAAATGACATACTGGGATAATTATGTAAATTTTCTAATAACATAAATCATCGATCATCCTTTGTTTTTTGCATGAAAGATTACTTTCAGTCTAATTCAGGTTAATTCGAAATACATATTGAACTAACCCAAAAGTATGGTACATGGCCATATTGTGATTTATGCTGTCCTTAATCTAGAAATTAGCAGCACATAAATTATTCGATTTGCTAATTGTTTTGCCATCAGGTTGTACAAATCAGAAGGATTGGGAGTGAATAGGTATGGGGTGGGTGGTGGGAACTGCTGCAAATAAATATGTTAATATATCCATGATTCATCATGTGGCATGGCAGTGGACCGCATGCCTTCCGAAAAAAACAGAGGTTTCTCAACCAGCTATGGTCCAATATACAGCACCTTTTGTTTTGACATTATCCCATGTATACAAACTATACCATTGGACTACAGTGTTCATTTAAATGTACCTTCATTGTCAATGCTACAGTTTCTGTTAGAGTATATTCTACCCATTCCCCTCAAACCAATAAATGTTATTCTTTATAGGGGTGGTATATATACATCTCCTTACAGCATCTTCCAGGGCAGCATCCACTACTACTACCTTATCCCTATTACCTTCCAGGTTCCTTTTTTTAAAAGCTGATACTAAACAATATTAGGCCTAAAATATAAAAGAGAATATAAAAATATAGCACTGCATATTATGATATATAGTTAATGATTGATTTGTATAATTGTGTATGTAATTCTAAATATACAGCACACACATATACAGATATAAAATGTAGGTAACTAGCTAGCAGCTTCAGTACAGATATGGTTTGATATCAAAATATAAAACCGTAAACAAGAAAACTATGTTATAAATTATTTATAATAGATAGAATTTCATGCTGCTAGCATTATATTATATTGCTACATTTACTACCTAAAACAGATATTGACACCAATCCTTCAAAATAGTAGTGCAACTAAATTCTGACAAAGGGTTTGATTGTGTCAAATGGAGAGCTCCCACCCTTTCCAGCTATAGTCAGGTGATCCCACTGGTGGCTAATAAAAAGGCAGCCAAGTTTGGGAGTTTTACTTTGAAAGCAGCTAGTATGTTGCAGGTAAAACTTAGTCCCTTTGTAAAATGTATAATGAAGTAATAGAATTCTTAATGAATCAGATAAAAATTAAGCGTAGGACTGGCCAGATATGGGATGACTTTGACGTAGTTGGCCAGCTTAAATATATTGCAATATATCGACAAACAATCCCTGTTTTGTTTAAAGGGTAAGGCATTTTTCAGTAGCAGTATGCACAAAATGTCTTAAATATATTGATAATGGGTTGAGTGCAGAGGACCTCTTGTATTTGTCTATATGTATTTTGTGGTCACACCCTCATTGCACCCCCACCTAATGGTTTTAAAAATTAGTGGTGAGCACAACTTTCCATTGTTTGTTATATATATATATATATATATATATATATATATATATATATATATATATATATATATATATATATATATATATATATATATATATATATAATGAATAAAATACCCCCTCTTGTAAAATATAAGGATATTATAAATTACTGAGGAGTTTCATGACCATATCAAAGCACGAGGTCGAAGGCCAAGAGTTAACTTCTAATAACCTCATATTTTGCAACTGGGGGTACGTTATTTATTATAATACACAAATTTCAGTGAGTCATGTGACAGAAATGACATCAGAACGCACCGTTTATAATTGATGACATCAGAAATCACAGTTTATAAGGATATAATTTAAAAGATATTCATGGCTTTTGTGTATTATATATATATACATATATATTTTTTTTTATATATATAATTTGAAGAAATGCTCTAGGGTCTTTTTAAAATATAAAAAAACTTTATTAGTATTAGCGTTTAGACCCTCACTGGGGTCTTTATCTTCTTCAAATTTCTTCAAATTTTATATACTTATATACTACTTCTGTTTGCACCAGGGCATTATCCCCCTTTAAGTGTGTGCAGCAGTTTTACAGACTTTATATATAATCTTAATTTTACTGTTATGATCTATGCTGCACCAAATTTCTACTAGTAATATCCAACATGGCAAAATCTAAAGGACTGTGGTATGTAATGGGTTAAATACCTGAGTGTGTATGTCTTGAGTGTCTAATGACATTTGTAATAGAGCAGGTTCCTTGGGACAATATTAATTTATCCAAGATGTTGTAACATTTAATTGTTTGTGTCCTGTAAAGTTTCCCAAAGTAATACTTTTTTAAATAAATAACACTGTGACAATTTTCTTTTCATTGCACTGCACTTTATCTCTTATTAACTTTAATTGTTAAATTCTTATTAATTGTACACATTAATTATTTAGCACTGCACTTTAGAATTTATAATTCATGTGACTGCCAAATAAGATTGTCTAAGCGGGGTACTTTCTCTTTCTCCTTGTTTGTTTGAATTTTCTTTTTCTCAAACAATGTTTCTTATTGACTTGAAAGGTGCAAGTAACTCATGTTCCTATGGTCTGGGGCAGTCAAACCTTTCCAACCATTGTGCTACCTATTTCTTCTGCCTTTTTCTTACAATTAATAAGTAGTCAGTATAAAGCTATGGCTTCCAAGTCTGACATTTTCAAGATGATACTCACTGGTGAATCTTCATTCTCAAGCATTATTATATTAAGGCAGACTTTTGAAAACAGAAACATCTACATTTTTTTAGACCTATCCATCTTATCTATAAATTAGGGATTTTATTTAGTTTAACTAGAGGACAAAGAGAAAAGCTCAAAGACTAAAAAAAGTAATTTCCTTCAACTCAATGTAGTCAATTTCCCTTAAAAGATCTTTTGTGGAACTCATGTTCCACAGACTAATCTCCTCTCCCTATAAAGGTTTCTCCCTTTCAGCCATCTCACTTCTACAAGAGACAAACCTAAATAATTCAGAATGCATGACCCACTGTATAAATGTACATCCACAGAAAGCAAGGACTTCCTTGTAGTCAACAGTTTTTGTGGTTTTTGGTTCTAAACAGGACACTGCCTTTGTGAAAATTTTATCTGTTTATGTGGATTTTCTACCACTGTCTTAAAATATATGCATCAAGTAGAATGTTAAACATATAGTAAAAATAGTTGTATGATAAAGGAATATCCTGGTTTCCTGTTCAGATATTAATAACTTCCTTGCCACGGCCCAGTAGAGAGAAACAGGACACTTTATTTGGCTCCATAGTAGGCTCCCTATTCATTGCTGTGTTTCATTCTTTTTATTTTATTAAGAGGACTTTAAAGAAAGAAAGATTCACCATCAGAGAGCAATGTTCACTGTTTATTGCTGCAAGAACAAGAGAGATGTTGAGAAAAAACAATCATAACAGCCTAGGCAAGTACAATAACAAGTGAAGTTTGCTGTCTCAGTGGTATATCAAGAGAACATCTGCCAGAGAATCCCTGGAAATATCACAACCCCGCACAAGCCTCTGTTACTGTTACAGTATTGTGTTGTCTGTTGTATCCTTTACTATAATGCTTGAAAATATCCAGTAATACAGTATATATGTTTATGGACTTGCATCAGTTCTGTTATGTAGGATTACACAACTGGACCATGGAAACAGTCCAAATTCTAATATTCGCCGCCTAAAACCTGCCAAGTTCATGTACAAGTCAATGGCAGAGGACCGATGAGCCATTTGGAGATGTTAATAGCCTCCCTGACATTCAGGTTTTTTTTTCTGGAGAAAAACTTGATTCGTACGAATCAAATACAATTCAAATGTTCAGGCAGCAACCATTCGATCAAATACTAGACATTAAAAATTTTTCTTAAATAACCTCCCAGTCGAATTGTGAGTATATTCAAATTAAAAAAAAAATCACATGAATTAGAAATTTGACCTTTGATAAATGGGCCTCCATGTGTATTGGGTGTTAATTTGGCATGTGAGGGTGTAGTAGCTTTATGTATTGATAAGTCAACTATATGATTTGGCCAATTAAAGGACATGCTATGTATTCCCCACAAGTGTTTCAACTGAACATATGCTATCAATGACTTATATTATCTTATGGTAGAGTTTTATTTTGTTTAATCAAAATTGGTGGTTCTTGGGATGAAAAAGTGTATTGTGCTGATTGATACCTAAATTACACTACTCTGGGAGATAGTGTGTTAATGGCAAAAATAAATGTTTCCGGAAATTAGCATCTTTCCATTTATATAGTTCAGCTTGACTCCTTAGATCTGCCTCAGTTCACAATGGTCTGGCTCTGTGGCTGTTCTTCCTTTTCTGCATTCATCTTGTATTTATAGTGCTACATTTTCCACATCAGAAGATCTATTATACGTGGCTGATTTCCGTTTGCTGTCTTCTCTGCACTCTATCTGTATTATTATTCATAGTATCACCATGCTTTGCAGGGGCACCAATTATATGAATCCTGGAGTATTCTTATTAGCTTTCATTACTGATTTCATTGTGCAGACTCAGCTTTCTCCTTTGTTTTTTGTTTATTTGTTTTTCCTTTATACTTTTGGGATTACAATCTTTTTCATACAGAATTTTCAAAGCATAAAACTTTAAGCACTACATTTTATTGTCCTTGGTAATCTTTATTGCCACTGAGCAAAAGAAAATTACAAATGTAAATGTGCTATGACTAGTGAAGCGATAAACAAAAACTATTGCACCCAAATTATTGATAGATAGCAGAAAATGATAAACAAGCCTTTGTGTACTTAATGAGATATATATATATATATATATATATATATATATATATATATATATATATAAACAGGTCTGTGGACAGCACCAGCTTTCCCAATTAGCTACCTTGTAGCTGCCCCTGTGCACGGCGGTATATGTGTAGACAAATGAACAAAAACCAGCACCAAGGGTCTTCCAGTGATGAAAATATTGTATTGTTACATAGTATGCAAAACCTTTTTGTTGCATACTATGTAACAATACAATATTTTCATCACTGGAAGACCCTTGGTGCTGGTTTTTGTTCATTTATATATATATATATATATATATATATATATATATATATATATATATATATATATATATATATATATATATATATATATACACACATACACATATATATACACACATACACATATATACATACAAATATATATAGCGATAGATAGATAGATGATAGATGTAGATAGATAGATAGATGATAGATAGCAAAAAATATCGCACTTAACAGACTCAATTAGAGTAACTGATTTATAGAAAAACAAAAGAAATTCCAACGTTTCGGTCACATCATAGTGATCTTCCTCAGGGTAAAAAACTAACAAGAGTATAAGCAGTGCAAACCCTTAAGAAGCCTCCGCCTGTGCAAAACATGGCACCAAAAGCAGGATTCCAATTAATTACCATAGAAACCCAAATTTGGTGTAAAAAAATAAAGAAAACCAGCCAAGCACTAAAAAGTAAATAAAATGAAAGCAAGCGATAACTGTAGATGCAGCAAGTTCTGGAAAATCATTAAAATCAAGCTGTTGTTGTCTAATTATTCATAGCGTAATACAAAGAAACAAAGTAGTTCCTTGAGGATAACCAAAGAACTAAGAACTAACTAGGTATTGCATAGCAGGTTGAGGAATGTTGCCCAAGCACTGGGTCAAAAAATTGCAAAAATTAATAAACAAGATAAGGCAGAAGGGTCTTATCCAGAACCAAAGCAAAAAATTGATTAAATGTAAACCTTGTCAAAACGTAACATATATAGGCATCCGTCACTTCCTTTCACCTGCTGCGGCCAAGACTCTCATGCACGCTCTCATCCTATCCTGACTAGATTACTGTATTCTTCTACTAACTGGCCTCCCTAACGCCCATCTCTCCCCCCCACAGTCTGTTTTAAACACTGCTGCCACAATTATCCTCCTCTCATCCAAAAGGGCACAGACCCCTCCCCTGCTGAAGTCCTTATCATGGCTTCCTATAAAACAAAGAATAAACTCCTCCTCATAACCTTCAAAGTCAATCATTCCTCTGCACCTAACTACATTTCATCTCTTGTTTCTCTATATGTTGTTGGCCGAAACCTCCGCTCCTCTCAGAGCAACTGCTTGGTTGTACCCCCCACTACAGCTGTTTCACGTATCAAACCCTTCTCTCTTGAGACTCCTTATATTTGGAATGTCATTCCTGAATCTCTGTGGAGAGAATCCTCCTTCAGTGTTTTTAAAACAAAACTCAAAGACTACATCTGGGAGCACCTGGGTAACACCTGAAATTGGAACTGGCACTTATATAACAGTGTAACTAACTGTAACCCACAGCACCTTAATGCCCCTCTGAATTGTGTCTGTATGTTACCCTCCCATTTAGACTGTAAGCCCTATGGGGTAGGGTCCTCTAGCCTTTTGTTTCCTTGACACTGAGCACTTAATCTGTATTGAAATTATATTTTTTATATTTATGTGAATTGTATTTCAAATAATCCACCTATTGTAACTTTTTACTTTAATGACCCCTTTTTTGTCACTACTAATTTATTGTTTTGCTATACAGTGCTTTGCCCTAAAGGAGCGCTATACAAATAAAAATATACATACATACTGTACATAAGCAGTGCTGCGTGTATGGCAGTTTTCATTGCCCACTAATGCAGTCAAAGGACAGATTGCACCATTATGGGAACACTTGGGTGCAGCTTTATCAAGGGTGGAAGTGAAAATTCTGATTAAAAAAATTCGATTTTTGGGGGTATTTTTTGTGTACTTTGACTAGGGAATAGTCCAAATTCAATTTGAATTTGAAAAATCACATACGTCTCTTTAAAAATTCAACTTTGACCATTCGCCATCTAATACCTGCAAAATTGTTGTTTTTACCTATGGGGGACCTCCTAGAACAAATTTGGAGGCAATTGGTGGACTTTGAAAAATCAAAGTTTCTAATCAAATTCGATCAAATACAATGTTACTTTTATTCATACGATTCGAATGAAAAAAACCTTTTCATCAGAAAGAAAAACTACGATTTTTTTAACAAGTTTCAGTTGGTCTTTTTTATTCAAATTTAAGAGGTTTTTTTTATTTGAAATTCTACCCTTGATAGATCTGTCCCTTGGTGTAGTTATGGGTGAACCCTGACTGATTGTCAGACTGCTAGTCAATACTGTATAGTGAAACTCAAACAGAGATAATGCTGTGTATATGGCAGTTTTCAATTGCACATTAAAGAAGCCAAAAGACAGATTGCACAATTATGGGAACACACGGATTAAATACACAATTATTGCACCTAGTTATCACATTCATTTGGCTGTGGAAGGAGCCAATGTGTTGGCGACACAGGGACAGCCCCAACCCAAACTAAAAGACCTAAACGAACCCACCAAAAATTGTTTAGCAATTGGCTGCAAGGCTTGTCCAAGACTAATGGCTCCGCTGATAGAACACCTGTGGTTGTTCATTATTTCACAATACATAGTGCTAGCCTTACCAACATATGCCAAACCACACAGGCACTACGCCAGAAATACCACATGAGTACTTGTAAGTCTGTGTCGAATCTTGAATTTTGCTCCAGTGTGGGGGTAATTAAAAAACAAACCCTGGACCATCCCGCTGCACTTCAAGCAACCAGTACATTTATAACATCCAGGTTTTGCCAGGGTGCCCAGCCAGGAACCAGGTTTGGGCGGGTAAGAAAAATTTTTAACCATCAAGATGTTGCCTAGATTGCTGGCCCTCCTATATCCATATCCTATATCCTCCTATACATTTGCTATGTGTTTTTAATTTTTACCTTTGAATGTATAGTAAAATTACAGTTTTAAAGTTGGCCTTGTTTGATGTGGTGAGGAGGAATCTATAATCTACAGACTGAGGAACTGGGAAACCACAGGACACAGGATTGTAGAAATGGGATAAACCATAAAACAATCAGAGTGTTACCTATCAGTGCTGACATGTGTAGCTTGACTAGCCCAGGCATTGAATAATAGAGAGAAGGCGCTCAGCATGTAACTATTAATCATTTAATGTTCCCTGCGGTCTGTTCCAGCAAGCATGATAAAACACCTAAAATTTCCCTTGTAAATATAGCTATATTAAGGGAACCTTGCAGGATTTTTATCTTCTTCCCATAATTCACTCAGGCGCCCCCAACAGTCTGGTTGCCATTAAGGAAAAAAAACACAATGCAAAGATGTTATCATGGCATGTTCCCTGAGATCAAAATACCTAAGGGTCATATTTATTACCCTGTTTAAAATGAAATTTGCCAAAAAAACTTTGTAAAAAGCTGTCTAAAATAAATGGTGAATTTATCAAGGTGTGTGTAATTCTATGCCATGCGAACACCAGATTTGACCCTATTATTTTACATTGTTTCCAGCAAAAGTCACTCTAAGTCTAAGTCACTTTTTTTATGGCAAAGCATGGCGATTTGTGGTGTATTATACCTCTTTTTTTTACACAGAATAATAAATATGAACCCTAGTGTGACACCTGAGACTGTTTCATGTTGCATTTTTGGGTAAACTGTTTCATAATGGAACAAAAAACGTTCAAGTATACACAGATGCAGCTCTCACAAACATGAAGACACCTGTCACGGTTGGCACCCTAAATTCAGAACCGATGCTAAGCACCCTGTTCTCGGCTCTTGCTTTAACAGCCGCCTTTCGCCTCAGGAGGAGCCCTCTGCTAATCGGATGCTGCCAGGTCTTATTAAGAGAGGTGCAATGCGAAGGGTTATGAATGAGCAAAGGGGCACAAACGTAAAGCAAAAGTCTTTTGGGCAGAAGGTAGCAGTAAAAGTTGTAGACAGAAAGCAAAGTCAGATCAGGCCGGGTCGGGGCAGGCAGAGTACAAGCGGAGTCAAAACAGGCAAGGGTCAAACCAGGAGATCAATCAGGCGGGATACGGAATAGAGAAGTCGGTTACCAGGCAGGGTCAGGATTTCGGAAGTCAGGATCATCAGAAACAGGCAGGGGTCACAACAGGTAGTCAAATCACAAGATACAGAAGCTTTAAATAGCACAGATGCACCAGGAACTCACAATGAGGAAACAAATAACGGGCACTGAGAAATACAATCTGCCACTTTAAATACCATTTGAACTTCGCGCCATTGCGCGCTGGCGTCATCAAGCCAGCGCCTATAAATAAGGAGACTTTGCGCCCTAAGTTACCGGCAGAGAGGCAGAAGAGGAGCTGTGTGGCGGGCGTCCCCACCGTACCAGTAGACCATCTGGTTGAGTCCATAAAATCTTCTGTAAAACTTATGTGATTTATGTAAACACTTCTGCAAATTACATAGAAACTTACTTATATATCAAGCGATGACAAGGCAAATGTGTAGCATTTATACCCAGTGCAAGCTAGATTGACCACCAATGAAGTGACTGACTTATTAGCACTTATTAGTACATTAATTCAAGAAACTATTTATATGAACTACTTATACTATAGTAACATCAACATCAATAGATTATGATCTATTTACTTAATTATGTGAGCTTTCCCCTATATGAACGTTTCATCATTAGAATTATTGGGCCCCACAGCAACAGCATTGGGCCCACTGAACCTTGGGCATTTGGGAAATTTTCTATAAACATATATTGCAGCTGCTTATCAGTCAAAACCCCACCAGGCCCCCTAAAGTTTATAGGACCCACAGCAGTTGCAGGGTCTGTTTTCCTGAGTTTGTAGCTGGTCTTAAAAAAATCCTTGCATATCCTGGCAAAACCTATGTGACTGCTAGTTGATTTTTTTTGTGTAGAGCATATAAGGGACATAGCCAAAAATATTGGTGCTATGTTTGCTGTCAAAATTGAGAACATATTTAACCTTATGCATACAGTATTACTTAGCACCGAAAGAAGTCGTCTTTCTGTGTTTTGTGTACAAATTGTAGCCAAAAATTGCCTATAGCTGCCATTCAGCCTTTAACCCTTTAAGTGCCAGCAGAATTTCACATTTTGGTTACGCGAAATGCCAGCCGTTTTTGAAACATTTTGTGCTCTCTCACTTTAGGGGCATTTTCTGAGGGGAAACCTATAGTTTACCTAGGAAAACTATACATTGTTTTTTCTGTAGAAACTGAGCTTTCTAAATCTGCCTGAGTTTTCATGTATTTCCACCTGTGCAAAAAAATTTATAGTGCTAAATACCAAAAAAAAATGAAAAATTACCATTTTTCATCGTATATCAATTTATACCAGAAAAATATTTCATTTTAGGGATGAAAATCCAACTGATTTGGAAAGCCTTATGTCTCTCGAACGTGCCAATACCAGATATGTATAGTTTTAGGGAGATTTAGGATTTCTGTACAGCAAAAACTCCCGGCAGTATATTACCGAATTTTGAAAGCACTAAGGCAGAAAACGGCATGCTTTAGATTCCAAGGCAAAAAATCCTGAAACCGTAGGTTTACCCCAGAAAACCATACATTTTTGAAAAGTACACATTCTGCCGATTACAAAATGGGTAACTATGTCTCTCTACTCCCAACTACCAAACATAAAAGCTTGTCTGAACATAGCGGTTTTTCAAAAAAAAATTCAAAATTCTGAAAAATCATTTCAAAGGTTTTATTTTGCTGCTCCGCATATCCCAAACTATATTAGGTACCAAGAAAAAGCACCTGAAATATGATTGCCAGGGGTCCACTGAACAGTTTGGTACCCATTATGCATAGGTTTACCAAAGTATCTGGCATTTAGAGACACCAATATGAAGTTAGTACATCCAAATTGATCAGGACTTTACTTCAGCTACTGAGAAATCAACACATTGACTGCATTTTTTGTGGGGTAAAAACACAGAAATATATGTTTACCCCCCAAACCCATATATTTTTGGAAAGTACACATTCTACTGAATCTAAAATGGGTACCCATGCCTTTCTGCTCCAAACTACTGAGTCGCAATGCTTTCCCAAAATTGTCGGTTTTGGTGAAATATCTGAAAATTGCCTCAAACCTTCAACTTCCCAGCACCATATCGCCCATGTATCATTACGTACTAAGAAAAAGCACCCTAAATATGATTGCCAGGGTTCCTCTGAACATTTTGGTGGTCATTGTTCATAAGTTTACCAAAGTATCTGGCATTTAGAGGCCCCAAAATGAAGTTAGCGCATACAAACAGTCCCGTGGGTAACTTCAGCTAATGAAAAATCAACACATTGACTGCATTTTTGTGGGGTAAAAACACAGAAATATATGTTTACCCCCCAAAACCCATATATTTTTGGAAAGTACACATTCTACAGAATCTAAAATTGGTACCCATGCCTTTCTGCTCCAAACTACTGAGTCGCAAGGCTTTCCCACAATTGTCGGTTTTGGTGAAATATCTGAAAATTGCCTCAAAGCTTCAACTTCTCAGCACCATATCACCCATGTATCGTTATGCACCAAGAAAAAGCACCCTAAATATGATTGCCAGGGTTCCTCCGAACAGTTTGGTGGCCATTGTTCATAGGTTTACCAAAGTATCTGGCATTTAGAGGCCCCAAAATGAAGTTAGCGCATACAAATAGTCCCGTGGGTAACTTCAGCTAATGAAAGATCAACACATTGACTGCATTTTTGTGGGGTAAAAACACAGAAATATATGTTTACCCCCCAAACCCATACATTTTTGGAAAGTACACATTCTACAGAATCTAAAATGGGTACCCATGCCTTATTGCTCCAAACTACCGAGTCGCAAGGCTTTCCCAAAGTTGCCGGTTTTGGTGAAATATCTGAAAATTGCCTCAAAGCTTCAACTTCCCAGCACCATATCACCCATGTGTCATTACGTACTAAGAAAAAGCACCCTAAATATGATTGCCAGGGTTCCTCTGAACATTTTGGTGGCCATTGTTCATAAGTTTACCAAAGTATCTGGCATTTAGAGGCCCCAAAATGAAGTTAGCACATACAAATTCTGCTGTGGGTAACTTCAGCTAATGAAAAATCAACACATTGACTGCATTTTTGCGGGGTAAAAACACAGAAATATATGTTTACCCCCCAAACCCATATATTTTTGGAAAGTACACATTCTACGGAATCTAAAATGGGTACCCATGCCTTTATGCTCCAAACTACTGAGTCACAAGGCTTTGCCAAATTTGGCGGTTTTGGTGAAATATCTGGAAATTGCCTCAAAGCTTCAACTTTCCAGCATCGTATTGTCCATGTATCATTACCAGCATAAAGCATCCTAAATATAAACATAGGGGTCTACTAAACAGTTTGATGCCCAATATGCATAGATATACCAAACTATGTGGCGCACAGAGACCCCCAAATGACAATATGTATAGACATTTTCACGGCTGACGCGCTGGCTGCTGCAATATAAGCACCTGGTGTGTGTATTATGCGACATTAGACCCCCTAACAGTACAGAGACCCCAGAAAACCATATATTTTCAGAAAGTACACATTCTGACGAATCCAATATGGGTAAATATGTGTTTCTACTGCAAACTGCCAAACTGCAAAGCAATGCTGAACATAACGGTTTTTATCAAATTTTTGAAAATCGTCAGAAAGATTGAAATTGACCCCATTATATGCCCCACATTTCGTAACGTTTCAGCATAAAACATCCTAAATATGAACGCCAGGGGTCTACTGAACACTTTGATGCCCAATATGCATAGATATACCAAACTATGCGGCGCACAGAGACCACCAAATGACAATAGTGTATATACATTTTCACGGCTGACGCGCTGGCTGCTGCAATATAAGCACCTGGTGTGTGTAATATGCGACATTAGACCACCTAACAGTACAGAGACCCCAGAAAACCATATATTTTCAGAAAGTACACATTCTGACGAATCCAATATGTGTAAATATGTGTTTCTACTGCAAACTGCCAAACTGCAAAGCAATGCTGAACATAACGGTTTTTATCAAATTTCTGAAAATTGTCAGAAAGCTTGAATTTTACCCCATTATATGCCCCACATTTCGTAACGTATCAGCATAAAACATCCTAAATATGAACGCCAGAGGTCTACTGAACACTTTGATGCCCAATATGCATAGATATACCAAACTATGTGGCGCACAGAGACCCCCAAATGACAATAGTGTATATACATTTTCACAGCTGACGCGCTGGCTGCTGCAATATAAGCACCTGGTGTGTGTATTATGCGACATTAGACCCCCCTAACAGTACAGAGACCCCAGAAAACCATATATTTTCAGAAAGTACACATTCTGACGAATCCAATATGGGTAAATAAGTGTTTCTACTGCAAACTGCCAAACTGCAAAGCAATGCTGAACATAACGGTTTTTATCAAATTTCTGAAAATTGTCAGAAAGCTTGAATTTTACCCCATTATATGCCCCACATTTCGTAACGTATCAGCATAAAACATCCTAAATATGAACGCCAGAGGTCTACTGAACACTTTGATGCCCAATATGCATAGATATACCAAACTATGTGGCGCACAGAGACCCCCAAATGGATATATAGTAGATAAAATTTACAAGGCAAAACAAAATAAGGCAGTAAAGGGTGAAATGCAAAAAAATCCAATAAAACCACAAAAATCAATGTTTTTTTTCCAGACTAGTGTTATCGGCCGTCAGAATCACAGTTTGAATATTTTAGATGGGCCAAACAGGTTATACGGCTAGAAAAAAGTGAACACAATATATGCAGAGCTGAAAATGCAATAAAATGGCTAAAAATTCAATAAAATGGCTAAAAATGCACCAAAATACCCAAAATTGCAATATAATCACCGAAATAACATACAAAAGGTATTGCACAGTACGGTTAGCGAATACGCTATGCGTAATGGCAATAAAACATTTTTTTCAGCCAAAAAAAGAGACGATGCGATAAGAAAAAGAAAAAAAAAGCCACAATGCCATGTATGTGCGTGTGCGTGTGTACAAATGGTAAATTACATGTTATGTGCACGTGTGTGCGTGTGCACGTGTGTGTAAGTGCAGTGAGTGTAAGTGACCCCCCCAATCCCCAAAAATGTATGTGTAAGTGTGTGTAAGTGTGAATCTAAGTGTGTATTACTGTAATAAGTGTGTGTTGGTGTGTTTGTGTGTGTAATTGTTGCACTAACCTGAAAAAGTCGCTGGAGACTGTTGCAGGCGATCAGGAAGAGCCCCTGGAAGACATCTGCGACGTGGTTCCTGTCTCTGTGCTGTGGGGGCAGAGATCGACGGCACGGTGTAGGCTGCAGCAGCAGGACACGTAAGTAACACGTGCCTGCTGCTGTTTTTGGGCCCCTGGGCGATCGCGCCCCAGGGGCCACTCGATCCCCTGCTCTGCTCGTTGCCTAGGGGCAGGGGATCGAGCATGAACGGAGCGAGCGGCTCTAACAGCCGCTCCTCCGCTCGAGAACCAGGAAGTGCTGCAGAACGTAGAATCTACGTTCTGTGGCATTTCAAGTACCTTTGCCACAGAACGTAGATTCTACGATCTGTGGCATTTAAAAGGTTAAAACAGGGAGTTATTTATAGATGTATGTTTATTGACTGGGGCTTAAAAGCTCCCTGTTTTCTAATGAGAGCTTGAGTTAAGGGTAAGTGCACTATGGTCTGGGTTGAGGTGATCATTATATGAATGTGTCATAGAGGACCCTAAAGAAAACACTCAAACTTGTTTATCAGTGACGTGAGCATCGAAAGTACTGTTTATATTTTTGCTGGTGATACTAAATTGTGCAAAACTGTGGGGCAGATATAGCAAAGTGCAAAATCAGAGCACAGAAAAATTCACCCACTTCTATTCGTTCCTGTGGGATTATTAGAAGTGCATTTATCAGTGGGTGAAGGTTAGAGTTTACCATTTGATAAAAAGATTTGCAATTTGAGTTTACCATTTGATAAAAAGATTTGCAATTTGGCAGAAATAACATAAATGTTATGTATACACTAAATGCTGCCAATATGCAAAGAGATTTGGTTGAAAAACTGGGTTGCAATTTGGAATGATGTTTAAAGTTGATGAATTCAAGATTACACACTTTGGTAGAAATAACATAAATGCGAGTTATACACTAAAGGGCATATTTATCTAGGGTCAAATTTCGAATTTGAAAAGACCAACAGAAATTAAGTCAAAGTTTTTTTTTTGGCCAAATAGGTCCGTTTTCGATCGAATAGGCCTGTATTCAGGCAAATTAGAATCATATGAATCGCAGTAATAGTGCATTCGATCAAATTCAAATCAACGTTTTTCCTAAAAAAAACCTTTGATTTTTCAAAGTCCACCAATTGACTCCAAGTGGGTTCTAGGAGGTCCCCCATAAGCTAAAACAGCAATTCGGCAGGTTTTAGATGGTGAATGGTCGAAGTCGAATTTTTAAAGAGACAGTACATGATACATTTCGATATTCGATTTTTTATTTTTTTCCAAATTCGAATAACATTTGGACTATTCCCTAGTCGAAGTACACAAAAATTGCTTGAAATTCATATTTTTTTAATTCAAAAATTCACCACAACCTTTGATAAATCTGCCCCTAACTGGTAGTGTGTTGGGGCATCCTTAATTGAAAAGGATTTCAGGATATTTGAGGATAAAAAGTTGTGTAACTGTAGGCAGTGTCAGTTGGTGGCTACTAAAGCAAATAATTGTATTAATAATTGTATTAATTAATATTAATAAAAATATTAATAAAAATATACAGAATCAATGATTAAACCTTTGATATACTGCTTGTGAGCAATAACTTACACACACACACAAGTAAAGGTAGAATATAAAAATGTTTACTTAACTTCATATGATGGTAATTACAAGAATAGCCAGTTCTGCATCAATTCAGCACAATCGGGGAGCCCCACAACCTTTGGTTCATCACCCTCACGTTCCCGATAATCAAGCGATGATCCAAATCCTGGCACCCATTCATGGGTCCGAGGCGAAGCTACTCATTTCAAAATTAAGATGTCATTTATACTCAACAGCTACAGAGATCTCTAACCCTGAATGCTGACCTAGGCAATATTGTAAGCTTAGTGTTCTAAAAGATCGGCAAGAACTTTGTATCTATTTAACCAATACTCAGTTTGTTACTCAATCTGAGTCCTGTCTGTCTGCTGTCTGTTTATTCATTCTTAAGGATATTTGCTGGGTAACCATACCTGTGTTTACGATGGACTGTTTACCCAGCAATACATGTAGAGCAAGGACTTATCTTTACAGTAGCTCTCTAAAATTTGCTGAATTTACTTCACTGGCTAAATCTATGAAGACTCAATCAGAAATATATATTGTAAATCATAAAATCAAATTTTTATCCACTGTACAATAATAAAAGGTATTATCTTGATGAAAACATAAATTTGTCTTTTTATCCTTGGTAAGGCCTCACTGCAGTGCAGTTTTGACCTCATATTAATAAGCTGGAGAGAGTGCAGATATGTGCAATTAAACGGGTAAAACAAATTAAATAGTGTTTTGCGCAACTAGAACTCTCAGGTTTATTACATCAATTGTGCACCAGTGGTTCTCAAAACAAAATAAAATAATTTATTTGCAGGAATGTAGAACAGCCTCCAGGAGGATAGACACATTTAATACAGTATTCAACATTTACTCTTGAACTGAACTTCTAGAAGTGCTTGCTAGTGCTGTTATGTTTCGACAAAAAAAAAAATAGCGAAACTGAGAAAAAATTTGCGAAACAGCAAAGAATTCACAAAACACATTGATGTCAATAGGCGTCAACATTTTTTTATGCGTGACTTTTTTGTCTCCAAGACAATTTTGTCTTGGCGACTTTTTAGTTGTAGTGAAATTTTTGGCACTGGATTTTTCCTGCGTTTTGCAAAAAAAAATCGCAGATGGTGGAATTTCACAGTGAATCTATGCATAGCATATTCTGACTTGAAAGCGTCCAACTCCAGGTAAAGGCCTTCCAAGTGGAACCTAGGCAGACTATTTTTCCCTCTAAATCTGTAGACTTCAGACTTTATTCTATGGGTGGCACACCCATTATTACTAATCCTTCTACATTCCTTGCCAAATGTGATAACATATTTTCTCCAGTGTAACGTCCTTGGTGCAAAAATTTGCTAATGTTCTTACCCTTAAATTCATTGGGTATATAAAGGTCATATGTACATATTTATAAGTGATGTTGTTGGAATTGGTGGAAGTGGCCACTTCTTTTAAAAAATGTCCAAGGAAACAATAGGAAGACAGAGTCCTTCTATTGTCCAAGGTCACCTTGATCCTGGTCAAGGCACTGCTGATTCTGCTTCTGTTACCCCTAACACTCTTTCTTCTTCGGATGTTAATCCTATCTCTGATCATGATGAGGGTCCTAGTTTAGCACCTCCTTCTGCAGTGCCCCTTAATCAAAATGAACCTGATGTTTCTAAAAAGTCCCATAGGGGTGTTTATTTTTCATTTGTAGAAAAAACTGCATTAGTTCATAAAATGTTGTAAAGCACTGGGCCAAGTTGTTTGGTAAGGATTCCCAGACAAATTGAAGGACATTATAATACCAATGCAACTGGTAAACAACATATATAAATGTGTTTTTCTAACAATTTTCTTTAAAGTTATGATCTAGACATAATTATTTTTTAAGCAACACATTACTACATGTTGCTGCATAAAATAGCTTGAATTCCTGTGAGTCACCTACTATTTAGGAGCAACCAACACACAGGTGTCTGAGGACAACCGACAAGAACACCATACGCAAATAATGCATGTGGAGGAGGAAGAGGAAAATGAATGTCAGGAAACACTACCAAGTAAATGTTGCAATTACGTTATTTTATTCATTAAAGGGATTCAACAATCTTCAAACATGAAAAGCTCATTTTCATTCTTTAGTAGCTAATGATTTCCTTTAACTTGCTGTGAAACAAAGTAAAACATCATGAATGGGAGTAAAAAAACATTTTTCTTCAAAAAGGCACATGATCATCTTATTATTATTATTTTTACATTATTTTGAATTATCAAATATATAGTTTATGTATTGGATTTTAAAACTTTACCAATCTATTGCAATTCCCTCAATTAATATATTTATTAGTGATGGGCGAATTTATTCAACTTTGACGCCGGCGCCCATTTTGACGCTTGTCATAAAATGGTGTAAATCTTTTGAGGGTTAATATTGTTATTGCGTGTTGTATGCATGTTCGGATAAGCCTTTATAATTTTGTTGTAGCAACAATTATTTTATCTTTTTTATATAATACAATGACATAGGATGATCAAGCTACAGTACATTGATTCTGGATCCTATAGCAACAGAAGTTATTGAGCCAGAGGAACCCCAACATATAGATATGCAACCTGCTCAACAGCATCAGGAAAGTATCATTCCTAATGGCACAGATTCCCTTGAACAATCATTTCATCATCTTACTTCAACACTTTCATTAAGGACTGTTGAAAAAAAAAAAAAAACAATTCAACAAATCAACAAGGCTTTATTTGAATTCATGAGGATTAAATCAAACAATGCATGAAACATCCGAAAAAGACATACACTGGAATCTAATAAAAGTCACAAAGAGCAAAACAATTCGCACCAATAAGACTAAAAATCCACATCTCGCAATGTAATATTGTTCCTTAAACTGTTATTGCATTGCGAATTTTAATTGTGCATTGTGAATTTTAATTGCACATTCATAAGAAGTGCTTGAAGGTGTCGTAATCTTTTGGAGCAAACATTGACATTTATTACATTGACTGCGCATTGAACATCATTTTACATTGGAATACGATACAGTAAGGGTATTTTTTAATAGACATTCTTGACTTCTAGACAACAGATGAAGAACCACATGTTTTTAAGTGTGCTGGACCTTAATGTAGGCTCCCAATCACATGGACTCTCGACTGCAGTGAAGAGTTATTATTTTTTTACACAGGCGGGTGACTGCTCAAATGCAGTTACTATGTTATTCACTAAGGAGCTGATACTGTATGATTGAATAAACACTCTGAGCAAAAAAGTGTGTAAATTGTGTAAAGCAATATAAATAAAGGAGATAACAGCAGCTAAATGCTACCTTCCCTATCAAAGTAAAAAGGAAAAGAGGAAAAAAAACAGTAGGCACACATTAAACTTGCCAGGTCGGAAATAGATTACTTTAATTTATCTGATGGTCATACTATGGCAAGGGAATATGCTGTCCATGCTATTACTGTATGCAAGTTTGCTTACCTAGTTATCTAGACAAGGTGTTTCTTTGAGCATATGGTGCAGGTGTCTTGGGAGAGACACATCTTTCACAGTGATGGTTTACTTTAAGGATTGATTGACTGGAATGGACATGTGATTCTTATTAATACACTCACTTTCATGAAAAATAATGGTCTCTCAATGTTGAATATGTTTGATTTAATACATTAATACATTCTGTGTGGCTTAATTAAACTGAGACAGAACTGTTTTGTTTTTAATTTGAAGAAAAGGTCATACAAAAGGACCTGAAGGACATTCAATAGATAATATAGAAATTAACGTTCCCTTTTCCATAATGTAACAACATGTTTAAATTGTTATTTGGAATTGTTGGGGAAAATTATTTGGGGCCCTTTGTAAACTGCCAGTTACCGCAAACTAAATGCCTGGACTCAAGCATGGACTTTCACCCTTAAAGGATGTCAACCCCAAAAATATGTTTTGCCTTATAATAGAAAACACATTTCTAAGTAACTTTCCCTTATACATTCATTACAAATTGTTGATGGTTTTTTAAGTTATTTGTATATGTATTGCTATTGAAAGCTGAGTTTCTCTGTCCTTGCTTACTCTCTGCCCAGGTGGCTCTGACAATGTAAGACAAGGCAGCTGACTAACAGACCTGTCTTTGCTGGGGAACTCTGACTGTTGCAACCTTGTATCAACACCCTATTTCCCACTGTAAATGATACTGAAATAAAAAGTGCTTTTTCTGTAGATTTACAATCAGTAGGTAGCTATTCTATTTCTATTTATTAGAATCCAAATAACCTTGACCAAGAAAGAGTAAGTTTAATCTTTCTTGTTTTGTCATTGATATAATGCTACAAAGATCATAACTGGTCGGTGACTGATTTTTCCAGTTTTCATTGTTTCTAATTTCTGTGATATGAACTTATCCATACCTATTCCCTGCAGATTTCTTACTGAGTTGACTTTCACCTTTTAATCATTCCCTCAATTTAGAGAAGAATAAGGCCTTTGGCAAAGTCATTAATGTCATCATAACAATGATCCATTTTCACTTTAGTTCCGTAGCTATGCCGATAAGCCTTTTTGTTTTCTAGAAAAAGATCCATAAGAAAAATAAACTCCTTAGATTTATTTCTAGATGTAGAACTTATTTAAATGGATAATGGATGGTGATCCAGAACAAATACACTTAAATAGTATAGTTTATTTACACAAAAATGCATACATAAAATAGCAATGTAACTTTACTTTTAACTAGTGCATTATAAAGTTATTATCAGTCGGGACTCAAAATCTGGTTTACTCTGTCCTGGACTCTTGCACTTACTGTGTGAGCCACTGGAGGCTCTTGGGGCTTGTTCTGACCTTGTTATTGTTGTTCCCGAATTTGCCTGTTCCAAGTTTGTCTCCTCCCTGTTCTCCATCCACCTCGTTTCCCTCATGTGTTTCATATTACCCATCTTCTGCCCCTTATAAACCCCACCCTGAGCTTTTGCTCAGGGCGGAGTCATTGAATGCATTTTGTTTGTTCCTGGATGAGCGTTGTGCCTTGTTCCTGTATTCCTGAAATCCTTGTTCCAGTATTTTTGTTCCAGCATTCTTTGGCTATCCCCCTGGGCTTCCACCATACCCACTTTCAAGTATGAGACTAACTCCAGTTACATCGGCTTCCCGATGTGAACGTTAGTTATCTCTTATAATAACCAGTCTAACATTTGTTGTTTATAAGTATCTTAATAAATGCAAATATCAAAGTAAGTTATCATGGCATTTAACCCTGATCAGAAAAAAACATTGATAGAATTTATCAAAAAATAATGTCACTAAATTAACTTTAGACAATGCAAAGGTGTAAAAATACAAATAATCATGTCTTTCCACTCACAATAGTTGTCTGCTGTAAGGCAACTTGTTTTTTTCTCCAGACAACTCAGAGGACTTCCATCTAATAATTAAAGGGAAAACCCTTATTGGCTGAAAGGAGTTAAGCAGAAGTATAAACAATACTCTAACATTATCAAAGTACATTAATCATCACAACAACACATTGCAAAAACCAATAAAACTTTTTTGGAAAAATTACAAAAAAAAACAATTCTTGCAAGATCCCAAGTGATAATAGTCATAGTCTGTCTCTAAAGCAAAATATCATGTTCTGTGCCTTGCTTCAGTATACATTGTACATTGTTGTTTGCATTGCAATCCCCCTACTTTGTTTTACTCCCAGTTAACTCATTCGATGTTTCACAGTTTTCGATATGATCATTCTCACTGTGCTGACATCAAATAGCCAAATTCATATGTTCATCATAAAAACAACAGATTTAATAAAGTATTAAAGATTATTTTTTCAGATGTACTCTAGAGATATGTTTTCATATGTTTGTAATCTTTTTATATCGGCTGAGGGGAAAGGCAACAGTGAAATTCAAACGAAGCGTAAACCCAAAACTCTGGCACATCTGGACTATGTGATTCTCTTAAATAATTTATATCTTGGTACTAAATATATTCAGGGCAAATGCAGATTTTTTTTCTTTAACAATGAGTATGTATGAATACATGGCTGGGTGTTACATTGAGGCTAGGATCTATTAAGCAGAAAGCAAATTCACCGTGAATATGTATTTGTTTTTATTTACGTTCTTGTCATTTTAAAGGAACTGTAAACCCAAAAAAATGGAAGTGTATCAAAGTAATGAAAATATAATGTAATGTTGCTCTGCAGGTGCAAAACTGGCATGTTTGCTTCAGAAGACTACTATAGTTTATATAAACAAGCTGCTGTGTAGCTATGGGGGCAGCCATTTAAGCTGGAAAAAAGGAGAAAAGGCACAAGTTACATAGCAGATAACAGATAAACACCATTGTATTGGATAGGGCTTATCTGTTATGTGCTATGTAACCTGTGCCCTTTCTCCCTTCTTCCAGATTGAATGGCTTCCCCCATGGCTACACAGCAGCATGTTTACATAAGTATACATAATAATAGCAAACACACAGCTTTTATTAGTGCATGCTAACAGTATATTATGGTAATAAACAGTATATTATGGTTATAAAATGAAATAATTGCTTTCATTTTGTGGTGTAACTGCTCCTTTAAGGGGGCCACACGGCATTCAATCCCATATTGCGTCCTGTCAGTCCATTGCCCATAGATGGTTAGCATACGAGGAACCATACATGTATTGTCAATAGGTATGAGTGAACATTTTCTACCAAAAACTGTTTATAGTTGCATTGGTTCAGTGCATAATTAATTGTTAATTAAAAGGGGGTTTTGGTCAACCGTATATAGGATATATATAATAGCCTTGCTTTCAATTGCTCAGGCCAGAAGTCTTTTAATTATCAGTTAATTATGCACTGAAGCAATGCAGAATGCTAAGAAGAAGCAGATATGAAAGACGAGGGACATTCATTGCTGGGAGCATGAATATAATTTAATTTATAAAATATAAAGTTGACCAGTAGTCATGAGGAAACTTGTTTGACAAATTTTTTTGTGCAGAAAATTTTGCCAAACTTCATTGGAGTCAATTGGAAGGAGAATTTACATTGAGGTTAAGGAATTTTTAGCTCTGCAATAGTAAATACATTGCTTTACATTGTTAGAGAACCTCCTTTCCACTATGTTATAAGTATATATACTTATAGGAAGTATAAGTATATAAGGAAGCAAAATAAAGACAAGAGATACTCTAATGCCCTAGGGGGAAATTCACTAACCTGCGGAGTTTCACTAGCGCAGCCTTCACTGCACTTCACCAGGCGAAGTTTCGCCAGGCGAAGTTTTGCCAGGGCGCCGCTAATTCACTAAAATCTGAAGTTGCGCTTAGGGAGGCAAAAGGTAGCGTAGTTGCTCTAGTGTTAATTCATCAAACAAAGCGAAGTTACGCTAGCGATGCCTAATTTGCATACATTGCCAAGTTAAAGTATAATGGACATATATGTAGCAGCAAATACATTACACTACACAAGGCTGGGAAAGCTTCATAAAATAAAATAGAGTTGTTATTTTGCCCTATACATGTGCCCACTATATAGTTTAGGTGCCATATGTTAGGAAATGTAGGGGGGAAGGTGGGTGTCCCCAAAAAAATTATGATCTTTTTCAGCCTATCACCCTTAAAAAAGGAAAGGACGCCAGCGTTTTTTGGGACTTCCCTTCGATATAGCGTAACTTCGCCTGGCGTAAGGGTTCGAAGTAGTGCTAGAGTAGGTCCACTTTGCTAGCGAATTTACGCCAGCACCCGTTAGTAAATCGGTGAAGTAACAAAATGACGTCACGCTGGCAAATTTGCGCTACCGTTAGCAGCTACGCGCTTTAGTGAATTTGCCCCTTAGACATGAGCCCACTCTAAAACAAATGTGGCACAATGTGGCCTGAGCGAAAATTTGCCTGGCGATAAGGCACGAAACTTCATTATCTATGTACTCTTTTGCTAGCAAATTGTCCTCTATGCCTGTTAGGAAATTGCCAATGTCCCTGCAGATGGTATTTCTGGTGAATTTTTTGCTAGTGATGGCCACTTTGCCCTTTATTAAATCTGCCCCTTTGTTTGCAATACTGCTAATTAAAATTCCATGTGTCCTAGGCAAACACATCTTGTTCCTCAACCTGGATAGTGTTTATAGGGGTCCTCTACCCCAACTCTAATGTTTTGCATAATACAAATATAAAAATTTAATTATAAGCAACTTTCCATCATACATTTATGCTTTTAAAGTTTAATTTGTAAATGTAATTGCAGCTGAATGCAGTGTTTATCCCTTTCTGGATCTGACTACTAAAACAACGTCAGATTTGCAAGACTTTCAATCAGCTAGCTTGTATTAGGAGATAGGAGTGCTGAAAATGCCAAAATGCTTTTACAATTAATGTATATTGTAAAGTTGATTAGCACTGCATTATATCACACTGAAAAAAATAGTTTAAGGGTGGAGGACCCTTTTAACGTTTTTAGCATTATTTAAATAATTGTACCCTATGAGAATCTTAATTGTTGTTTCAAATGTGAACACATAAAGGACAGTCATTAAATAAAATTCTTGAATGCTTTGAATCCATGTTTATAACAGAAAACAAGTTTTCAAGGTAAATCAATCATACAGCCTTGAGAATGTCTCAATCTATCACATTTACATATAAAAAGGTACAGCATAGGTATTTTAGGTAACCTATATACTTGTAAAAGACATGAGATGGAAATCTGGTAATATTTTTCATAAAACCATGTGACTCTCACAATGCCACTTATTTTTTCATTTTAATAAAAGTTGCTGAACATTAGCAATTTTTCTGGAGCTATATTAAACGTACAAATAATTCTTTACCAAGTATAAATTTAATTTTTTTTTTATCAAGCATAGGGCAGTGGTTTCTAGTCTGTTTGGTGGTGTGCATAGACATTTCCATTCTAAGCTGACGATGCTTCTAGAGTTTTCGACATGCTACTTGACTGTCCTTCCAGTCTCTACCTCTATTTTAATTAAGGCCAGGTTCCAATTAAGTCAGTGTCTTTTTACCCCCATTGCAGGATCATGAAGCAATTTTGCTATGGTCTTACTTTCTATTAAACTTTGTTTCTGAATGCCTGTATTCCTGCCTTGTCCATAGCTGTGTCCTTTATACTGCATGTTCTACACTACAGTCTCACAGCTGCAGTCATACCTGACAGATTGCTGTGGTTTATTCCTTTTGTTTTGTTGTAAATGTGATATATAGGCATGGAATCCATTATCCAGAAATCCCCAAGTTACGGAATGGCCATCTCCCATAGACTCTATTATAATTAAATAATCCAAATTTGTAAAAATGGTTTCCTTTTTCTCTGTAATAATAAAATAGTACCTTGTACTTGATCCAAACTAAGATAGAATTCATCCTTATTGGACGCAAAACCAGCCTATGTGGTTTAGTTAATGTTAGATGAATTTTCTGACATTCTGGATAATGGATCCCATACCTGTACTACATCATTGTATTATTACTTATCATATTCAGTGGCAGTTGTCTTCTGTTTTTTCAGCCTGTATGATGGCCTATATAAGAGGTCCTCAACCAGTGGTAGCATAGATTTTGACTAGCATGTTCATGTTTAAAAAGGACAGTGAAATGTTACATTTCACATTTCTCCTTTAATTGACCCATATTTATATTTTACTCTATCTAAATTTGCAAAATGCATGATTTATTGATGTGTCTTGTACTGCTTTTGTATATCATGCCAAATTCATGGTAGTTTATCCTTTAGAGGATTCAGCTCTCTAGTTTAAGGGAAGTGAAGACAGCTGAAGGAAGAAATTAGTTATGTTTACATTTCTTCTAACTGAGCTTGAAGCAGAGGCCTGTGCCATTGAACTACTTACAAATAATTGATTTACCTTTTAAAGTACAAAAAAGGAATAGCTATGGCAACTGTTTATTACACACAGAAAAGGATTCAATTCAAACAATAAAAGTACATTCAGACACCAGAAAAACCCACAAAATCAAAGATAAACTCGATAAAGCAACATAGATGTACTGCCTTGTATTGCAGTTCTCTTAATTGGTTTAAAAGGACTTGCTAAGCAGGACAGGAACAATGATTTTATACATGAGATTTCTTTTTACTTTCAGTTTCATGTGATCTTATGTTAAAAATTGTATTCCAGTCTTAATCCTTACATGACAAAAGATAAAATAATGTATGGATAATAGTGGTGGCTTCTAAATCTGTGATTTACTTTATAGTTTGTGATGAAGTATGTAACCCTTTCTTGGCACTAATATCCAGGGCCACACTGGGGAGCTAACAGTATAGATCCCACGCCTCAGCTAAATGGCAGATTTGCAGGGTTTGGATAAGTTAAGTGCCTCAAACTAGGCTAACCAGATATTGGTGGGCATGCAACTCTCTGGGAACTGCAGTAGCAGTGATTACAGTACCCAATGAAGCAGACAATGAACCACATAATAGATAGAAACTGTAATATACTGTAGTATATTGAAATAAAAACAGTGAACTAACACGGTTAATGTTAGGAAATATAATAATGTTCACCCGTTGTATGAAAATGTTCACTGTCATTTTAAGAATGGTGAGTGTGCACAATATGGACTTGTAAGGAATATACCTGGCAGGTGGCAGGGAAACCCACCGCCTCATCGATTGGTACTGAGTTTGATTCTACCTGTGTATGAACCTGGCTTGTGACCCTGACCTTGCTCCTGCTACCAGCTTTGGTACCCCATTGCCTGTGTGGTTTGACCCGCCCAGTTCCTTGACTTTGATAACTTCTCCCCCCTCCAATCCATACACGTTTGGTTCCCGTGCTCACCCAGAACACTCTCCCTTGTTCTCCCACAATAAGAGCTGGTGGCATCTGAGTAGCTGAAGCCAAAGGTGGCTGCTATAGGCAGAAGAGCAGGCTAGGACCGGAACTTTGGAGTTAGTTCGGGCTTTGGGATACAGAATGTTACAGGTCTGCAGGGATATAACAAAGTAGTATGATTAGAGGTCAGATGAAGTCACTTTGGTTTGTGTGTTTAACACAGAATATCTAAACACATTTAACCTACTTATCCCATTTAACATAGAAAATTGCATCACAGCATCCCATCTAATTAAACAGTTCACCATTTGTGAACAATGAGAATTAGGTATGCTAATGGAAAGCTTAAATAGATTAAATGAGTTTAGATAACACAGTTTCTTCATCTTATCTTGAGTCATGACACATTTAACACACAAATCCAAGTGGCTTCATCTGGTGGACTCAAAAGAGAAAAGGAGAAATTGCAGGCTGCCTTTCAGTAGTTCTGTGCAGAGTCCATGCTTTTCTTACTTCTCTTTTTCCTGGAAAAGATCTGCCTCACTTTATTTTGGCTTCAGAGAGGTCACAAGTTCAGGGGCAAATCCCTCCTGCTAATTGGCCAGGCTGTGGCTGATAACTGCCTCACTGCAGTACAAGCAGCAGCCATAATTTTGGTTGTCCCCGATTTAAAGTCGCAGGGTTATGCATTTAGTGAAATGGCAAGTAACACTTCCCTACATTTTGGTTCTCTGTTTAATGTATTCTAGCTAGTGGAGGTATGTATGGTCTCAGTGTTCACTGAGTCTTATATCATTGGTAGAACCTTAGTTGGACTGCATAGATGTTTACTTATGGAATACAAAAGGTGAGATCAGTGTGTTACCTCCAAGTATACATAAGTGTTTCACTACACTGGGAATTTTTCACTAGTGATAAAAAAATATTTTCACCAGGTGTCATGGCAAAAAAAGATGCCCATAGACTCCAATGGGTGAAAAAAATTGTTGCACATCAATAAAAATTGTAGATTTCCATGCATTTCAATTAATTTTCGCTAAAGCGAAACAGGTCACATCCACGCATCCCTATTTTTCACCTCTACAAATGAGCAGGACCTACTTTTATATAAGGTTGCTTCTGAATACTCTGACAAAAGCAAAGAGGTGACCAAAGTGGGGCTTGAGAGGAGTCTAAATAAGTGTTCAGTTTATAGCTAGCTTTTTGGGATCAATTATATTTTAAGTGGCAAGAACTCATTGTGCATAGTACTGTGTAAGTTTGATTTGCTATATAAAAAATAATAAATTACTACCTCCAGTGCCTCCAACCCATTAAAATATGGTTATTAAACCACACTATTTGGCAACAATGTGCACAGTAGTTGCAGTAACCAATAGAAAGTCAATTAGAAGCTGGAATTATCTTATTATCTCTGAGTTACTAGATCTGGTGTAAACTTTTTTTCTTTAGATTTCCCAATATTTGCTTTAGGAAATAGTTTCCCAAACACCGAGGATGTACCACTAAGGGGTCCCAAATCATGACAGGGCTCAGAATAATAGAAAATTAGGGGAGGATTGTGGTGAACATTTATTGGCTGTACTAGCTACTAATTAGATATTAATTAGATATTAATAGCAAAGTTAGTAATATGCCAATGCTTTAATGTTTCTGTTAAATTTCTATAAGGAAGGGGTCCTTAAACAAATGTACATAAAGGAAAGGGGATCTTGAAAGCCACTGCCTTTGAAGAACCACACCACATTATTCATGTATGAATGTGGCATTGTAAATCCTTCTGTGTATAACCTAAGCCATGACCTGGATCTTACACTGGTACAGAGAACAGAGGCATTTTTTCAGCTGTCAAATAGTGCCTTCTATTATAACTAAATAACTGCTATCTACATCAATAAACATTTTAGTCTGTAGGTTTGAATACAACTTGACAATGTGATTTTATGAAAATGATAGTAACTTTATAATGTTTATTATGAAATTATGCCTTTACATATAAACTACTATTTCTGATAATGTATTTGGAATCCACTTAAAAAATACCAGAAACTAATGTGAAAAGAACAAAGACTACTGTACAGGATGCAAACCAGAGAAATTCCACTAGCCCTAGAAAGTTGCCCTATACTACACTGAGAAATTACGTATGTGTTTTAGATTTATTTTTTTTTCTCTGCATATTATAGTACAGGTGTATTACACTATCCAAAATGCATATTTTGCTGAAACTCTGCATTCTGTACAGTGTCAAAGCTTTATTTAAGATTTGTCATTTAATATAATATTTTATCCATAAGTGTTAATATACTTGATGAGAACACTCCAGAGTAGGAACTCATTACTTAGAATGAATGTATTTGAATTAATCTTACAACACCATTTCTCTTACTGCAAAAGGAAAAATACATTCAATGGCTTCAGTTATGAGTACTGCTGAATCAATAATGCCCTTGATAGAAGCCAAAATGACAAGGCAAAGGTATATTCCAACTCAGTTAATGTCATACAAATATTGCACTGTTTTGAAATGCATGCAGGTTAAGAGCTTGCATCAAAAGTTTACCAGGTTAAAGTCAGAATTAGTTTCATTTTTTAAAGGAACACAAAGATTGAGCTGTTCGATTGTCTTTAAAAAGTCTATAATGCAAACTCCAGAATGCTTAAATGAACAGAGGAATAAACGTCCTTTTTGCATAATACATTCAGCATGATGCCATGCATACAGAATGGCTTAGTTTAAACTTGCAGAAGGCACCAGAGATAAAAGAAAAACTCTAAGGAATTCTTTATTTAAATAAATTATTAAAGTGTTGTTAGAAATCATTTGTGCACTAATATGAATTCTCTCCCTAACGTGGTGTACAGGCAGATATATTAGACAATTTCAAGAAAGGTTAAATGCCTTTTAACAAGGGGGAAAATACAGATTTAATGAAATTTACTTTGTGCAAAGTTGATGCAGGACTGGGCTGATGTGACTGGCCCTGGAGTCTCAAAGGTTTTTTAGCCCCCACCTGAGGCAAATTAAAGATGACTTCAAATTAGTCTTTTTCATTTTTCTTTGGCTCATAAATAAAATAAATAAAACGTTTTATTTGGACTTTAGAGTTCAACGTAATGGATGTGTGTCTTTTTTCAGCTTCACTCACCATATTAATATGCCAACAGACAAAGATAGAGTTTGGGGCAAAAAAGTTATTATTCTCTTAGAATTTTTATTCCTTTGAATGCATCTTGAGAGAAATAGCCACAGACAACCCTTTTCAGTTTAAAAGAATTACACTTTAACATATTTATTCAGTTTGTATGCCATGCACACAAACCAATAATCCCAAGCACAAGTCTGATGATTCTATAACAAATACATAGTGATGGGCGAATAAGTTCGGCAGGTGCCAAATTCTGTGCAAATTCTGCTCACATCACAATAGTCGCATACATCATTTACCTGGCTTGTAAAATAACAGTGATAGGTCATAAATAACAAAGAGATGGAGTATGTTAGACTACAATATGTAGCATGTCTACTAGTAATTTTTCTGGGAAACTGCCATTGGTATTTTATGTAATGGACTTTAAGGCAATAATGGGAAAAGGTTTTGTGATAGGAACTTTTGATGATTTTACTGTTATTAATACTCTATGTTGAGCATTTCAACTAAGAGCAAAAGTGAAAAAGGTGAAGGCAAGATGCACAAAGCGGTAACAAAAACAATTTTAGCTAAAGGGGAACTATCGAGAAAATTAACATTTAGGAGTTGTTTACTAAACTCCGAATGCAAAAATCATGAAAAACTCATATTTTTAAAATCTAACTTTTAAAAAATCACTCATTTTTTTGGAAATTCTTAAATCCTGTGGATGGAAAAGTCTGAATCTGAAAATCCGGCATCTCAGACCTGTCGAGGTTGCATATGGGAGAAGTCCCAATGATTTTTTATGTGCGCTGGGTTTCATGCAATACCACAAAGTTTTCTGAGTTTTGCGCGTAAAATCATGAAAATCACACAGAAAAATCTGATTTTTTTCCCCCCGCAGAGTAAATTTTCGGGAAAATTTAAAAATAAATAAGCGTAGAAAACCCAAGGAGATTTGATCGGAGTTTGTAGCAGAAAATATTAAAATAAATTCAGACTCTGATAAATAACCCCCTTAATGTAAGCGTCACTATACTGTAATAAGAAACTTTGTAAATACAATCAATTAAATATTCTGCATCATTTCTTAAATAATCAAGTTTATGTTCACTATCTCTCTCTCAGCATCTGTTTCTCTTCATTCTGTCTTCATGCAGCAGTTGGGTGTTGGATAGTAATTGACTATTGTATCCAATATAGCTTATGGGGGGGGGACTTTCTTTCCAAGCAGATGTATTAGAGCTAGTATAGTGTGTGTGTGTATGTGTGTGTGTGTGTGTATATATATATATATATACTCATTGTGTACACTGATTTATTTGTTCTTGCTTGTACTAACATTAAATTATGTGCCAAAAATGGCAGAAAGGATTTATTCGTATTACTACCCTGCTTAAGCTTTGCTGTAACTAGCCTTCTTTAACTAGCTATACCCCTCTTGTTTTAAAGTGTCTTGAAGCAGAAGTTTGCACAGTACCGATTAATTAATCCCGAGAAACAATTATAACAACAATAATATAATGCCTATTTTTCTTTTTGGTTTTAAATGACATACTTTAATTGGCATGCACATATTAATGCATATTCTATTAGAGTTTTTTCATAAAAACCCCAGTAGTGATTGTTTTATGGCTATTCTCACATGATCATAAACAGTTTGAACAGAGTGTCAGTCATTCAGTTAGATATGCTGATTACAGAAAAATTTATGCTTTTGTGAGGAAGCATAAAACTGCTTGCATATCCCAGTGAGAGCTTTTCTTACAGCCATCCACTGAGTAATATGCAACCACTTTTATTAATAAAAAATGCATATACAATCCCTTCATGGTACATCTGAGAACCCAGACTCTACTGTTTGAAGGTATTTTGGCTGCTTTTTCCTCTCTTTCACTTTATTTTCACCCCCTCAATGGATCAGTTGCATATAAATCCATGTTAATCCACTGAACTCTACCATTATGTGATAGAGTAGACATACCCACAGGGAACAGAACTAATAATTTGGCATTAAAGTGGCAGGCATGCATGGCAGACCATGCATTTATTAATTCAATGAATCTAGTATGGAGTAGCCATGCAGTATATATTTTTATTTATGATTGCTTGTAGGGATGGGCAAATTTTTTTGCCTTGTTTCGCTGCAAAAATGATGGCCATAGACTTGTATGGCGTCGTGCGTCAAAAAAAAAAAGATGCGCGTCAAAAAAAATTCGCAGCACAACAATTTTTTTTGCCGTCCATAGACTTTAATGGGTATCGGCGACATTTCGCTGGCAGCAAATTTTTGCCGAAACAAAACGGGTCAAATCGCCCATCCCTAATTGCTTGTGCTTTTCATCACAGCAATCTCTGAGGAATCTCACATGAATTTTCTAATTCACACTGGGTTTAGAGCTGAAAAGCCTCTGCAATTTCATTAATTTTACCAAACAGTCTTTTAGAACAAAGGTTTTAGTTCCTTCCAAATGCCCATTAAATTTATGGAAATTGCTAAGGTTTTTTGGCTTAAAACTCAGGGTCAGTTAGGAAACTCATCCAGGGTTTCCTTAAAGATTGGTCATGTCAAAAAGCAGAAGCAATCTAAAGCTCCCCATTGACGCGACAATTCTTCTTGCCGAACGACCAATTTTACGGAAGTCCGGCCAATCCTTTGAAATTATCGTGCAGTTAGTGGGATTCGAACGATCGTACATCTTACGATTTTTCGGCCAACATCTGTCAGGAAATTGATCGGGCAGGTCAAATAATCTTTGTCGGTCCCAGTGCAATCTATCTATGTTTGCAGGGCCAAGCAGGCAGCTCCCCTTTGTTTTCCTGGGAGATTGGTCTTTTTAGTTGATGGTAAATTCGTACGATCGTTCCGAGAAAATCATGGTCTCACGATGAGGATCTGATCTTTTAAAAATCTCAACATCTATGGCCAGCTTTAGATTAGTATATTTCATTACATAAGACCAAAATACCCACAACATATCTTCTTAGGACAAACCAGGCATATTTTTGCCTTAAAAAATGAGATAGTAGGCAGCCAAGATGATTTGTAGTGTTTCTCTGTCACCAAATATTTGTCTAAGGTGAAGCACCATGACCTGAAACGCAGTCTAATCTGAGGACCATCAAAGTTTCTTAATTTTAAGCAATCAAACAATCCTTTACAGTTTAAGGAATAGGTTTCTAAAGCAAAAAAAAAGGTCTAAAACTGCAGAGTGGGTTAACTCACCCTGGTGGTCTAGTGGTGCTGCGGGGACACCTGCTGGCCATTGACGTGGACGCCTGCCAGGGCGCTCCTCTTCTTCCGCATTACTGTTTCCTTAGGGTGCGCACTTTTTGTATGCGCATTTGCGTCAGCGTGCAATGGCGCAAAATTTAAACAGTACTTAAGGGACCTTTTGTATTTTAATCATTGCCCATTATAGGATCATACTCATCGAGTTCCTGGGGCTTATGATCTGTGATTTTGCCTATTTTCTGATACCTGTTGTGACCCCTGCCTGTCTTGACAATCCTGACTTATAAAATCCTGACCCTGCCTGATAACCGACTCTTCTATATCTACATCCCTTCTGATAGATCTCCTGGTTTGACCCTTGCCTGCCTAACTCCACTTGTTTCCGCCTGCCCTGACCCAGCCAGTTTTGACTATGCTTTCTGCCTACGCCTTGTACTGCGACCTTCTGCCCAAAAGACTTTGCTCTATGTTCATGCCCCTTTAGCGGGGCACCTCTCTTTATAAGACCTGGAGGCATCCGATTAGCCAAGGGCTCCTCCCGAGGTTAAAGGCGGCTGTTAGATGCTGAAGAAAGAGTGTGTGTGTGTGTGTTTGAATTACAAGTAGATGATCAATTGAGATGATGAAACCATTTCAAGGTTTTCACAAAAAGTTTAAAAAAAAACTGATAACATTTAATCACAATACACAATAATTTTCCCATCCTATAAATTAAGAAATATGCATATCAGTATATGCAGTATATCAGGTGTAAATAACAATTTAATAATAATGTCACTAATCTATAAAATTATTGGTGTAATAGTATCTTTGCTGAGCATTCCGAAGAGAAAAAAAAATCTCCAACTCTAGTTTCCTGATAGATGAATAAATCTTACTAGCAGAAAGTGTCTCCCACATATTCCACTTAATTATACATCACTAAAAAACTTTTTCAATGACTTGTGAAAGGATGCATCCTGCATATTGGCCATTAGCCACTTCCATTAAGAAAATCTGAGAATATTTTTAGAAAACATCAAAGGCTGCATTTTTTGTAAATAATATGTCATTTTAATTTACATGCTGTTCATTTCCATTTTTAAATATTCAGAGCAATTACAAAATTTTTGTGGTTAACTTGGAACTCAACCTTTCTCAGGCTTCTCTAATGACATAACTAGTTTGATTTCCTTTCCCTTAAACACATTCCAGTTTGCTGTCATATGCATTTTCCTGCAAATATCTGTCTTTTGTTTATGGTTTTAGAGGCTTTTGGAGATTCAAACTCATTTTCAAATGATTGCTCGTTCGTTCTTTCGCAAAATTCAGAAGAAAGCTCTACAGAATATTTTTTGGGTGGTTCACTGGCTATTTGAGTTAAAACTATTTTAGTTTAGATAATTGGATCTTTTAATAAGTTTTGTGTCATTCGTGGTTTTAAAGAAAATTAGTTTAATCATGGCTTTTAAAAGCTCTAAGTCTAATACCACTAGAATTCAACCTTCAATAAATGTAATCTTAAAATAAATTAAAAATTTAATAAACCCAACAGGATTTTTTGCCACAATACGGAATCATGCATTTTATTTACTATCATGTACAAACTACTGTTTTATTTTAATTCATAATTCTGAGTTTTCTGGACAACATGTTTCTGGAAAAGATAACGCATAAACATGAGATACATGTATATTAAAACCATATAATTCATCGTTTCATGTGTTTTATTCAAGACTGGTTGCATCTCACCATTCATCGGGGTACATATTGACATATCTCTGCAAATATTACTTATGTTACCAATTGAGATTAGGAATATTTTTAAAGAACAAGATGAATATTTAACCACCTGCTCATGATTTCCAACCAAAAACATATTATACATGCAGACTGCATGTATAATGAACATAGCATGCGGATATAAATATTACTCTCTTTTAAACTCAAACACAATATCATCTTTATTGTTCCTTACATTTCATTTTATAGTTTCAGAAAATAACCTTTAAAATATCCCTTTTTCTCAGCAAGTGTTAAGAGCATGGCTAATAAATACATAGTAAAATAGATGGGATTTTCTTTTAATGACCACCTCATTATTTTCATCTGTTGTTGTCTGGACAATATTTTACAATAGCAAGTAATTTTCAAGACTTCTCTTTCATGTAATTTTTGGTTTTACATTTTTCATACACACATATATCCTTCTCTCACAAGAAAGAAAAAGGATTTAAATCCTGCACCACAAACTAAAATTGTGTAATATGTTATGGGGCACTGCTCCTTTATGACTTTATATGATATTGTGCTTGGCCCATCAATTACTTTCACCATTACTTTCACCTGTGTGTTTGGTAGTGAAATACAGATTTTCGCTTTGTCAAGAAAGAGAGAACAGCTATTTCTGTTTCTGTTTTCTAAGGGGTTTTTTTGTTTGTCTTGTCTTCCTCTGGATCAACAAGCAGTTAGGTAGGTTATATATAGACTTAGAAGGTTAAACGTGTCTTTTTCAACCTAATTTACTATGTTACTATGATGATACTGTACTATAAGTACATGTCTCCTTTATGATGTGGGAATGAAGTAAGCATAATTATTTTTGTTAAGTCTTATTTTAGTTTCAAAGTAATTTTTCATGGACTCAATGGACTTAATATTTAACTGCTTATAATGAAGAGAAAGACTAGTTGACAAGTCAACCGATTGCATCAGCAGACCTTCAAGTTAAATATGTTCAATATGAACTTATTTCAAGACAATTAATTAAACATAAGATCAATAAGATTGTCCTAGTGAATGGCATTATAAAAAGCAATCAGCATGGCTTTATGAAGGATAGAACATGTCAGACAAATTTGGTTGATTTTTATAACGAGTTAAGGTGGGGAGCAGTGGATGTTATCTATTTGGATTTTGCCAAAGCATTTGATATCGTGCCACACAAACGTCTGCTTTCTAAACTAAACTGCCTTCTAAACTACATCCGTAAAGCCACCAGCATTGTGGCTGATCCAACACACCCCTCACAATCACTGTTCACACTCCTGCCATCTGGAAAAAGGTACCGACGCATTAGGGCCCTCACTACCAGACTGTGTAACAGTTTCTTCCCCCAAGCCATAAGGCTCCCGAATACTCAGGGACCAGACAGATCTCACTCACACACAAACTCCATCTGACCTTACTATATACCACAACGTTGCACAGCCACTGTACACCATTGTATGGATGAATAACTATTGTATACAGTTGTTCCCTATGAGCACATCTGCACTTTGTCATATTCTTTATCATGTTCTTGCTACTGTTATGTCACAATGATACACCCATCATGTCGGACGTTTAGCATTATTTACTTAACATATTACATCTGCTGAGTGTACACTGTCTTGTCCTGTCCCTGCACTATGCTGACCTGTCTTGCAGGAGTTGCATATTTTTGCACTTGCACTTTTTGTCTGTTGTCCGGTACATCTATGTTGTGTGTAGCACCATGGTCCTAGAGGAACGTTGTTTTGTTTCACTGTGTACTGTACAAACGTATATGGATGAAATGACAATAAACTCACTCTTGACTTGACTCTTGACTTGACTCTTAGGGGCAAATTCACTAAGGCGCGAAGCGCCGAACGCTAGCGTTAATTCGCTAGCGTTTGTCATTTTCGCTAATGCGCAAATTCACTAACGAACGCTGGCGTAGTTTCGCTAGTGTTACTTCGCAACCTTACGCCAGGCGAATCTTCGCTAGCGACGAAACTACGCAAATTCACTAACTTGCGCAGTGCACTGAACGCTACCTTTTACGCTAGACTTCCTTCGCCACCTCAGACCTGGCGAAGCGCAATAGAGTAGATAGGGATTGTTTCAAAAAAAGTAAATTTTTTTTCTAAGTCCCAAAAAACGCTGGCGTGTTTTCTACATGATGGGTGATAGGCTGAAAAAGATCGAAAATTTTTTGGGGCTCCCATTCCTCCCCCCTACATTTCCTGACTCATGGCAACTTACCTAGACAGTGGGCACATGTGTAGGGCAAAATAAAATTTTTATTGGCTGATTTGAAGGTTTTCTAGGCATTTGTAGTGCAGATACGTGTTCCTCCATTGAAATTTGAATTTCGCGCCGTATGCAAATTAGCCTTCGCTAGCGCAACTTCGCTTTATATAGCGAATCAACTCTAGCGCAACTTCGCAAACTTACGCTACCCCTGTGCGCAACTTCGGATTTTAGTGAATTTGTGGAGCCCTGGCGAAACTTCGCCTGGCGAAGTGCGGTGAAGTGCGGCGAGGTTGCGCCTGGCGCAACTTCGCATCTTAGTGAATTTGCCCCTTAAAGTCTGTTGGGCTTAATGAAGTTGTTTGCACATCAATAGAAAACTGGCTACAGGATTTGGTAAAGAGGGTGTTTGTTAATATTATATTCTCTACTTGGAGTAAGGTTCTTAGGGGCATGTTTACTAACATTGGAGATAAATATCTGGAGAGATTTCTGGAGATGTTGCCCACGGCAACCAATCAGCAATTAGATTTAAACAGCCATCTATAACTTAGAAAACAAAAGCAAAGATCTGATTGGTTGCTATGGGCAACATCTCCAGAAATCTCTCCAAATATTTATCACCAATGTTAGTAAACATGCCCCTTAGTGGGGCCCCTCAGGGCTCAGTAGTGGGTCAAAATTTATTTAAAGTTTTAATTAATGAATTAGGGGAGGGTATTGTAAGTAACGTATCAGTGTTTGCAGATGACACAAAACTATCCAGCCCAATTAATTCCATCCAGGATGCGGCATCCTTGCAACACGATCTTGACAAACATGCAATCTGGGCAGCTAAGTGGCAAATGAGATTCAATGTTGATAAATGTAAAGTCATGCACATGGGATGTAAAAATATCTAAACCACTTATACCCTTAATGGGACTGCACTAGGCAAATGGAAAAGGACCTTGGAGCCCTTGTAGATAATAAACTTGGCTGTTGCAAGCAATGTCAGTTAGCAGCATCAAGTGCAAATAAGTTCTTGAGCTGTATTAAAAGAGGTATTTATTCTTCCACTGTATGGAGCACAGGTAAGGCCCCATCTAAAATATGCCGTACAGTTTTGGTCTCCAGTACTCAAACTGTAAATTATTGAATTAGAGAGGGTACAGAGAAGGGCAACTAAGCTGGTAAAAGTATGGAAAATCTTCACTTTTTTTAAGAGGAAAGACTGGCCAAATTGGGGATGTTCACTCTGGAGAAGAGGCACTTAAGGGGTGATATGACTATGTATAAATATATAAGGGGATCATATAATAATCTTTCTAATGCTTTATTCACCAGTAGGCCTTTCCAGCTGATGTGAGGTCACCCATTCCGATTAGAAGAAAGGAGATTCTGCCTAAATAGTCGGAAGGGTTTTACAGTTAGAGCTGTGAAAATGTGTAATAATCTCCCTTAATCAGTTGTACATGCTGATACATTAGATAGATTTGATGGCTTTTTAGCAAATGAGGGAATACAGTGATATGGAAGATAACACATAATACATGTTGATCAAGGGACTAGTCCAATTGCAATTTTGGAGTCAGGAAGGATTTTTTCCCCTTTCTGAGGCAAATTGCACTGCGTATCTTGACAGCGCTATATAAATAAATGATGATGATGAAATTGGAGAATGGGGTGTTTTGCCTTCCTCTGGATCAACTAGCAGTTAGGCAGGTTAAAACAGTTAAAAGGTTGAACTTGATGGACGTGTGTCTTTTTTTTTAACCCAACTTAATATGTTACTATTTTACTATGTATTTAAAGGGATACAATAAACTTGCAATGTTTTTGTGTTAAAACTAGGGATGTAGCGAACGTCGGAAAAAAAGTTCGCGAACATATTCGCGAACTTGCGCAAAAACGCGAGCGGTTCGCGAACGGTTCGCGAACCCCATAGACTTCAATGGGAAGGCGAACTTTAACATCTAAAAAAAAAATTTCTGGCCAGAAAAATGATTTTAAAGTTGTTTAAAGGGTGCAACGACCTGGACAGTGGCATGCCAGAGGGGGATCAAGGGCAAAAATGTATCTGAAAAATCTGCCTGTGTGTGCTTGGAAGAGATAGTGTAGGGGGAGAGCTGTTAGTGATTTCAGGGACAGATGATAGTAAGTTTGCTGGCTAGTAATCTGCTTGATACTGCTCTGTATTGGAGGGACAGAAGTCTGCAGGGATTTGAGGGACATTTTAGCTTAGGTAGCTTTGCTGGCTAGTAATACTAATCTACTGTTCTCTTTAAACAACTGCCATACGTTGACCTTGTAGGCATTGTTTGCCCAGTTTTTTTGGACGCAGCCACTGAAGCACAGTTGCCAGAAAAAATATGCCATATAAATGCTGAAAATAGTCATTTTTCGCCATACGTTGACCTTGTAGACATTGTTTGCCCAGTTTTTTTGGTTGCAGCCACTGAAGCACAGTTGCCAGAAAAAATATGCCATATAAATGCTGAAAATAGTAATTTTTCGCCATACGTTGACCTTGTAGACATTGTTTGCCCAGTTTTTTTGGTTGCAGCCACTGAAGCACAGTTGCCAGAAAAAATATGCCATATAAATGCTGAAAATAGTCATTTTTTGCCATATACGTTGAGTCAACGTATGGCAAAAAATGACTATTTTCAGCATTTATATGGCATATTTTTTCTGGCCTCTGTGCTTCAGTGGCTGCGGCCAAAAAAACTGGGCAAACAATGCCTACAAGGTCAACGTATACACTACTACAGCGGTGGATACGGATTACGTAAAATATATTATGGCTGCTTGAAAAAAGTCACTCCGGTGTTTTTTCTGGAGACAGTAATATTATGGATATTTAGACAGAATGTGAACAAGGTCACACAGCTAGATGGCGGGTTGAAGAAAACAGTGTGCAAATAATGCCTACAAGGTCAACGTATACACTACTACAGCGGTGGATACGGATTACGTAAAATATATTATGGCTGCTTGAAAAAAGTCACTCCGGTGTTTTTTCTGGAGACGGTAATATTATGGATATTTAGACAGAATGTGAACAAGGTCACACAGCTAGATGGCGGGTTGAAGAAAACAGTGTGCAAATAATGCCTACAAGGTCAACGTATACACTACTACAGCGGTGGATACGGATTACGTAAAATATATTATGGCTGCTTGAAAAAAGTCACTCCGGTGTTTTTTCTGGAGACGGTAATATTATGGATATTTAGACAGAATGTGAACAAGGTCACACAGCTAGATGGCGGGTTGAAGAAAACACTGTGCAAATAATGCCTACAAGGTCAACGTATACACTACTACAGCGGTGGATACGGATTACGTAAAATATATTATGGCTGCTTGAAAAAAGTCACTCCGGTGTTTTTTCTGGAGACGGTAATATTATGGATATTTAGACAGAATGTGAACAAGGTCACACAGCTAGATGGCGGGTTGAAGAAAACAGTGTGCAAATAATGCCTACAAGGTCAACGTATACACTACTACAGCGGTGGATACGGATTACGTAAAATATATTATGGCTGCTTGAAAAAAGTCACTCCGGTGTTTTTTCTGGAGACGGTAATATTATGGATATTTAGACAGAATGTGAACAAGGTCACACAGCTAGATGGCGGGTTGAAGAAAACACTGTGCAAATAATGCCTACAAGGTCAACGTATACACTACTACAGCGGTGGATACGGATTACGTAAAATATATTATGGCTGCTTGAAAAAAGTCACTCCGGTGTTTTTTCTGGAGACGGTAATATTATGGATATTTAGACAGAATGTGAACAAGGTCACACAGCTAGATGGCGGGTTGAAGAAAACACTGTGCAAATAATGCCTACAAGGTCAACGTATACACTACTACAGCGGTGGATACGGATTACGTAAAATATATGAATGCTGCTTGAAAAAAGTCACTCCGGTGTTTTTTCTGGAGACGGTAATATTATGGATATTTAGACAGAATGTGAACAAGGTCACACAGCTAGATGGCGGGTTGAAGAAAACACTGTGCAAATAATGCCTACAGGGCAAATAATGCCTAAAAGGTCAACTTATACACTACTACAGCGGTAGTAAAATAAAAAAAAGTAAAATAAAAAAAAATGAATATTAAAAAAAAAAATTAAAGTTGGTGCTGCTGAACTACTAGGAGCAGCAGATTAGCACACCAGTCCCACTCCCCAACACTGCTAGACTAATAGCACTGGGCTCTTATAGTAGTAGTAGTAGTAGTAGTAAAACAACAAAAAATAAATAAAAGCAGTCCTTACAAGGACTACTGTTATTGCAGCAGTCAGCAGATGAGATCAGAAGCAGGACAGCTGCCCACTGCAGCTACATACAGAGCACTGCAGTAGAAGGTAGATTACTAGCCAGCAAAGCTACCTAAGCTAAAATGTCCCTCAAACCCCTGCAGACTTCTGTCCCTCCAATAACAGAGCAGTATCAAAACGATTACTAGCCAGCAAACTTTCAACTGTCCCTGAAATCACTAACAGGCAGCAGCTCTCTCCCTACACTATCTCTTCAGCACACACAGGCAGAGTGAAAAAACGCTGCAGGGCTTCGGTTTTTATAGGGAAGGGGAGTGGTCCAGGGGAGAGCTTCCTGATTGGCTGCCATGTACCTGCTGGTCTGGGGTGAGAGGGCAAAAAAAAGCGCCAACAATGGCGAACCCAAAATGGCGAACGTCGCGCGACGTTCGCGAACTTCCGGCGAGCGCGAACACCCGATGTTCGCGCGAACAAGTTCGCCGGCGAACAGTTCGCGACATCTCTAGTTAAAACTATACATTCTTTTTTCAGTGTTTATAAGACTTTCATTAAGGTGTGAGGGCTGTTGTACAGTATCTCAGATGGTGTGGAATCATTGGAATAATACTGGGAAAGAGGGGCACGTAATATCACTGACAAAACAACCCTGTATTTCTGCACAAATATTCAAAAATGAAGTGCAACAAATATACCCAACTACTGCTGTATAGTCTGTAAAAACATGAGTAAATATGGTTATTTGAACTTCATCTTAATACAAAGTTGTGTTTCATATGATCCCTCTAACTGGCTGCCTCACAGGTGTCCTCATTAGCAATGCAACTAGTGCCATTCCCCCTCCTGTTAGTGACAGTCTCTGATATGTACTGATGGATACCTTGATCTACTGGGTTATATCAATAAGAAGTGATCATCTGTAGTTATATCTTTGATACCAACATAACATTTTAATGCTAGTTATTAAAATGAATATATAACAGTATGCATACAATGATGTTTACAAACAATCCTTTGGGGAAATGAGTGTGTTGTAAACACGCTGAATAGGCCTATTCATGTCATGAATATAAATAACTGCCAATGGCACATGCACATTTTCTTTTTTTTTTAAATATTAAAAAGGCACTGTAAGTAACAATTTAATTAATCTTAATTATTATACCAGTGTTTACAGCATATCTTCAGTATGTGGCCCCTGAATGTACCTGCAAGCATATTATATCTATTATCTTGTTTAACATACATTGGTTTGATTATATATGTATACATTCCAGAAAATAGATCCTAAACTATTTCTGCTATATATATGCATGGGGCCTGCAGTTTTCTGGAGAAAGGATCTTTCCATAATTTGGGTCTGCTAAAAATCACAAAAAATGCTTATAACCCCAATATTATATATTATATATTTTTCCCACCAATATGGATTCATGCAGCTTAGTTACCATTAGATATAACATACTTGTTATTACAGAGAAAATGAAATTAGAATTATATGTTTAAAATTAACTGAATGGGCTTTCCATAATTAAGGCGTTCTGCATAACTGGTTTCTAGTGATGGGCGAATTTGGGGGCGTTTTGTTTTGCTGAACGAATGGGGAAAAATTTGCAAAATAGAGGAGCTGATTCTGCTAATTAATTCTACTGCTTTATCGCGAATCGCAGGAATTCGACGCTAATTTGCGCCTGCCGAATAAATTCGCCCATCACTACTGGTTTCCTAATAAGGGATAGAATATCAGCCTTTTATCAAGCTAATTGTAGCCTGAAACTTTGCTTATCAAGGTCCTGCCAAGTGTTCCAAATAAAGGCATTTTTATAACATTTGTGGTGCTGGACTTCAAATATTCTACAATACAGAGAAAAGGGTACCCGGAGAGCACAACACATCTTATGGTTTCATCACCTAATTTATTGCAGTACTGCACTATGTTTCGGCCCAATAGCCTTCATCAGGTGCATAAATGAATGACACAGCAAACAAACATTTAAACCCTTCACCCCACCAACAAGTTTTCCCCGCTCCATGGTGTGGCAAGTAACCATGGAATCAAAGAAGCACTGCCATCTAGTGGCCTACTCCGTATTTGCATCTGAAAGTAACAAAGTATTCAGTTTCTCAATGTATTTATGTAACTAATACATAAAGTAACCAGTAGTACTTCCCTACCCTGGGTTGTTGCAAAGACACATTCATATTCAGGTCAAAAATTGAACAAGTGTTCAGTCCATAGACCAAACAAAAAAGAAATCTGAAAAAAGAGGGATTGTTTTATAGAAAGCATGCAAAGCTCAAAGCTTCATATATTCCTAATGGTTCCAATGTCTCCATTTTGTGTATCCACTTAGCCTCACATTGTAGCAAGAGACGTTTTCGCCACACCTTTTTGTACAAAGGTGTACAATGATGTGTATAGTGTATTCCTTAATGATAGAATTACAGTTTCCATATCCTAGACAGGGAAAAGTTCCATTCTTAGGGGGACCCAGGAACCTTGTTTTTGTATCTTTTTCCTGAATATTGGAATTTACCAGTTCATCCACCAGATTACTGCCCCTTTGAAATGAAAATAGTGGCTGTGATTTACAGTATTTGCCCATAATAGGATCCTTCTGTGAAATGGACCAATGGTGTAAAACCAATTTCTCTAGTTTTTTCTTAGTGGTCCATACTGACTAACAAAAGGAATCCTTTGTTCCAATTGTTTTTTTATAGGTTGTAAGTAAACGTCCTTGATCAATTTTTAACACCTAGTCCCTAACATCACATAGGGTCTTCAAGTTGTATCCCTTCTCTACAAACTTTCTTATTAGTATATTGGCACTGTGTAAGTACCTACTATCACTGGATGCAGTGCATCTGACCCACATAAATTAGCCCTTGGGAATAAATCTTATTGTATTTGGAACATGGTAACTATCTGGTCTCAGAATATTGTTCCTTTCTGTTCATTTTGTAAATAGGTCTGTAGCTATGTGTTCATTTATATTGCATATCCAGATAGTCAATACCCTTTTTATCATAGTCAACTGTAAACTTTACAGAGTCATGTTGGGAATTTTTAAAGTCTTTAAACTGTAAGAGGTCAGTCTCATCTGATTTCTAGATAATAAAGATATCATCCACATATCTTAAATAACAGTGGACCAGGTGGTGAAAATGTGGATTCTGTAATATCAACTTACGATCTAGAGTGTCCATAAAGATGTTGGCATAACTAGGAGCAAGATTACTGCCTATAGCCGTGCCTTGTACCTGGATGTAAAATTCTGTCCCAAATCGAAAATAGTCTTGTTTTAATACCAAAGCATACCATACCAAAGAAATACCAAGAAGTGTGTAGTATTATTATGCAAAAGGGCCTCCTCAATGTACTGCATTTCCTCCTCATGTGGCATTGATGTATATAGACATTGTGCATCTATACAACATCTTTTACAACAATGGTTGAAAATTCGAACCCAATCTTCCTGGGGGGGTGTACCAAATTTTTATGTACTTTGGGTAAAAAGTATAATACAGGAATTCCTGGATCTGTAACAGTTAAAAATTCAGCGTCCTTTTTTGTAATTATTTTCGACTCAAAGGTGGAGCTAACTCAGAGGTGTACTACGACAAATTAATAGGACAAGTCTACTTTTTTTGCATTGATATTCTACAATATAAGAATGGACAGTGGCCATTAACAGTATGTCTATATGTGAGGAATAGAGGAGCTGATTCTGCTAATTAAGCAAGCATTGTTCCTAATAAGGGATCCCATACCTGTATATACATTAGTATGTTGTTCAAATAGCAAATAAGTCTGTAGATTTGTTTTAAATCTACCACTTAACTCATGTAGTGTTTATGTAATCATGTTATATGCATTTACTGTATATATAACCCTGCAATATATGTCAAGTGTCCAATTAATTTATTAAGTAGTTGATCCTCTAGAACTAAAGGTGTTTCCCCAACCAGGCAATAAGCAGGGCTCTCCTCCACCCTCAAAAAAAGACAATTTCCACAAGAGATTGCTGTATTCCTCAAAAACCACAAGGTTTTGAGGGGGAATAAAACAGATAAAATATATATATATATATCGTGCAGTATTTCAACAGATATTATGATATTTTTAGTGAACTTGCTATGTTCAAATATACCCACATGTGAATAATTTATACTTATAAAATCAATTTTTATATGTTTTTTCTTATGTGACTTCTGCCGGAAGCGATGTAAAATAATGGCGTAAAATTTGGTGTTCACATGGGGTAAAATTGCACACCACCTTGATTAATTTGCCATTTCTTTTAAACAGCTTTTAACACCTTTTTTTCAACGAATTTCATTTTACACAGCATAATAAATATACTATTGTTTATTATACTATACTATATATAGTATAATATATTATACTGTGGTATTGGAGCAAGATTATGAAACATAGGGCAGACAAGTACCAGTTTTCTTTTGAAATATGCTGAAATATTTGTACACATGTAACACAATTATTTTACACAAAGAATTAAGCAGTATTCTTACAATTTTTTAAACAGATATTTGCCCACCTTTCTATTTACTAGGAATCAGCATTTCATGCTGCTAATTTGCTTATGGGCAGTTTTACTTTTTAACGTTCCTTTACACCCACAGTTTTTTTTTTTAGTAAAGCCTAAAGGCACTTAATGACATTAACTTCCTTGGGATATCACACCTTTTTAAAGAGATATATTTCTTGCCAATTATGGATTCTGAACACAAAAATGTGCTTTGTGGATTTTGGTTATATTGGTTCTCTGACTTTAGACAAATAGCTTCTCCCTCTCATTTTTTTTCTGGGGGAGGATTCTGGCACATAAGACTGCATTGGTGGTCTAACGCAAATTCGCAAATTACATGTGCCGAAACCACATACTTTACCACGAAACAGTACCAGTTCATCCCTAAGAAAACGTTTAAAATCGTTGCTCACTGTAAAGATTCTTAAATGATAAAATTCTAGAAATAGCTTTTGTTATATTTTACCAAAAATATTTTGTAAGGATGACAATCTGAAAGCAAAAGACAGTATTTTTCCTTTATATAATTATGTAGCATGCTCTGTTGGTCATTTCTTTACATACATTACAAGGCTCAAACTTTAAAAGGCTCAAACTTTAGATAATTGTATGCTGTGAGCAAACCTGCCTTATTTTTACATACTCTACATTCCTTTAAAATGAGTTTAACTTGATAAGAATTCACAATATGGAGCTGTCAAACTTTAATTTGTTCCTGCTTTATGAGTATGACAATTCAGTGAAACACCTGCATATTTCCACAAAAAGGAGGACAGTGAGGTTGTGGAATACTCTGCTGGTTAAAGGAACAGTAAAGTCAAAAAATAAAAGTGTTTTAAAGTAATGAAAATATAATGCAATGTTGCCCTAAACTGGTAAAACTGCTGTGTTTGCTTAAGAAACACTACTATTGTTTATATAAATAAGCTGCTGTGTAGCAATGGGGGCAGCCATTCAAAGGAGAAAAAGCTCAAGTTACACATCAGATAGCAAATGAGCTCTGTTTGTCTAATGGTGTTATCTGTTATCCATTAGTTAACTTGTGCCATATAGCTGTTTTTCAATTTCCGCAATTGCTTCACAGCAGCTTGTTTATATGAACTATAGTAGTGTTTCTGAAGCAAACAGATCAGTTTTACCAGTGCAGGGCAACAGTACATGATATTTTCATTACTTTAAAACACTTGCATTTTTTGGTGTTACTGTTCCTTTAATGCTGTTACTGCAGATTATATTAATGCCTTTAAGAGTGGCTTGGATGATTTCTTGGACAAGCATAATATCAAAAGCTATTGTGATACTAAAGGTTACAATTAGTATAGCTATTGGTATATCTAGTTTATGTGAGTGTATGGAAGGGTCAGTGTGAGTGTGTGTGTGTGTACGTACGTATGTGTACTGGGGTTCATTTGGAGGTTGAAGGGGGGTTGAACTTGATGTACTTTGTTCTTTTTTCAATGCAGCTTAACTATGTAACTATCAAAATTACAGGCATTATTACAAATCAGTAAAATATAAAAAATAAATATACCGCTCCACGGTGAAATATTACAAAATTACAAAATGCCCAAAATATTCATAGACATAAATAATATTTCATTTTCAGACCTTTTTGTACTAAAGAAATTGTATTAACTGGCTGTTATTAATGTGGACAATTTTGTGGACAATGCTTTATGTATATGTAAGGGTGTTTTGGGATTTTGTGTTCTAAAACACTGTTTTATGAGCACTTGAACACTACAGTAGTTTCTAAGGACTTGAACTTGAATTAATTGAGCCATCCATGCCCATGTAAACAGTATAAAATAGTGATGGGCGAATTTGCGCCGTTTCGCCGAAAATTTCGCAAAACGGCGCCCGCTTCTCGTTTTTCGACGCGGCAAAAAAATGGTTTTTTGATGCCAGTGAATTTTTGCTGCGAATTTTCGCGGCCGTTTCGCGAATTTATTCGCTGGCGGGGAATCACGCAAATTCACCACGAATTTGTGCCTGGCGAATAGATTTGCCCGTCACTAGTATAAAAATAATATCTTAGCATTTGGGAAGAGTTGAAGCAGTCACCAATATAGAGGTTACTTTCACTTATGGGAATTGAAAAGATAATACTGAATCCTAGAAGGGGATATAGCGGCTGCCAGATGCATCTTCTACTTGAATACCAGACAATCTTGTAGGATTAACTACGAATTTGATGTATCATGTTATATTTAATATGGCTAGCATTGTCAATACACGGTATCTTGTTTATGCTCATGTTTACCCTTTTGTACTTGTTAATATGTTAATATTCGTCTGAGAGCTGTATATACTTGTACTCACTCTACACTCTGTAACATAGCCTCTGACTGAAGGAAGTGATACAAACTTTCTCATGTTTGTAGTTCATTTAAATATTTACAGTTGTAAGTGTTTGGTTCAGCCTATGATTAAGTGCCCCAGAAAAGCACAAGGTGTAAGACTTTTTTGCAGATGTAATTAATTAATAAAAAATAATTTTATCAGCTATACTTTGACTGAAATTGAGTATTGTCATTGGTGATCATGGAATTCTCCTCTAACGGAAAATCTGGGGCTTTTGCACCTGGACTCAAAAATTCTGTGTGGCGAGTCTGCTACGTATCTCCAAAATGAGTTACACACACTTCCCTGTCTTGAATAGAATTGGAAGTTAATGCCCGTCTTTCCTAATTTTTGGTATAAAGATAAACATATTCTTTCTGGTATTATTTATATTTCTGGATGCTTTCCTTTGCCTACAACTATTCCAACTGAACCTCATTTGTAGAACACTTCAACATCTTTTCAACAGGTCAGCTTGTTAAATGACCATAGCTGTGAGAATGTACTCTATGAACGACACATAAAAGATTAATCATTTTCAAAAGATATATTTTATGGTAACGTTTATGGTTGAGCATTAAAAAAATGAATGTCAATGCATCCTTTAAAATACCTGTGTCGCTTTTGTTGCTAAATGACGGTTTCATGTCTAGTTAGAGCGCTGCAAAATATGCTGGCGCTATATAAATAAATGTTAAGAATGATAATAATAATAGTTCAGTCTTTGTAATTATTTTGAGGCTTGACAAAATAATCAGACCTACCTTGCTATTTAAACATAATGTTGTCCTTACTAAAAGGTGATATCAATAGACATTACAATAATTAGATCAGAAGTCACAAACACAAAACTAAGCTGATTAGAAATGTATTTAAAGCACACCAATGTTAATTCACTTATGCCTGGCCACACGTGCAAGCGATTTAAGGGGCGAAAAATTACTTCCTTATTATTCAGCACTTGTGGCCTTGGCATTGCAGTGTTCTGCACATTGCTCTGCATTTAAAATATACAGACAGCACCTAAATTCACCTAAATTCAAGTCTTATTATGTCAATATGTCAATTTGCCTATTGGATATTATTTAATAGTAAAATCCAGTTTACTGAACAACATAGAGCAATATATTTTTAATATTATCACTGTGTTGAGAAACATTGATTGCCCCTAAACTATTTTAACTGTCAGGTGTTGTGTTTGGATTCTCTTTAAAATATTTTAACATTGTGTTTATGTTCTTAAATACTTTTATTTGTCTGACCAACATATAAGTGGCAATTTACATATAAAAAGGCCAGACTAAAAGGGCCACAAATGTTGCACATGTGTACCTACTGATGCTGGGGAACCCTATAGCTGCTCCACCCAGTACATGGTGGTAATTACAGGGTTTACACAGAAGGTAAGAATCACACACAAACATTATCTGTGAACACTTAAAGTGAAACAGTATATTTCTGTATTTTTTGATGTACAGGATGCAATAATGGTTGATACAATTCCCATGCAGCTGCAATTACGCTGATATTATGGGGAAAAAGCAGTGTGGGTAAACCCACAGAATTTAAAAATAGGGTAAAGGTTTTGCCAACCTTAAGGTAATTTGTTCCCCTGGGCATAACTTAGTCAGCTACATTGGGTCTTCAGTTATAAACAGGAAGCTGTTTCCTTTTTCCTGTGTGAAAGTATTCTGCTGGCATTTCAGTGATTGGCCAGTAGATGTTACTATTCTATTTTATAAAATAGGAAGATCCCATGTGCTCAGTCTCTTTTGGTTGCACTTGCAGGAGAAAGTACAGTGGTGCTCCATAGTGCCTGGAACAAAGGAAGGTTACACAATAGGTTAAGTAAGTGCAAGGGCAGTTCTGTTTCTCTAGGAGTGAAAGACAAGATCAGGAGTTATTTCGTGAGCAGTCAGAGGCTCCAACGAGGAGACCAGAAGGGTTAGTACCCTGCAGTGACAAGGCCACCAGCTTAGGGACTCAATCGGTTAAGCTCAGGGTTAGAGAGATCCTTGGAGCGTGGGACCCCAGTGAGATTCACCTTCAGTGGGGATGGTGCACCAAAGGCAATGCTACCTCTGGGGTGTTGTGAACACTCATACTGAAGCTTGTGAGTATGCACTGGATGATTTTTTGTTGGAATCGATTACTGATCATTTTTGTAACTACAAACAGCAGTCATATCTAAGAGAGACGGTAAAGAGATCCCTATGGCTGCATGTTATTTAAAGTTATAGTGTTTTTCAAATAAACCTTTCAATCTTTCCTCTGTGTGTTATTACAGATCAGAGAAGTTCCCAGGGAAGGGTATTACATTTGTCTGTCCTGACCCTGGGTGTCTGTCCTGTACCTGGGTTGAGGTACTTTTCTGGTAATTTCCATTTTAGTGTAATTTCAAATTTTTCCTATAGCCGAATTAAAAACATGCAACGCTGATTCGAAATTTGTATTTTAACATTTTAACTTGCATGCATTGATATTGTTTATGCATGCATGTTGTATTTTGTTTCTTAGGACATTGGTGGCATGTATAATTTTTACTGATGTCAAATGTTTCTAAGCCCTAAACCATTCAGGTTTTTGACCAGTACTCGTATGGCTCTGTTTTCTATGTAAATACAGTGCATGTATTTGATTTTGTTTAAAAGAAGAAGTGATATGGACATTTTTACTTATTTGTAGTTCAGACAACATATAAGCCTGTTAAAGAACTATGGCTAAAATTACAATATGTCATAGAGCTTCTTTTTTTCCATTTGGCAAAATAGGAAGCAGTTGGAAGTAGTTACAATATGCTCAGTCTAACCAAACCTCTAAAACCACGATTGCCACTGAATGTATTAAATGATCCAAATCCAAAAAGTACTAACAAAAACAGTCACTAAACAATCAGGAAAAAAAAATGAATGTGAGTTTTTCGGACATGTTTTTTTATCCTCAAATTTTATCTTGTCCATGAGTTTTCACGTGATAAACCGCGAGATAACTCTTTCTCACTGGATTGAATCTGGCCCAAAGTTGGAAAAGAGGAAATTAGAATTCTAAGTGCATTTATGAATTATTGGATCAGTTTGCAATTATAAGGGTGCAAGTATGCTTATCTGATCAAACCCTTTCAACCACTACTCAACTAATGTAAGTGTCCCAGGACAGAAGTACATATGTTCTTAAAAGTCAATTGGAAAATGATCTATTCATATTCAGTATTGGTAAATACCTCAACCTGAATAGCAAACTGAGATAACCTAAAATCAGTCGGTCTCATTTACAAATCAGCAGAGAGGTATTAATTATTTATTAAAGCAAAAATATCCACCCTCCCTCATCAAACATACTAACATAAGGTGTAATAGGCATTTGTAATGACTAATTTAGTAATAATCCACTGATTGTAAGAGTTGATGCTTTTACCACACTCATGTGGTGCTTAATATCCACAGGCCCTATATACAATATGTATTGAGAAGTTCCGCTGAAGTGCAGAGTCTGGACACAACTCTAACAGGAGTATAAAATTCATCATCATCCAAAACCACCGTGATTAGGCAGATAATATTGTAACCTATCATTTATCAGTAAACACAATTGTATCCTTCCCCTTCTATTAGATACACCTAACATTTCCTTTAAAGGAGAAGTCAACCTGTTCAGAAAAAAACCTGTAACCCCAACCCCAGGTAGACCCCCCCTCCCTCCTCCCCCCAGGCTAACTACCCGGAATTACACAGAAATTGCCAATCTCGCAGTCAACTTACTGAGGACGCAGAAGATGGACACGTGGAACTTCGCTCGAAGAATCTGCAGTGAGGGCGAAGTATGGGGCATCTCCCCGAGGGGGGGGGGTAGTTAGCCTGGGGGGAGGATGGAGGGGGGTCTACCTGGGGTGGGGGGTACAGGTTTTTTTCAGAACAGGTTGATTTCTCTTTTAAGATTTATGTCTATCATTTCAATTTTTCAGCTTCCAAATTCTCCTTCTAAAACTCATACCTTTTTATGTTCTGCCAATTGCCCAACTGCACATCTTCTCACATATTCTTCTCCAAATATTAAATCTTCTTCCCTAATCTTAGCATTCTTTCTCTCCACAGTATCACCTCTACAAGTACCCCTCTCCGGAGAAACATTACCCACTTGCTCATCTTGCTTTGAGCCAGTGCTGCTATCCTCCCCTTTTAGTTAGCGAGGTGGTGAACTGTATTCACACTTACATCCTTCACACATTTATGTACTCATGTATCTCTTAATATTTCTTTCTACATCACCAGGTACCTCTCTTTAAGTTACATTCTGAGGCCATATGTAGTCCAACTTTTGCTTCCCCTATATACACTATTTCCCTGCATGAAAGTCTCTGATGAAAGCATCATCTCTTATGATCAGCGGATTACTATTGAGCTAGCAGCTATAGAATGCCTTGTGTCTATTTTAAATGTTCTCATTTAAGAGCTTTATGGTTTACACCGATCTAGCATCTAATTAATAACTATTTGCTCTTGTGAATAACTTGAGTTTAGAGTATCCTTCTTTATTTTTCTTTTTTGTTTGTCATTGTAGTTTGTCTATAGTTTGTTTGACAGAGCATCCTCATTTAGGGGGGTAAGAAATAATTTGTGCCAATTTTATGTATATGGCACAGCTCTTCAATAATTCTATCAGTGCATGTTTTGGAGTCCAAATGGATGAAATATTGCTCCCCCACAGAGCACTTGTGTCCTGGGATTTGTGCAGCTTGTGCTTTGCACATTGAACTTAATCTTGTGCAAATTACAGATCACAGAGATATGAGTATAATGCAGCTCTCTATTGAAAGGCTGTCACAGGCACATTGTAATATACAAGGCCTTACTGTGTCTTGGGTCCATTGGTGAGCACTGATACTCCCTAATTGATGCCTCTAAAGGGATGCCCATGTAATCCCTCTAGCTGCATGTCATGTATACAGTGCTGCCAAATGCAAGTAAAGCTGTATTTATGTGTCATGAATCCACAGCATGGAACTAGGTGCAAGGGGCATATTTGCTGTGAAACCATGTGAACTCATGTTAGGAGCTTCTTGAAAACCAGAACAGGAAATACTGTACATAGAGTAATATTTTCATGAATAGATTGAAACAAAGGATAATCTTTAAAATAGGTCAATGGTTAGGGCAGGATTCAGAAGCACTAGCGCCTAAAAGAAGCCAAATGCCAGGGTAGGTGACCGGTAAGGTACTAGACCATAAAACAGGCTAATGGTCCATACAAGAGGCAGGCTAGCATTAGTCATTAAAAGAAAGCTATACCACTAAACAATTTACTGTAGGTCTCTATAAAACATATTGTATAAAATATATCATATGTAAAACTCTGCTTCATGTAAATAAACCCTTTTTAGATCTAAGGGACCCTGGGATCCTTGCTTTATGGCACACACAAACCAACCAAGGGAACACATACTGCACATGTTAGGTCAAATGAGCCATTTAAGGGACAGAGTTCTGTCTTTTACTCCCACACTTCCTGCTTTTACAGTTAGAGCTGCAGGTGATCTCTGAAACAACAAAGAGAATATCACAAAATGGGGCTCAAGTTAAAGACGTAAAAGGGTAATATTTACTTAAATATATATTCCAGTTTTGAAAGATTCTTTAAAGAGGTTGTTCACCAATAAATTTACTTTTGGTATGAATTAGAGAGTGATATTTTGAGACAATTTGCAATTGGTTTTCAATTTGTATTATTTGTGATTTTTGAGTTATTTAGCTTTTTATTCAGCAGCTCTTCCTTTTGCAATTTCAGCAATCTGAAGCTAGGGTCCAAATGATCATAGCAACCATGGATTTATTTGAATACGAGATTGGAATATGAATAGGAGAGGGCCTGAATTGAAAGATGAGTAATAAAATGCAGCAATAACAATAACTTTGCAACCTTACAGAGCATTTGTTTTTTAGATGAGGTCAGTGACACCAGTGTGAAAGCTGGAAAGACCCAGAAAGAGAAAGGCAAATAAATCATAAACTATAAGAAATAAAAAAATGAAAGCCAATTGAAAAGTTGCTTAGAATAACCCATTCTAGAACAAACTAAAAGTTAACACAAAGGTGAACCACCCATTTGATTTTGGGGGTAAAGTTTTCCTTTAAAATAGTGGTCAATTCTCCGAGCAGGCACTAGACAAACGCTTTTCATCCAATGTTCAGGGCAGGCAATAAACTTGCTTGTTCTCTTTTAAATATGGCAGTTACTGTATTTTACATCTCCTTCATGCATTCTTTTTAGACACAAAAGATTACACGCAGCTCCATAAGTCTGCCCCATAATGTGTCATCGAATTATACTGATGTTTACTTCAATAAACAGGCTAGAATATTATTTTTTAATATTTTGCTCTATGCCCATGTAATTTAAATGTGACAATATTTCATAACATTTTAAAAAACTAAAGATTTGTATTTCCATTTTTAAAACCATTTAACATTTAAAAGTCGCCTTTTTCAAAACTTTTCTGTGTGCGTGTGCAAAAAAAAGCAATCAAAATTGCAATATGTACTGTATATAAATTCAATTAGAAAATGTGCCATATACCAAATACCATCAAGAAACAAAACTGATATGCATCTATATGCTCTTTTTATGTCTCAGCGCACAGCCCCTTTTATCTCTGCTTCCAGTTAGATGACAGCCTCTAAAGTGAATTTCACTCAATCCTGTAACTGCACATTAACTGTGCACAGGATTATCCTCTGGCCTGCCACTCAAACTTCTCAGGGGAAAGAATACAAAGCAAAACAGCTTCTTCAAATCATAGTCTGTAATAAGACCAGAAGGACAAACATTTGTCCTGACCCACTGTGCTTTTCATTCACAGCTGATATACAGAGAATGGCATGTTGCCAAATCGCTAATGGATTTGGGGATGTGCACTACAGCTACATTTATAAATGTAATTTTCTAATGCCTTTTAATTGTCATGGACATTATCATTATTCATATCTACCAATCACAGACCCTTGTAAAGGATGTTATAGATTTATAATATTTTTATGTGATGCCACTGAAGGAATAGAAACCCATATTTTCACAGAAGCTTAATATTCATGAGGTCTCTGGCCCCATTTCTTAGGTAAACTAAATTGCATTAATCTAAACTTGGACTTGCTCCTAGGTTTTAACCATAAGCATAACCATAATATTTGGCATGTACCTTCGTTTATTATGAAATCCATATTATTAACCCTTGAAGTTTAATGCAAGTTGACTGAAAAATATTTCATGTGGGTACTGTGAATCATACCAGAAAATGTAGTCAATGTGAATTGCTTTTGGCAAATGGTATATTTTCCTGTCATTATCTTTAACTAAGGAAATCAGTATGAAGCACCAAGGTATTGTCATTTTGTTATATTTTATTATATGTATGGGACCTGGGGTTTTCCAGGTAATTTGGCTCTCCATACTTAAATCCTTATTGGAGGCAAAACAATATAATTATGACCCATAGCTTTCTGGATAACAGGTTTCTGGATAATGTATCTCATATCTGTATTTGAAGCTAAATGATGTAAATGCAACTTACCAAAGAAATGCATTCTGATTATAGTTTTCTTTGTTATCAGTTGTTCAGGTATCTCTTTTGGCTGTGGATGAATTCATGAAGGTTTATTTCACATAAAACTATAGCAACAAGTACACCTAGTTGAATAATAATATATAATTCAAAATCATGTACTATGTTATTTTAGACTGTACTTTAGAAACATAACAATAATTTGTTTGTAAGAAAAGTTTTCTTGGGATATGTAATGAGTTAATATTGATGATTGTATGCCATATGTTGCTTCTGTATGTTATGTTAGCTATAAATGCATTTTCTATGCATTTTCTAGGCAAAATGTTTTTTTTTCTGAGGATAAAAGAGTTGCTGCCATGGTTCATCTATAGCCACACTGACAACTGGTATGATAAAATCACTCTCTGCTTTCAGACACATCTTTATTTGCTCAGAGATCCTGTAATTTATGTTTGCAGTTATAGGTAGAAACAAATGCCCAAAAGGCACAGAGCACTTCCCAAGGAGCTATTCAGCATATTTTCTAGATCCACACCAGTGAGCCTGAACCCATCATGTTCCTCATATTTTATTCAATAATAAAGGCAATAATGAAATTTACAGGAAGCAAAGAATGATAGGGGGGACCTGTAGGCCATTGTTATTAGGATTTCCTATATTTGTCCTTACAAAATAAACGTTGTTTTTACGCATTTAAATGTAACAGACAGTATACCATAGCCTATATTTGTTGAATTGGCAGACATACTTGTCAGTTTGAATGTTTTTTATTCTTTTTCACTTGTGCCACCCTATATTACATCAGTTGTATGCAATATGACTCTAACACAAGCCATGTGCAATGCAATATGCAGCATGCAATATGACTAGAAGTGCAAGCCAGAAAAACACACCCAGTTTTTTACCATCAGGTAGTTTTTTTCGTAATTCTAGCATTACAACTGGCACCCTCTAAACAGCATCAGACACAAATTGCAGACACTATACCAGTGTGGATACTAATTAAAATCACGCTCAAGTTGCTGCACTTTATTTCAGAGAGGCTTAAATATAACCACTGAGTGGATTTGCATTTTGGCAGTAGCTCATAACAACCAATCAGTAGTTAGCTTTTCTGAGACAGCTGCAGATAGAACAATGAAAGCAAAAATCTGATTGGCTGTCATAGGTTACTGTCAAGTGATGGCCAATGTCTATGTGTGGACATTTTATGCATGTTAATCAGAAGAGGTGTTAGCATGTCATTTATTAAAAACTAGTTGTGTGGATAAGTGCAAAATGTGAAACATCTGAATGGTAGATTTTAATTCCAGGGCTACTCTGTATCCATACACCCTGTTAATAGATTTGCATATTGCCAGCAACATTAAAGGATTTCTATCTCTCTTCTAATGCAAGTGACTTGTTATTCCCAGGGGACTAGAAAAAAAGACTAGTTTCCAAATCTGTGGAAACAGACGGCAGCTTATAACTAACATGACATTTTCCAAGCTATAACCAATGTGGTGAAATAAAGTTTTAACAAAGAAGTATTTTGTAGCACGATGGTCTATATTTTTTTTTTAACTCAGGTGAGATTTTTATTTGGTACAAGCAATTACACACACAGGTATAACAAACCTTACATTAGCATACATAATTGACAGGTTATAAGAAGTAACCGTGATAAGGCAACTACAGAAAAACAAGTTATCCATGTCTCAGAACATCCTGTAAACATGTCAGTTTATACATTCTCCAGTATCCACAGCTGCCATACTTTCAAATACTGATCAGAGGTATTGTTACGCTTAGCAATTAATTGTTCTACATTACACATGTTTTGGACCGATTTTTCCCAGTCAGCATAGAGAGGGGGAAGTGGAGATTTCCATACCTGGGCAATGAGTCTGCGCGCTTGAAATAGAATTTTATGAAGTATTTTTTTTGCTGGTCGAGTCAACTGAGTAGGCGGGTCCATACCTAAAATATACCACTTGGGGTCAAGCGGGATCTCAAAACCCAGGATGGTGGTAATACGTTTTTGTATCCCAACCCAGTACTCCTGTAAACTAGGGCATGACCAGAACGTGTGCAGTAAGGTTCCCTCCTCAGCATTACACCTAATACAAATATCCGGAATATCAGGGTTGACCTTGTGCAGCCGAGATCGTGTATAGTATGCTCTGTGTATCAAGTACAGTTGTAAAATTCTATACTTATATATGGGAGAAATAGATAGAGGGGTTAACAACACCTGGGCCCACTGATCATCAGTAATATAGTCAATGGAGTGCTCCCAGCGCGCCCTTGCCTTGATAGGGATTCTCCGCAATACCAAATTTTGTAATTCTTTGTAAAAGTGGGTGATGGAGTGACGGGAATTTTCTGAGATCAATTGTTCCATTATGGAGGAGGTACCAAATTGTAGATGTTTAGATTTAGTCAGTCTATAAAGCGCAGCTCTTACTTTGTGGTATACTAGCCATTGAGATTTGGGCAATGAGTAGGTTTGTCGTAACTCATTAAAGGGGACCATGCCATTGTCGGTCCAAACCTGGCCTACACACCATAACCCTGCCTGGATCCATTCCTTTGGCTTGGAGAGTTTGTCTAGGGGGGCCAGTTGACTGTTATACCATAAGGGGGTTTGCAGTTCTAGTACTGCAGGATGGGCCAGTTGGAGAGACCGTTGCAGACAGAGTTTCTGGGATTCCACCAGGAAGCAGTCGCTCGTCAACTGTTTAGTCTTATAAAGGTTCAGGGCCAGAATGGCATAGAAAGGAGGGAGATCAGACTTTAATAAACACTGCCATAGCTGAAACAAGACGTCTTCCGGCTGAGCACCTTTCAGAGTGCGGATTTGTGCGAGTTGGGCCGCCAAGTAGTACAGATACATGTCAGGGAGGGCCATGCCCCCTTCAGTTTTAGGTCTCTGCAGCGTCTTGATAGCTAGTCTACATCTGTTGTTTCCCCAGATAAATTGCCGAAAGAGAGTCTCTAAGTGGGCAAAAAAGGGGGTTTGGATCTTAATAGGCGCATGCCACAGTACATAAAGAAGCTTTGGGGCGACGATGGTCTATATTTAGTTATTAATAATATAATACCAAGAACATAATTTTGTAAAACAACTCTGGACATATAGTACTTTCTTCAATATTTCATAGCGCATTTGAGCCACTTGATTAAAGGGGTATCAAGGTCTATCATGTATAATATTCTAGGGGGGGCACATAGGGGAGGGTTATATGGCTTTCTCCTCCTCCCCACACCGCTTGTGAATATAAAAACGATACCACCAAAATCACACCAGTATCCATTTAATAAATAAATAATATATAAAATAAATAAATAAAAATGACCACATTCTAGAAGAACAAGTTAAAACTGCTTAAGATTTTAAGGGGCAAATGAATCAAGGGTCGAATATCGAGGGTTAATTAACCCTCGATATTCGACTGGGGATTTTGCCCAAATAGTTCGATCGAAGGAATAATCGTAGATTCAAAGGATTTTAATCCATCAATTGAAGGATTATCCTTCGACCAAAAAAAGATAGCCAAGCCTATGGGGATCTTAGGTGGCGAACTAGGGGGTCGAAGTTTTTTCTTAAAGAGACAGTACTTCGGCTATCGAATGGTCGAATAGTCGAACGATTTTTAGTTCGATTCGAAGTCGAAGTCGTAGTCGAAGGTCGAAGTAGCCCATTCGATGGTCGAAGTAGACAAAAAACACTTCGAAATTCGAAGTATTTTTTCTTCTATTCCTTCACTCGAACTTAATGAATGGGCCCCATCGTATGCTCATAATTTCACCACAGAGATGTGATACATATTAAATCTTAAATGAACTACTGCAGTAAGAAAACATTTAGTCCCTCTGAATAGACATTAACCCTGGGATGTAATAAACATCATTAACAGGAAAATAATTCGCTATATGAGCAATTTTCCTCTGTGCAAGTAATTATTCCCTTTGCACAAAGATAAGATATGTTTTGCTAACACATTATGACATTATGACCCCTTGATGAGATTCTTCTCATCTTTTTGGCATGATGTCATCATAATGTCTTTGATCAGAGTGGATCATGTCTGCTATTGCTCTTGAACTATAGACAGATAGATAAACTAAATTATATAGATAATTTGAAAAGATATACATTATATTAGATAAACAATTTCAGAATATAGTTGATTTATCATTTAATATAACATATGTATTAAAAATAATAGATTTTGTATTTACTTTTGAAGTAACTTGAGGCTTTTTTATGGTAGGCACAGGTACTAGGTGCACTAATGAGCACAAATTTGTTATTATTTGGTAAACACATCACACAAAAGGCACAATGTGCAGCATAGAGGGGTGCGAGGGGTTGCAAGGTCATGCTTACCTGAATACAGAGTACTGAACTCATTTAGCTGTTGCACTTTAATTAGCACATCAAACACATGACACAATGAGGCTCATTTGTGAACACATCATAGCACTTAAATAATCACATAGGTCCAAATTTTGCCCGCATGTGAATATTTAATAATGTAGCACACAAATGTTTTAAAGTGCAGTTAATGTTCTATTTTGGACAGTGACATTTGTGTCATAGGAAACTGCACATTTTCTGTTGCAAGACTTGTAATAAATGATGTGCACATACTAGTGCTAATGGCCACAACTGCATTACAAGTATGCCACAAACTACCAGTCTAATTGCCTAACTCCTACTGTGTAGGAGTCCGATATTTGCGACATGCATATACAGTAAACCAAACCTTTGAAAAATAATCTTTTACAGGCAATATAACTCAAATGTATTTGTGTGTGTGCAGAAAATGGTACATACATTTGGTGCTGTGCAGCGTTAATAAATAAGCCCCAGTGTGCAGCATAGTGGGGTGCAAGGGAGCCCTGAACATGGTGCCATCCTTGAGCCAGTGGTATGTATAAGTCTCCGATTGGCTTATGCTTTCTGAATAGGAGGCTAGCAAAAATTCAGTGAAATGCTGTTCTTTGTAATACAAGTTGTGGCCTGTGATTCATGAAGGTGGTAAATCTTGAAAGCATTGTGTATGACTTTATGATGTTTTTAGATTGTAATACATTATTGTAAAGACAGTCATTGTAAAAATATTGCAAACACCTGAATGTACATACAATTTCAGTGAATTTTTATATTAATTTAAAAACTCATTTTAGCTCCTATGTACATTTTTCTCAGACTGCTTTTCAGTTATAGTTTGCCTTACTATTTACAGGTTATACTTTAGTTTCAAGACTTTGCTATTACAAATATTTTTATTTTCTCTGTATATACTAGATAAATCACATTTTAAAATTCCTCTCTATAGGCATGCATTAAAATCTTGTTGTAAGTGCATTTTATTTACAACTTGTCCTTTCTCTCAACCTCCCAATTTACAGAACAATAAAACTGCTTAGTAAATTTAATTAAACCCCCTGCTTATTTTCAGCAGTTATAAGAGTTCTAGCATGAGTAAAGGAATAATTAAAGAAGACCCTAGAGGAAACGAAACAATTAGATCAATGATTGGCATCGACATTCAAATGTGGATTTTAGGGTAAAAAGTACAGTGAAGAAATTAAATCAATTTAATAAGAAGCTAGCAATACAAAGACAGTAAATTCACATAAACCCATATTAACAAGCATTACATAATTTTCAAAGTTATACATAATGCAGACATTTTAGCTTATTGTGTGCTTTTTGGCTTAAAATGAATCAGGCTGAGTATTTTTCATTTTTGAATACCAGTTACTTGAAGTCACTCTTTAATTGACCAATTAATAGAGGGTAGGATTTAAAAGAAATGTTAATTAACATTTGCAATTAGTAATACAAAAGATGCTGCTTTAAAGGACAGGGGATGCTCAAGAGGAAGTCCAGAATGAAATCTGCTCTTCACCCTCTAATTATCACTCCTCTCAACAGAGCCCTTGTACATCTCATTAACATCACAGTTGGAGAGTGGAACTGTAAGCAGTTTGCAGGTGTTTAACTGAAGCACTCATGGGGTGATTTTTTACAAGAGAGGTCCTGATCTCTAAATAACTCAGAAAGGATGCCAATAATACACCTTTTTTCTTTCCAGAAAACAACATGGAAAGTGCAAAAATAATAATACAAATAAATGTACTAATCTCATTTTCTCTGGATTATTTTGTCCTGTTGTCTGCATTGTCTGTACAGGGATGGGTTCTGTATTCTGGAATTCTTGGAATTTGGGCATTTCACAATAGTTTTTTTAAATATTTGGATCACCATACCTTAAATTTACTAAACAAAGTACATGGTACTATCATATTATAACAGAAAACTAAATAATTAAAAAAAATATAGAATTAAATTCTTAAAATGGATTCTTAGAGAGAAGGCCTTCTCTTAATTTGGAGATTTCTGAATACTGGGAATCTGCATAAGAGATCTCATACTTTTACTGCATACTAGTGTAACAGGATTAGTAGAATGTGCTAAAAAAGTTATAATCTACAATCATGCATTTTATAGGGGTTACTTTAAATTATAAACTTAAAAGAGAAGGAAAGATTAAAACTTTATCAGAAAGGGCTATGTAAATACACCCACAAACACTCATAATGCTGCTGCACTGGGTGCCCTGTGATAAGAACCACGGAATTTCTTTCCTCCTATTCTTTATACATGGGCTTCAGTATCATATTTCCTTCTTTCAGATCAAACATCCCTGCTCCCAGGCATACGCCTGCACAGCTTCCTCCTATCCCCCTCTTTTCTCCCTCCTCTTCCCTTCCATCTCCTTCCTGTAATCTGAGCAGAGAGGGGAGCCAACAGTGAGAGACACAAGGCAGCAGAAGAGATGCAGACAGGGAAGTTACATTACACGAAATGGATATGCCATCTGCTATTTTACACATACAGGAAGAACAACAACTGTTAAGTGAGGTATGGTAAAGCATTCTACAGAATAAAATTTGTGTTTTAACTGGTACTATTGTGGCTAATCTATTGGCAAATAACAGCATCAGTATCTTTCCTTCTCCTTCAAAGTTATTAATAAATCATGCATGACAGATGACTTAGGGATGGGCGAATTTTTTCACCTTGTTTCGCAGCGAATTAACGCCCATAGACTTGTATGGCGTTGTGCAACAACAACAAAAAAATGTGCGTCAAAAAGAATTTGCCGCTCGACAAAATTTCATTTTTCCGCCGGCGGCAAAATTTTTGGCAAAACGAAATGGGTCAAATTCGCCCATCCCTAGTTTGATATGGCTGTGCTGTGACACAAGCAATAGCAAATCTTTCATTGCATCCCCAATAGCCCTGACAGTGCTACAACGTAAGCAACTATAATATGGAGAGAGGAGGCCTGGCCCTTGGGGTTAAGCATGAAAGTTAAAATACTAAATGCTGTGTATTTTATTGAGGGACCTTGGGGGAAAATTTGGCAGATATCTGGGTTGGTGATGTATGGTAGGTAGTGCCAGAATTTGTGCAAGGAAGTGAAAATGCTGGGAGTTGTGCATTGTTAGAAAGGTGATGGTAAGGAGGCAGATAAAATAATGAAACTTGTCGGAATCAGTAGATGGTCAGGTCTTATACATCATAATGAATACCTATAGAAGGAATGAGTTGAGTAGAAATATCACTTGGGATAAAGTGGTTCACTGGTACATAGCCAAATAAATAAATTAAATGCACCCTAATAAGAGCTGCATATTTTGCTGCTAAGTACCTCTTTCTAAATGTGGGATCAAACAACAAGTTTTAACAAATGAAACAACAAAACCTTGTAAGCTCTGTGTACTCATGTACATTTCTGTACAGCATTGTATATGGTACAGTACATATATACACAACTATAAACTATAAAAATCTAAGAAATTACATTAGCTATGTTCATTTAAAGCTCCTTATAACTGGCCATCCATTCAAATGATTACAGACCACACCATAGGGTTCATATGTCATAGCCTTCTTTAGTATGGTTATGGGAGGCAAAAAGAAGAGCCATGGCAAGATAGGCAAGATACAATAGCAACATATAAATTTGCAACCGAATATTGCTTCTAGCTGCCGCTATATAGGAATTCAGGGTTCAGGAACAGGTGTACAGTATCTTAATTAACTAAGTGGACAAAGTTTCCTTGGTGACCTCTCTAGCGTTTCTGAGTAATGGAACAACTTAGCTGCATATAAAGCACCATGTTGCTGGGAGCTCAGTGAATAAAAATGCTCCTATAGATTTTGAGTAGAATGGGTTAGTGAGCACAGTTCTACCAGTTAATTACATATAATGCACATAGTTGCTATGGGTTTAAATGTTTAATGAACGTGTGGGTTTATTTTTGCTCAGGTACGTTTTTAGGTAGAAAGTTAAACCGTTAGACATGACAAGGATACTTGTATGCAATGCTTGGATGGATGCACAGGGTTTGCAGGTGACATTACATTAGCTTTCAGAGAAATATTAGCAGTTTCAAGAGACATAAATATAAATTATAAACTCTAAAATCCTTTGGCTAGTACCTTTGCTAGGATACCTTTGCTAGGATTTTAACATATGCTGTAAGGAGCGAGATTGGACAGTGTGACTCACTCAGAAGTGGGTCCATACCAACTTTTGCCAAGAAGGCAATAGCTGCCTCATACATTCTAACAACACAGAGAACACGTTTGAATATAGGAACTATAGTTTTACTGTAGTATGACTCATATATTTGAATAGGGATGCCATCTGTGGGCACAGCCTTCCCAAGTGGGAATGAGTCAATGCCCACTCATATTTCCTCTGCATTTATGGGAAAGTCTGGGGGTTGAACTGGTAGGTTAAGGGGGGCTAAGAAATGTTTAATTTCCTCTTGTCAGGCTACCAGTTTGAATGAGTACAGATCTTTGTAGAAGGCTAAAAATATGTTGCCTTTGGGTCAGTTTGTGGGTGACCAAATATATCTTGCAGAGTGGCTACTTTGGTTTTTCCCCATGCTCAAAGATATTTACACTGTGATTAGTGATGAGCGAAATTTTTCAATTTAGTTATTCAGTATATGAAGTCATATATGGTTAAATCACCAACTAGCATAGGAGGGAACTCATCATCATCATCATCATCATTTATTTATATAGCGCTGTCAAGATACGCAGTGCTTTACTGCAGTTATAGCAAACAGGGAATAAATGGTGGATAACAGACAAGGATTACAGAGTACAATATGGTTTACAAACTAAATGTTAGGGTACAATTGAGACATTAGGATTATATAAACATTTTGTCATTTTTGATACAGCAATGATTAATTAAGGTACATTGAATAAGCCTCTTCAAACAGATGGGTCTTTAAGGAGCGCTTGAAAGTTTGGAAGGAAGGAGAAAGTCTGACAGCTTGTGGCAGAGAGTTCCAGAGAAAAGCAGAAGCACGAGAGAAGTCTTGTAGACGAGAATGGGCAGAAGTGACCAGCGGAGAAGTGAGACGAAGATCAGAAGCAGAGCGTAGGTTTCGTGAAGGAGTGTATTTGGAGATTAGAGATGAAATATAGGGAGGGGTTTCATTATTAAGGGCCTTGAATGTGAGTGTAAGTAATTTGAATTTGATTCTAGAAGAGATTGGAAGCCAGTGAAGGGACATACATATGGGAGCAGCTGATGTTGAGCGGCGAGCTAGATGAATGAGTCTAGCGGCCGCGTTTAGAACAGATTGGAGTTGTGAAAGGTGACTTGTTGGAATACCTGTGAGGAGTAAGTTGCAGTAATCAAGGCGGGAGATGATGAGAGACTGAATCAGTGTTTTAGTTTATTCTGAACTGAGATAGGGTCGTATTCGAGCAATGTTGCGCAGTTGAATACGGCAAGATTTTGCAAGTGTTTGAATGTGTGGTGAAAAAGACAGATGAGAGTCTAAGATGACTCCTAGGCAGCGTGCCTGTGTGGTGGAATGAAAGGTGGTGTTGTTTACGGTGAGTGATATCTGAGGGACAGGGGAACTCCATTATAAGTGTATCCAGTTCAGGTTGGTTATTCAGTATATAATGTCATATAGGGTTAATTGACCACCTAGTGTTCGAGGGAAGGTCAGTTAATATGACTGCCGCCAGTAGTGGAGCATGGTCCAAAATGTCCCTTGCAGATATTTAACTTGTCATACCTTGGAAAGGAGGCCCAGATTGGCGAACTTCATATTTAACCTCCAGATGACTTTATGAGAAATAGAAATCATGAATATTGCCTATCTTTCGGGTGTTGATGTCTCCATAGTTCTGTCAGCCCCAGTTCCTTTATAAAGGGGGAAAGATTTACAGGTGATTTATTTACTGAAGAGTCTATGGGGTAAATTTACTTTCTTCCGAAAATCCACCAGCGCTGGCTTCGCGCACATTGCAACACTTCGTCAGGCTTTAATTTGTCTGTACAACGAACAGGGTACTGAACACTTGCGAAGTTGTGCTAGCGATAATACGATCAGCAGTTTGAAGTTACGCTAGCATTGGCTAATTTGCATACGGCGTGCAGTTAAAGTACAATGGACGTATATATTGCAGCAAATACATTAAACTACACAAGGCCAGGAATCTTACTAAAATAAAATAGAGGTGTTATATTGCCATACACAGGTGCGAACTGTATAGTTTATGTGCCATATGTAAGAAAATGTAGGGGGGAAGCCGGGTACCCTAAAAAAAATGTACGCACTTTTGCAGGCTATCACCCTGAAAAAAGGAAAAGACGCCAGCGTTTTTTGGGACTTTTCAACAAAATTTCAAGTAAGTCCTATCTACTCCATTGCACTTCGCCTGTGAAGGGTTAACATGCCTACGTGCCGACCCTTGTAGGCCTCTGCACTTGTTTTTCTGTATGACCCTGTACTGTCTCTTCTTAGGCAACCTTGCATAAGTATCATCATGTACTATAAACAATATTATCAGCTTGCCTCAGACAAAATATCTTAGCTAACGCGCATGCACATATTTGTCTCTTTTTTCTATCTTGTCCATCCTGAACGATATACCTATTACAGACATATACTATGCTAATAACTATGCTGATACGTCACTACTGTATATTGGGACGTCTTTACTTATAACCTATATAAGCCTATGTTTGACCTTCAATAAACGGAACTTGTTATTCTGATCCACTCGTTGGTGTTTCTTTGTGCAAGTTCCCCGGATCCGGAATGCGAGGCATTGTTGGACAGCTAGAATCCAAAGTTCCAGTGGCAGTCGGTTCATTTATCCCCTTCAGCCTGGTCTGAGGTGGCATAGTCAGGTCTGGTGATAGAGGTAATGTGGACCAGTCACGAATGCAAGCATTGGAGTGGGGGGGGTAATATACATATATTTTCAAGTAGAATTTTTTGTTGTCCTATATAGCAGTGTATGAATATATATCTGCCCTTAAGATTTGTATGTATTTAAGCTAATTTGTAGGGCAATTTCTTGTGGAGTACGGCAGATACCCCTGTAGTATCATCTGAATATGAGGCATAGTATGATCGGTTGATTGAGGGGCATTTTAGGGCCAGAATTTTGCAAGCAATCAACATCTTGGGCCAACGAATCTCCCTTTCTCAGTACACACGTACATTTTTATACCCTGATAAAAACATCATTAGTATTTTCATTACTCATTTCATTCAAACACACTCCTATAGGTTAGCTAATCACATAATTTTCTGATGATTTTATTTTATTGGATTTTATTAAGCATCTTCATTTGTTTGCACAATACATCTCAAAGCCCAAGGTTGTCCAGCAAACAACATTTTTTTTACCCACATTATTTAATAACAGCAAGCCTTGAGACCCATTATATGCCTGTGCAATCATTTTTTTACCCACATAATCTGCGTAAATAAGCAAATATCCAAGCTGCAAACAAAAAAAACTATTGTCAGCTTGATGGGAACTGGGTTACTGGAACAGGAACAGTTTCAGGATCAGGGTCAGGAACAAGAACAGGATGATGGTCACAGAATCAGGAAAGTTATTCTGGAACTCGGGTTTGGAGATAGCAGTAAGGCCAATGGTCCAGCAAGGGGGAGTCTGGGAATCAGGCTTAAAAGGCATTTTGGCAAAATTAGGCTGCAGCCACATTGCCTCCTGTGGTTCAAGCTGGAGGAGCAGTGACAGGAATACAATAGGTCCCTGGTTTGAAACAAGGGCATTCCTGACACCAAGATATGTTATAAGTGTTATTAGAGGGGGATAGAATGGATTTTTTACTAAAAATTTGTTTGTGTTACTTTTACTTTAACATTTCTGTAATACGTTGGCCCTCTTTTCTCATAGCCAAGTTAAACTACAGCTAGCAAGCACAGTTTTTTATATTATGCTCAATCTTTTATTCACTTCTCCACGATGAATAAGTAACAAGACAACTGCATTGAAAGACAGTTTGAGGATGCTCTGAATTCCATACTTAAGTTATTCATTTACACTTTTTCTTGACAATAAATACTGAATACAATTAGTTTGAAATGGAACATTTCATAACGTCTCAAGTATTTAAAGGGTATTTCAAGACATTATGTTGACTAATTAATTCCCTGAACTTGTTCAAATTAGGTAGAAGCACAGGTCAACCACTCTGCTTAACAAATAAAAGCATCTCTCTCTCTGACAAAAACTTTCTCCCTGAGATAGATTTAAATACCAAGGGCTATGTTGATGAATCAAGCATATTTCAGGGCAGTGTTTACAGTCTTTGTGAATAAATATTTGTTTTGAACATTAACTGTCATATTGTCAACTTTTTTTACTGAGGTCTATAGAAATTTTGATAATTTTAAAGAATCTCTACTATCTACAGGAGTTAACCAACAAGGAGGTTTAATCTAATATGGCTCAGGAAGATACAGATGGATAAAAACAAGAGATAGCAGGGGAAAGAGGTAATATGAAGGATAAAGGATGCCAGAATAAGATGCAGTTTTTGTTTTTGTGTATGTGAATGGCCTGTAGGGTATAGAAACCCTGTTCACATTTGCTATAAAAAAAAACTCTTAAGTTTATTAGCATGTAATAATAATAATTATATGCTCCAAATCTCTAATTTAAAATTGGACAACCTGGTAGACAGGAATATATTTCTGTGCAAATTAATCGTTATACCTTTTGAGTTAAGGTAGGTTAATTTATTTTATGCCATAAAGTGTGTGCCATGCATCTAAATCATGTAGTCAAAATTGTCTTTTCAGCTCAGTTAGCTTCGTTTTATGTCCATGTTCTATATCACTTAATATACCATTATTAAAAAGTTGTTAGGTGGTTTACACCAATAGTAAAGTAATGCCAGCAGCCAGAAGCATGGCATAAGCATCTTTATTGACAATATCATTATAAAAATGAAACAGCCAAACATTTCATAGGTATAAGGAACCGGGCCAAGACTGCATTCTACCCTCCAATGGGACTGTATGAGTTTACTACACACACTTCAGAGTCAACTCAAAAAATTCCTCCAACTCTAAATAGAAACGGGTGCACGTACCATCAGTGGTCCATCCTCCACCAGAAGTAAAATCATAGAAATTTTCTGTACAGCACCTTATAGTATAAAAATGTCTTTATTCACGTTTTCATGGCATAATCTGGCAGGTCAGGAGATTGGAAAGTCCGATTGTACATTGATTCGTTTCGTACGATCGGATCTTTGTGTCTGTGGCCAGCTTTAGGCCTGAAACGTTGCTGACCAGATTCTGCCATGAAAACGTGAATAAAGGCATTTTTATACTATAAGGTGCTGTACAGAAAATTTCTATGACTGTATGAGTTTAACCAAATGCCATTTTCTTGACAAATGCCCCCAGCACTTTTTAAGGACTAGTGGAACAGTGCCTGGGAGACAAGAACTATGACAAGGTGCTCATATGTCTAGATGATTTTTTATCTTCTCTCTTACCCTCGAGAAACATGTCTTACACTTGGAAACTGTATTGAGCCGACTAGAGGCATTTGGGTTGAAGTTACAGCCCACCAAGTGTGGTTTGCCCACAGGCAGTTGGCCTACTTGTGACATGTTATTAGCAAAGACTGGGTGGCTCCTGATCCAGTTAAAGTGCAGGCCTTCCAATGTTGGCCTCTTCCCACCAATGTAGGACAATTGAAGTTCTTTATGGACCTGGCCGGATACTATATGCGCTATCTTAAAAACTTTGCTCGCTTGGGAGCCCCATTGACCAAGCTACTGGATGGGCAGGTCACAAAAAAAGGACTTGGGTATCCAAGCAGCAGAAAGCCTTTAAGCAGTTAAAAAACTTTTATCCACTCTAGTGCTGGCATATGTGGATTACATTCTGCTTATATACAGATGCCAGCTTGCAGGGTCTAGGGGCTATGCTGTCCCAAGTCCAAGAGGGGAAAGAGAGGATGATAGAGTGTGCCAGTCGAAACCTGCAACCCACAAGCGAAACCAGTAAAATTACAGATCTTTCAAGTTGGAGCAACTGGCTATTGTTTGGGCTGTCACGAGAAGTTTAGTGGGGCATCATGTGGACATTTACACAGACAATAGCCCATTGGCCTACCTGGACTGCAAGACTAGGGGCCTTGGAGCAGCGTTGGGTGGGCCGGCTGGACCAGTTTCACTATGTTTTTCATTATAAACCTGGAAAGTCTCACCAAAATGCAGATGCCCTGTCCTGTAACCCCACAGATGTACCAGTTGGGCAGTGGGATGAGGAACGAGAGGGGGTTGAGATTCCCCTACCGAAAGTAAGGGCCAGAGGGAGGCAGGAGGCCTCTGATACACAGGTGGCAGAGGTGCAAGGCCCCAGTGAAGAGATCTACACTTTGGATGAGTGGAAAGAGCCACAAAAGAACTTAGTACTTAAAGGGAATCTGTCGTCATTTTAAATTTTTTTTTTTTTTTTTGCATTTTTATAAAAAAAACACATCCATAAACACTGTCTGGGAAATAGGATGTTAATCCACAAATCCATGCATAATTATTTTATTTTGTATTTTGTCATGGGGGCTTCCATTTCTGCTCATTACACATTCATCCTGTGCTGCTCTAACAGCAGGCACAGCATTACCTGTGTGCTTGGAGGCAGCCACTCTGTAATGAAAAGCCCGGTCGCACTACGACATGAGAATCTAGCTGTACACTCCCCCTCCCCTCTCTGCCCATGCGTGTGATGTTTGGAGGAGAGAGGTCACATGGTTTGCAGGGAAGCAATTACTTTCACTTTCCTACGTCCTGCTCTACAGCTGCACTAGCAGCCCCTCCTCCCACAGACACTATCAAAGCTCCTGCCATTCTGTAAATTTGATCTCTGCATTCCTTTGATCTCTGCATTCCTTTCCTAGACTTCCTCTTAAATTTTCCTGGTTTTCAAGTATGTCCTCCTTATTTTATCCTTTTTTTCTATTCCCTGTCATCAGTCCTGGGAGTGTACTCCTGTGTTTCTGCCATTCATTTTTGTGTAAACAAATATAATAAACTATCTATATAAAATATTTTTTCCATTGTCCAAAATGAATTGTGTGTGTATGTATATGTATATGTATATATATATTTATTTATTTAAACGTAAGTGGGGGCAGTGATCACAGGACTATCTTATTTCAGTCCTTCTGAAGTCGTGTCAGTGAGAGCTTATCTTGATTCCTGCCTATTGTTCAATTGACAGGCTCAGCAGACAAGGCTCTGTTTACATTACAGCAGCTTGTAGGAGGGAGGGGTAATGACATCACTCCAACTTGCAGTGCAGCAGTAAAATGTGACTGAAGTTTATCAGAGCACAAGTCACATGACCTGAGGGAAGCTGGGAAATGTCAAAATGTCTAGCCCCATAGCAAATTTTAAAATTAGATATAAAAAAATCCATTTCTTGTTTTGAAAAACAGATTTCAATGCAGGATTCTGCTGTAGTAGCACTATTAACTGATGCATTTTGTAAAAAACATGTTTTTCCACGACAGTATCCCTTTAAGGAGGCCTGCAAGGAGGTGCCGTGATTGGAGCCAGCATTGTTAAAACCACCAAGCTGTAATCGAGGTGGAAGCCCTAATCATTATATAGTGGTATCTCAATCACACCAGAATTTTTCATTCTATCTGAAGTGAGAGAGAGAAAAGTACAAACGAGTACACAGAGATCTGCTCAAACTGTGTATTTCACTTCTCCCTGGATGAAAGACTGGCTGAGCCGGTAGGGGAGTCTGAGAAAATCCCTGCCTCAGCACCCATAGAGCCACCGCTTATTTGGTGGGCATTACCAACTGATGAGCAATTAGGGCTTTCTACAGCATTCAAAAGCCGTGAGTGTTCTAGGCTAGATGAGGTTGTGGAACCCTCAAGTGACTTAGAGGAGGAGCCCCAATCGGAAAGTCTGGAGGAGGAGGTCCAACCAGGAAGTTATAGTGTTAGGATGTTATAACCTCATATTCTTTTGCAGCAGCCATTATGCCATGGCAGGGCTCAGGAGAGACTGCTAAAGATTTTGTAGTTATAGATGTGTTAATGATGTGTTGTATAAGAATAGGAGCCTTAGAGACATGCCTTAAGGTGGCCATAGACACACAGATAATATCGTACGAAACGAATTTTCGTCCGATATTCGTTGCGTGTATGGTGGAAAAAGAGCCGACCAATATCGGCAGAAGACTTGGATATCGGTCGGCTCGTCGATCGGGCTGGACGGAAAATTTTGATCGGGTGCCTTTGAAGGGACCCAAACATCACCCATTGTTAGTGCTGAATCGTCAGATACAGGTAGAATTCTATTGTTTCTTCCCGTATATCTACCTGTATATCTGCCAATTCAGCTCTACACGTGTGTATTGAAACGAACGATCTTTCTTGGAAAGATCTTTTCCAAGAAAGATCGTAATTGTTACGTCTATGGCCACCTTTAGAGATACTAGTGAAGATGTCTGGTGAAAATGTCGTATGTAAGTGATGGTAAATGGCAGACACAAGGACGTGTCTGATTTTTTTAACAGGGAGTAGTGTAAGGAGGCAAAATCTGAATTGTTAAATAATTAATGTATAGTTAGTTTAACTACTAGGTGGCAGTGAGTACTAAGTTGTGAAGTATAAAGTTGGTACTAGTAATGAGCGAATAAATGTGACAGGCGCAAATTCGCAGCAAATTGGCTTGTTTTGCTGCCGGCGAAAATTCTCCAGCGTCAAAAAAATTTGGATGTGGGGAGGAATAGTCGCTCGCATCAAAAATGTTGTGCGTCCACATTATTCGGATACCCATTGACTTTAATGCAGGCGTCAAATTTGATGCGGTTGTCAAAATTTACGCAAATTGACGCAGGAAATTCACAATTTTTTTAGTCGAAATGGGACTAATTCCCCCATCACTGGTTGGTACTGAAAGTAAATAAAGAAAACAGGAACAGTCAATATGGTGGCCGTTCTGTTAGTGATAAAGGAAGGGACAGCAGTCTATGTTAGGGAAAGGAGAGATTAAAGGATTGTGCCAGCACTTACATGTTATGACAAGGCCACATCAATTACTGGTTATGAGACCAAACTTCGTGTCTCAAGGTTACACATGGTTTAAAAAAAAAAAAAAAAAAAAAGCTGTCATGCAATGTCAGTCTCACTACTGGTGCTATGCAAGTATACAGTCTTTTGTTGCCTAAAAAAAAGTGCTAGATTTTGTGGAGTGCTAATGCTGGTAAATTGTACCCCCCCCCCATTCTAGTCTTGTATGAGAGATATAGATCTGGGGTAAGGGAGTCTTTTGGGATCAGCTACCAGAGATATGGGGAAGTACTTCCATTAGGTCACTGGCCACCTTCCCCTCCTCCTTTTTTAAAAGGCTTCTATTCCAGCTCATTCCTACAACTTGATGAGCAGCTACCTGGTCGTAAAGAACATTTATATTGCTTTGTTGATTTTCTCAATGTATAATAATAATACGTAAAAAATATTTGTTATTATATGATTTTTTAATTGTTAATTAATGGTCACGGTATGGCTGGCTTTTTTCCTGCATAAAAAGTTACGGAATACTTGTTGCTGTCACATGCCCATTGCTGTGTGCAATGGCTGGCATTCACCTTTATATTTACATGGTTGTTAATGCTAGTAATATCCATTAGCAAAGTTTTTTATTTCATTGCTGAATAAAGCTGTGGCTGGCTTTCACCAAAAAGGAATGTGGTCTGTGTTTTTATTGGGTATTTTGGTCGATGAGATGGAGGGGGTAGAATCCCATCTCCACAGTTTTATTAAGGTAAATCCTTAGAGGAAAACAGTGTATGACCTTCACAATGAACTATGTCTTGCTGTATTTGCATTTTTCTGAGACTGTACTTGAACCTGCATGCAAATCCATTGAATTGCAAACGATGTACTTACATTACAACTCAGCTGTTAATTCTCAAATTAAATTAAACACCATAAATATTGATGCCAAGGGTCTACTTAACAGTTTGATGCCCAATATGCATGGATATACCAAGACAGCTGGCATGTGAGGATCCCAAATAAATATAGTGCATACTGTCAATTCGCCTTCTCTGAACAACGCCATCTACTTTGTATTACTGTATGTGCCACAAGACCCTCTAACAGCACAAAGACCCCCCCCAAAACCATATATTTTTTGGAAAATACACATTCTGACGAATCAAAACTGGCTAATTAGGTCTTTCTTAAAACCAGCGGTTTTTATGACATTTCTGAAAATCGCGTAAAAATATTGCAATAAGCCACATTTATCTCACACAATTTCTTACATACAACTGGAAAACACCCTAAATATTGACACCAAGGGGCCGATTCACTAACTTCGAGTGAAGTATTCGAAGTAAAAAAACTTCGAATTTTTGTGCTCCTCGACTATCGAATTGCCGTAAATTCGCCTGAGTAGAATGATTCGAATAGATCGAGCGCAAAAACGCTGCGACTATTCGCCATTCGATAGTCGAAGTACTGGATCGAGCGCAAAAACGCTGCGACTATTCGCCCATTCGATAGTCGAAGTACTGTGTCTTTTAAAAATACTTCGACTGCCTACTTCGCCACCTAAAACCTACCGAATTGCTTTAAAAGCCTATGGGAAAGTCCCATAGGCTTGTTTTCCAAGTTTTTGATCGAATAAAAAGGCATTCGATCGAATGAAAATCCTTCGATCGAATATTCGATCGAGCGCCTATTCGCCTGGCGAATAGTCGCCAATTCGACTATTCGCCAGCGCGTAAATTCGCCCGAATTGCCTATTCGATTCTATTCGATTCTATTCGATTCTATACCCCAGTCGAATTTCGAGGGATTTAACCCCTCGAAATTCGACCCTTGATGAATTTGCCCCTAAGGGTCTACTGAACAGTTTGATGCCCAATATGCATAGTTATAGCAAGGCAGCTGGCATGTGTGGATCACAAATAAAAATAGTGCATATAAATTTTCTCCGCTGCCGATTCGCCTTCTGTGAACATAGACCCTTGACTTCATATTATGTGCCTCAAGACCCTCCTAACAGTAAACCATATATTTTTGGAAAGCACATATTCTGGCGGATCAAACTAAGTAAAATATATTGTTCTATATCAAAGCACCAAACAGCAAAACTATACTAAAGATACATAAGGAACAATAATGCAGGGATTAAAACAAGTTTTTAGGTAAAAAAGAAACAAAATATAACGGTAAAAAAATAAAAAAAAAACCTGTTTGTAAGTTTTTGTGTATACATGCCTGTGCACTTCTAAAAGTTGAGTGTGTAAATATATGTAAATAAGTGTGCAAAAGGGAACAAGTTTGCTAAAATATAAAAAAAAATACAAATCTTTACTAAAATGTGTGTTTAAGTGTATAATATAATGTAAGTGTATGTAAGTGCATGTAAGTGTGTAAAAAAAATGTGCACTTACCGTTTTTGGAGCAGGAGGATTGCTGACATCGCTGGAGGGACCCCAGACACCATCATGCAGAGTTATTGCGCAGCAGGAAGTGAGTGGGCGGCTGTGCAGGAGGAGGAGGTAAGGGAAATAGAAGAAGTGCCATGCATGACACATCTGCTACTTTGAAGTTGGATCTCGACAATCGCACTTGACAGACCCCCAGCCTCATGGCCCAGGGAGCTGTCGTCCCTTCTGACTCTCTGTGGAGGCGGCAAAAGCCACCGATGCAGAGAGAAGGGCTCAGCTGCTGAAAATGTACGGGGTACGTGCTTGGCAATCTGAGCCCTGAACCGCCAGCACGTACACCATACGTGCTTGGAGGTTAAAGGGTTAATCAATTTAGTAAATATTTATTTTGAATATTTAAAATAATAAACAGTGCAAAACAGAGCAGTAACAATACCAAACAAAAGAAAACACTGCTAGTATCATTATAGTACCTGTAACATAAGGGGACCTGTGGCCTAGTTATGTGATTTGATATTAGTATAAAGCTACTTAAACCTGTAAAATGTGGGAACAGTGTATATTACTGGTGAAAGAATTTTTTTCCCATGAAAATTTCGAGAATCAAAAAAATATTGTTGCCAATTGACTTGACCAATGCATTTGGCAAATTGTTTTGCAAATTTTCAGTAAATCGAACTGGATCAGATCCATCCATCACTTCTGTATAGAAGTTGCTCCACTGTTCCTGAAGTTAAAGATTTCAACCATAACAGTCCTGAAAGCAGAATACTTATGCTAAAACTCTAGTGTGAAGCTGATGAAAGGTTCTGTTGGAAGTACCACTTCTCCTGATAAGAGTTACCAGGTATCTATTCCAATAGAAAATGGCGAACTAAAAAGGATGACAAAAAAAAATGCAATTGGATACATATAAATAGATAGTAGACTTACCAACATACAAATAATTGTTCTTGACATGATGCAGGTTTTCACTGCAAAATTCACTAATAATGCTGAGAATTTTTTTTACCAAGTTTCTCTGTGAGAATGGCGCCCATACTAATGGGTGAAAAAAATTGTTGCGCGTCAATAATTTGTTGTGCATCAAGAAGAGTTTTTTCACCCATAATCTTCAATGCCTTCAATTTTTTTTTACCAAGTTTCTCTGTGAGAATGGCGCCCATACTAATGGGTGAAAAAAATTGTTGCGCGTCACTAATTTGTTGTGCATCAAGAAGAGTTTTTTCACCCATAATCTTCAATGCCTTTTTGTGAATTTTCACCCTTTCGCAAATTTTTGGTGAAGCGAAAAAGGGTCAGATACGTCCATCACTATTCAGTAATTCCAAATAAAGTTTTCCAGAACTAATTATTTTACAAAAAAAGCTGTTGACTTAATGCAAAACTCAATTTTAAGTTATTTGAGTTTTCACGATTAAATTGAAATTTGGCATTTTGAATTTTCGAGTTTTTTTTCAAATATGAAAAAACTTGGTTTCAAATATGAAAAAAAAAACTTGTGAAAATTGTAACTCAAGTCAAATTGTAATAAATCTGCCCCTAGGTCATAGTGCTGTTTTTGGAATTTTTTTGAATCTTGTTTGTGTACGTTTTTGCCAATTTGTCTTTTTTTCAGACAAACTCATTAAGACTTTGTTTTATGGATTGTTATAAAATCATTAATGCTCCTGGATAGTTTTACATTTTTTTTCAAAAGAGATGAGTAAGCTACTAGCTTTTTATCCAACAAATCATTATTTGCTTGTTATAAATTTCTAGCTTAATACCTTTATAATTTCTGATGTTAAATGAAGTGATTGTTTTTAAAAAAAAAAAAGGCTTTAGTTCCTCACATTTTTATGCAATCTTTTTGTTCAACCCAATGAATTAAAGCTGAAAGTCTGCAGTTCAACTGCATCTGAGTTGTTTCATTTAAAATTCACTGTGGTAATGTACAGAAAAATAGTTGTCTCTATCCAAATATTTATGGGCCTAACTGTAGGTATAGGACCTGTTATCCACAATGCTTGGGACATGGGGTTTTCCGAATATGGGATCTTAGCGTAATTTGAATCTTCATACATTAAAGAAACAGCAACACCAAAAAATATCTAGTATAGGTCAATCTAAAAACAACTGGACTTGCTGAGTAATCAATGAAGACGTTTCACTACTCATCCGAGCAGCTTCTTCAGTTCAACTGACTGGTGTGGGAAGTTCTCGGCATATAAACTCTTCCACTAATCCATTTACAATGGCACATTGTAACTCTTAAAAGAGTTACTGAACAGAGGTGGGGGGCCTTCGACACCACCTGTCTGCTACATACAATGCTGTTCTAACATCTGTACCCCGGCGGATTCAGAACACTTCACACATCCATTCATGCAACTCTCACAAGTAACACCTGTATCTAGGAGTTGCATGACACATTGGATAATCCTAACACAGTAACTACACAGAATCAACACCTCTGTGAATTTCTTCAGATGTCACCTCTTTGAAGAGTTACAATGTGCCATTGTAAATGGATTAGTGGAAGAGTTTATATGCCGAGAACTTCCCACACCAGTCAGTTGAACTGAAGAAGCTGCTCGGATGAGTAGTGAAACGTCTTCATTGATTACTCAGCAAGTCCAGTTGTTTTTAGATTGACCTATACTAGATATACTATGACCTGGATGAATAAAAATCTTCATAGTCGACACCAAAAAATGAAAGTGTTCTGAAGGAAAGACAATATAATGTACTGTTGTGCTGCAGTGGCAAAACAATGAGTATAAACTATAGTTTATATAAACAAGCTGTTTTGCAGTCATTCAAGCACAGAACACAGTAAATAACAGATTCAGTTCTGAAGAATCCCAATGATTATCTGTTACCTGCTGTGTATCCTGTGCCTTTTCTTCTTTTTTCAGCTTGGGGGCTGCCCCCATGGCTACACAGCTTCTATATGTAAAATATAGTTGTGTTTCTGAAGCAAACACACAAGTTTTACCAGTGCTGCACCAACAGTACATCATATTTTCAGTACTTTAGGACACTTTTATTTTTTGGTGTTACTGGTCCTTTAAGATTGCTAAAAAAATCATTTAAACATCAAATAAAGACAATAGGATTGTTTTACCTCCAATAAGGATTCATTATATCTTAGTTTGGATCAAAGATCAGAGAAAATAAACTAATTTTGATAACTTTGAATTATGTGATTAAAATAGACTCTATGGGATTTAGCCTTTCCATGATTCAGAGCTTTCTGGATTAAGAGTTTCCGAAAACCTTATCCCATACCTGGATATGTTACGTGTCTTAGACAGTAAGCCATAGTATGTTTGGTCACAGTATTAATGTTCAAATGTGTGATGATTAAGTCAAACATGGTGAAACACCTTAGTCAAATCTAACTTGTTTGCTTGATAATTTTTCTGCTCCTCTTTCTGATAAACTACAGTGTTTTGTTTATTTGTCCAAATGTTCATTTCTACTTGCCAACAGGGAGGGAAGGTAGATAACAGGTATTGATGATTAAAAAATGAAAGGCACAATTTGGCATATGTATATATTTTCCCCAAGAAAAATACCTCCCAGGAAATTTCTTCACTTAAATTAATATCTTCATTAATTTTCTGAAACGGGAACTTTTGAATTTTTTTTTCCATTTTCTAATAGTTTTTCTTATTTTTCCCACGTCCCTTAATCCCATTACATCGCCTCAACTATTTCTTAATCTAATTGCAGCCAAACTTTTTTTTTTACTCACATCTTCAGATGTCTAGTACACTGCCCGTTATTATTCTTTTTACGCCCTATCAAAGCTGTTCCTTTTTTGCCGAATAGGTAAAAGAAGCCTTAAAGTAAACCATAATATATCCCACTGGGATGTTACACTGTTCTTAATACTGGTGTAATGAAAAGCATTTTGGTACCTTTCATTCTATTGCATACATGATGAAAATCCTGTACACTTGCAATTTCTCTCTATTGAAGCATACGGTAGCTTGTAATATCTATATTTCACTGGACCAATAAGAGTAAAAATATCTGGTTCTTCTTCTACAGCTATCATTTCACATTTCTTCAAAGAAAGATGAATTACGGCTAAACACTCTTGTCTCCTTGATTATTAGGAACCAAAAATAACAGAGGAACTGGAAAGATTTATTTTCCCCCTGAATGGATCGTTTTCTCGCCAATTAATATATCAAGGTATGTGGCAGTGAGACATCAAGCCAGGTAATTGTATCCCAAGTGAGAACATTTATCATAACCTTGTTATACTATGTGGTAAGTAATATGGCTGCACCACTTTTAGACACTAGCTCTGTTCCATATACATTGAATTAATAAAGATTTTCTCTCACTAGAGATATCATTACACTCTTTGATAAAGCACAGCCCTGTCACTGTCTAAATATTCTTTTCTTTTTAATTTATGGATTTCATAATATGATGTTTTTATGAAATACATTTATTCAACCTTTAAATATGAGTCTCTTGTGGGCTATATGACTTACTGTATTTCAGATTTGAGTCTTTTATGAAACAAAATAAATACATGTTTCTTTTCTTGTGTAAGTTCGTCAGTTTAGATTTGGTTTAACATAAAGATTATTTCTTGGTCTCCTGCTTTATTATCTTTAGCATATTAAATATCATGCTCTTGGTAGAGCCAACCTTTAAACAAGCAAACAAGGTTAGGGTTACGGTTACTGTAATAATGTAAAGGCCAATTCCTGGATCATGGTATAAATCATTGAATTTATTTGGTATACGTTGTCATTCTGACTACAACCTGCAGGCTTTTTTACCAAATCTGATTATTTTACTTATTGTTTTGAAAAAGTTGTTGTTAGTACACGTTAGTGTTTTTAATTTTTAATGTGATACATGATAATTTAAAAAAAAAATTTGTTAGTGAGGCTTGGGTGAGCGGGGAACAGCTGTTCCTCACTCACCCAAGCCTGATCCTCAGTGTCCTCCGCAGCAGCCGCGTAAGGTCAAAACAGACCCGCTGACCGGCAAGGCGCACGCTAAGGGCAGGATTCTTGGCAGGGTAACCCGGCATTAAGCTCTTCTTTCTATTGGGTGTCTGTGCCTGGAAAGCCTGGGGCGGCTACATTTACTAGAAGGACTGAGTACAGGGGATTATGCTCTAGGGGGGTTGTGGGCCGCCGTTCCCCTTGTGGTGTGTTTTTGTGCATGGAGGAAACGTAAAGCATCTTCACCCTTTTAATTAAATAAACATACATGGGGGCAGTACACATGCCCATGTAGCCTCCTCCTGTCGCTGCCACCCTGTAGTCAGCCCCGTGCACATTCAGATGGGAAGACTCTGGGAAGCGACGTTTGGCTCACCCGTCATGCCTGCCCAGAGCCTGAGAGCTGAGCCTCAGCCTCTTTCACATGCTGTCAGTAGCCAGGGAGGAGAAATCGAGCACTGAAGGATGGATGGTCGCCATGTCGCCTGTTTTGAAGAGGACAGGAAGTGGAGTTTTGGTAAGTTATTTCTTAATAAGGCTTTGCAATTTAAAAGTTTAATTTGTTTTGGTGTTTATTTTTCCTTGTATACTAACACATTTTTTTGTTAAATTTTTTTGATGTTACTGGTCCTTTAAGTTTTCAATTCATATGTTAAAACATAACCCTGCTTCTGACATGAGTTTCAGTGAGTCAATACCACCAACACCAGCAAGAATCATGCCTTAACCCCCCCCCCATCAAGCATACATAATGGTTATATAGAGGCAAGTAATCACAGTGTAGCATACAAGTGAAATATTCCTCTATCCCCTAGCCTCTCAAATAAAAATAAAATGCTTTGCAATCAAAGGTTAGGGTCAAAAATTGAAGATACCCAACAGCTTTAGATTATAATACATAATTTATCACCTACTAAAATTTATAATTTACCCCTGAATTATGATATGATATGAGACATCTATAATAGCACCTGGCTTGGGGTGTTGATCTTTTATATGGTCCAATAATGCCTTGGTGGCTCAAAATATCCTTATACCTTACAGACATTACCAATTGTATATTTTATATATCAATTTGTATTTAAGTTTGCTGACCGAGCCTTACATGATTCCTCAGATTTAAAGATCTAAACATATTACATGCTGAAGGGATAGATTCTGGGTCTTGAAGTCTCTTTGCTTTCCATGTTGTGTGGTGCTTAGATTTTTTTACGGTAAAAAGACAGTAGGTCCCAGAATCCACCACTAAAACATGAAATAAGATAAGAGAGATATTGAACAATGCTAACAAAAAGTATGTAACAAATGGTCCCTGAGAATCAGAGGCAGACTGTCATGGTTTTTTGAAATTTGAGGAATTGTTTATGTCTGAGCAAAAAAATGACACTGACTGACTTCACCTTTTGCCTGAACATGACACTGATTGCCTCAACCTTGTACAGTATCATCTGTATTGCATCTTCCAGTATTTCTGGGTCTCACAAGGACACATGTAAAGACTGACTAATGCTGGAGTGAAATCTATAGCAAATAGTCTTCTTCGGCATTCCTACAGAACCATTACAGTAACCCTGCTTACCTTGCAGAAAAGTTAGTTGGTTTACAAAAAGTGCTATGTGAAATATTTCAGTATCTAAGGAATGTATTATAGTGAATTTAGTGGAACCAAAATTCAAATAACTGTGTCCAGCAATCTCTTATCTTTGAAAAATTTCCCATGTAGTAATTACTTGCTAGTTTTGCTAAAAAGATAATGGCACTGTCACTGCCTGTATTCTCCTTTTGCTATTAAAATTAGCACAATTCAGGTAACTCCAGGCACAGAAAGGTCCAACCCTACAGTGATTTTCTCAAAAGAAACTTTATTAGAACTTTTGTGCCCAGGACAATCAGTATGGGATATCCTGTCTGCAAACCTGTTATCCAGAAAGCTGAATTACAGAAAGGTCATCTCACATATTGGGGAATGTAATCACAAGCATGTTTAAAGTTATGTTTTTGTGAATGTTTAGAGCTACTCGCAATGACTGACAATCACCGACATTGCTAAGCAAATGTTTACACCTGCTCTGGAGGTTTTGAAATTTTATTGCATAATACATTTTGCAATTATGAAATTTTATTACATACACTGCAAATGTTCACAAAAGCCATTTGGTCGCCAACTTTGAGAGGAAGTCATTGAGTTACATAGTTACATAGTTAAAATCGGGTTGAAAAAAGACAAAGTCCATCGAGTTCAACCCCTCCAAATGAAAACCCAGCATCCATACACACACCCCTCCCTACTCTCAGATAAATTATATACAGTATACCCATATCTATACTAACTATAGAATTTAGTATCACAATAGCCTTTGATTTTATGTCTATCCATGAAATCATCCAAGCCATTCTTAAAGGCATTAACAGAATCAGCCATCACAACATCATCCGGCAGTGCATTCCACAACCTCACTGACCTCACTGGGAAGAACCACCTACGTTGTTTCAAATGAAAGTTCTTTTCTTCTAGTTTGAAGGGGTGGCATCTGGTACGGTGATCCACTTTATGGGTAAAAAGGTCCCCTGCTATTTTTCTAGAATGTCCTCTAATGTACTTGTAAAGTGTAATCATGTTCCCTCGCAACCCCTTTTTTCCAGAGAAAACAACCCCAACCTTGACAGTCTACCCTCATAATTTAAGTCTTCCATCCCTCTAACCAATTTAGTTGCATGTCTCTGCACTCTCTCCAGCTCATTTATATCCCTCTTAAGGACTGGAGTCCAAAACTGCCCTGCATACTCCAGATGAGGTCTTAACAGGGACCTATAAAGAGGCATAATTATGTTTTCATCCCTTGAGTTAATGCCCTTTTTTTATGCAAGACAGAACTTTGTTTGCTTTAGTAGCCACATAATGACTGCCCAGAATTAGACAACTTGTTATCTACAAAAACCCCAAGATCCTTTTCATTTAAGGAAACTCCCAACACACTGCCATTTAGTGTATAACTTGCATTAATATTATTTTTGCCAAAGTGCATAACCTTGCATTTATCAACACTGAACCTCATTTTCCAGTTTGCTGCCCAGTTTCCCAATTTAGACAAATCACTCTGCAAAGTGGTAGCATCCTGCATGGAACCTATAGTTCTGCACAATTTAGTATCATCTGCAAAAATAGAAACAGTACTTTCAATGCCCACCTCCAGGTCATTAATAAACAAGTTGAAAAGCAAGGGACCTAGTACAGAACCCCGTGGTACTCCAGTAACAACACTGGTCCAATTAGAAACTCTTTGTAGTCTATCTTTTAGCCAGTTCTCTATCCAGGTACAAATACTATGTTCCAGGCCAACATTCCTTAATTTAACCAGTAACCTTCTGTGTGGCACTGTATCAAATGCTTTAGCAAAGTCTAAGTGAATCACATCCACTGCCATCCCAGAATCAAGGTCCCTGCTTACCTTCCCATAAAAATAAATTTAGTTAGTCTGGCAAGATCTATTACACATTAAACCATGCGGGCACAAACTCATAGTATTATGATTTGCTATGAAGTCCAGTATCTTATCCTTTATTAACCTTTTGAAAAGCTTTCCTACCACTGACGTCAGACTAACTGGCCTATAGTTTTGAGGCTGAGAATGGGATCCCTTCGCCAGTCTCTCTGCACTATGCCAGACCTCAAAGAATCCAATCACAGAGCTAAGCTTGCTAAGTACCCTGGGATGAATACCATCTTTGAATTGCCTCAAGTGTGAACCTTGTTCCTGGTGCCTCTGTGCTGTAAAGCTTCTGTGATCTGAAATCTGTTGTGACCCCTGCCTGTTTTTGGACGATTCTGTAATCCTGACCCTGCCTGGTAACCGACTCTTCTATTCCGTATCCCTCCTGATTGATCTCCTGATTTGACCTTTGCCTGTCTGACTCCACTTGTACTCTGCCAGTCCCGACCCAGCCTGTTTTGACTTTGCTTTCTGTGTACGCCTTGTACTGCGACCTTCTGCCCAAAAGACTTCTGCTTTACCGTCATGCCCCTTTGCTCGTTCAGAACCCTTCGCTTGGCACCTCTCTTAATAAGACCTGGTGGCGTCCGATTAGCCAGGGGCTCCTCCTGACGTGAAAGGTGGCTGTTAAAGGCGGAAGCTAGAGCCAAGAACAGGGTACTTAGCATTGGTTCTGAATTTAGGGTGCCGACCGTGACAGACTGCAAACATGGTCGCTAACATTCGAAATGGTCTTTACTAATTTTTTTGCGCTAAAGTAACATATTATATTCCGTATTACATCCCCCCATTTATGTACATACTTCCATTTTTTCAATTATTTTATTTTTTTCCCTGTAATATTAAAATAGTATATTGTACTTGATCCCAACTAAGCTGCATGAATTAATATTTGTGGTGAAACATTGCTATTTGGATTATGTAGGGGTTATTTACTAAACTCCAATTTTTATTCTGGTTGGAGTGGGGAAAAGCACAATGTTTTCGTAGAAAAACAAAACAATTTTTTTTAGCAATTTATTAAACCCTGATGCTGTTAAAAGTCCAAATGCCATCTCAAACCTGCCAATGTCATGAAGTCAATGGCAGATGACTAATGTATATTGGAAGATATCATGATCTGTGCTGGGTTTCATACACTTATCCTGTTAATGTGTGGTTTTTGGGTGATAATCCCAAAAAATCTGAGTTTGGGGTATAGCATTGACAGTCACAAAGCAGGGCACTGATGAAAATAAACTTTTACAAAAAAAGAAAAAATGGAGCTCATCATATGTGCCTTTGGAGAAAGAAACATCTAATGTCTCATTTATGCCCAGAAGGGAAAAAAGCTCACCTAAAAGGAACAATTTTTCTGTAACAAAAGTAGCAGATTCATTTATCTACAGTCTGAGACTGAAAATACAAAGAAACCCCATAGCCAGCTGATTATAAAACACATCTACTTTGCAGTAAAAGCACAGATCAATGTTTAATTTCTTACCAATCACATCCTTACAAAATATGGTTCAGAATTATTTTAAATGGTATCCCTTGCAAATGTTATAAAACAATTATGTAAGAACAAAATGTATTTTAAGCAATACCTGCTATATCCTGTGGAGACTGATAATAAGAAACACCTCTGTGATTGGTAAACTGAAACTGTACATACAGTTAATTAAATTACTTCAGCAATTTCAATCATTTTTAATAAATCTGCTTGCTACATGTCTTATAACATCTAATAAGATATTTTCTTTTAAACAGCAAAGTAGCAAATATCACCTGCTGCTATTGTTATAGGATGTGGCTTTAATTACATTATTGCAGTAGTATGCTACCCTATCACTTACAAGTATATGATATATAGAAGTATATTACAAGGTATATGAAATTCCCCCAGGGTGTATGAAATATTAAAAATGCAGAATTCGAGGGGTTCTAAGACAGCTGGCAAAAAAAAACATGCAAAAGCAGAGATGTTTACATGGCACTTTTGATATCACCAGTATTCCAACCATTTATGATCTTTCATCTATAAGGTCTAGGGATGTTCAACAACCTAGCCCCATGTATCAAGTATTTCTCCTGAAAAAGATAGCCATGTGGTAAGATCAGAAAATTGGCAATTTTAAACATGTATGCCATACTTCTATCTACCTTTATTTGACCAATTTTCATCCCTTAATAATGTTTAAGTTGTGTTGTTGTCCTTGCTGCTGTCAGTCAGCAGCAGCAGCAAGGACAACAAATTGTTCTATATTGAAGGGGACCTGTCAACCTAAGAAATAATTTCAAATTATTTTCTATCATGTTAGTTGAGCAAAATAAACTTTACTTACACTGTATTTATTATTTAAATTTTGTTTTCTTCTGTTTTGGAATTATACAATCACAGCAAGCAGGCAGCTGCCATTTTGTGGACACGATTATTAAGGGAAATTATGTATCACCCCAAAATCTTGTGTATGAACCAGAATGAGGAAACCTAATGTCCATGTGCAGTGCCCTACACAATTATAGAGCCTGAGGAGGGAAGGGGAATGTGAGGAGAGCAGTGACATCTAGAAAGTGCTGAATGGAAAGTGAAAGTAATTGATTGCCCCTCCTCTATGCCACGGGCTTAGAGGCGGGGCGGGGGACAGTTTAGATATTTAAACACCTTAATAACATGGATATGGATGTTTTAATGAAAACATTTTTTGCTGTTCCATATTTAATTTGGAAAGGACATTTCATTAGATTAATTGCCCAGTGACAAATCTTTTCTTCTTCGGGCAACTTATCTCCCCGAAATGCTTTCACGCTGGCTAGAATGTAAATCACATTCTACCCAGTGGGAAGGTATTTCGGGGAGATCAGTCATCCAAAGAAGAGGAGATTTGTCGATGGGTGACTAATTTCTCCAAAAAGGAGACTCCATCCCTTTTATGTGCAGTGCAGTTTTGGTCTGTATGAAATATTTCAGTAGAAGATCTTTCTAGAGGACACAAGGGCATTCTTTGAGATCAAAAGACTGGGATAAACATACATATTTTTAAGAAAAAAAAAATTCATTTTTATCAGATGAGAAAATACAAAACTACTGAAGTTGGCATACAGAGACCAATAAAAGCTGTCTACTTGGTGACAGTCGACATATATTGTGGCCCTCTGATCTATGCCTGAAAACTGTCTCTTTGACCAATTGGCCTTCACAGGCCTGCAGTCGTAACGGATAACAATTTTAAATTAGTGAGGATATTCCCCTCCTAAATTAAATTGGAGACCTTCAACTTATCTTGAAGTAAGGTAACAGTTACTTGGACAAAATGGTAAACTTTACAGGTATTTGCCTTTTTTAACAGTCATAAACAATGTAATTATATATTTATTTAACCTGGATATGTTCAACATGTAAAAATTTGTAGCACCATGGTAAATGTTGTTTTATAAACTTTTCTTTTATAGGACTTTGCAGTCGATGAGTAAAATTTTGACATTAGCATTGGAAGCATTTCTCTACTGTGAATGATTTTCAGGTCATTTAATTTCTTCCCAAGAAAAGTGTAAGGATTGTTTTGATTTGATAGGGTAAATAATGAGCTGGATATCTGTAGAGCAACAAAAAAGCATAGCTGCAGAAAAATGTGGCAATTAAAAATATTGTAATAATGATATTATAATAATAATAATAATAATATGGTCATTGTGTGGCCATTCATGCATTTTCTCCTCCCATGAGACTGTATTAGCAGCCCACTTGCTGGAGGCTTTGTTAGCCTTCCTCTGGCCCAATTTTTTAAAGGGTGTTTTGGAAAGGATGAGTTGGTTGGACATATGTCTGTTTTCAGTATAAATGACTATGTTGATATGTTCACTCAGCAAGGTTTCTAAAACATGCTTTTTTTCTTAGATTAATACATAGCAAGCTTCCACGCATTCAGCATAATAAATAATTGATTCACATTCATTTTTTATTATTGAGAAGTTAGAGCAATCATTTCTGACAAAATTGTTATATATTAGGAGTAATGATGCTTCCATTTGAACGGACAGAAAGCTTACTAAAACACCAAAAAGCATTTATTTTCATTTTTGACTCAATAAGACATGTCAGAAATAGTTTTTACGTAATAGAAACATTTTTATGAAATAGAGTAATGTATTACTCTACTGTAATTGCATTTGTACTACACTGTTTTGTTATTTATTTACAGAATTCAATTTGTTCATTTTGTAAAGTGCTAGATGCTAATGTGAAGTGATATAAAAATACCTTCCTTTTTAAGCTACATAATGATATATTTTTTGCTATAAATGTGGTGTGTGTCTTTGCTTCTGTCTCTGTCACTATTTGAATATTAGCAAGAGAAAACATCCTCTTAACATTTGTCATTTTTAACATTTTTTTTTATTATCAACCAAATGCCAGATTATAGCAAAACTAAAGATGTATACAGTAAAGCTGCTCACTTTCTGAATGCCACAATACCAAACAAGGTGCTAGGGATGAGCAAAATATTTCTCAGAGAAAAAATTTTTTTTGGAGAAGCAAAATGAGTCAGATTCACCTATCACTTAAGCTGGCCATAGATGTAAAGATTTTTAAAAGATCTTTTCAATATCGTTAAACCAAGTTTATCTTGAAATGATCGTTTAAATGTACAATTTGCCCATCAACTAAAAAGACCATTTCAAGCGATGTTGCCTAGTTGAAGCCAGATAAACTGTTGGTAGCTGCCTCCTTGGCACTGCAAACATAGAAAGATTTCACTGTGACCGATGAAAATTTTTTAACCTGGCCGATCAATTGTCTGACAGATGCCGGATGAAAAATCGCTAGATGCACGATCGTTCGATTCCCACTAACCTCACGATAATTTGACGGATTGGTTGGATTACACAAAAATCACTAAAATGCAACCTTGTTTGTGAATAAATATTTGTCCATTAATGTTGCTGTTTAATTTGATGGTTCTGGTGAAGACTGCTGAAATGTAACCAGAGAGGAACATGCACGGAAAAACTTTTATGGAACTGCACTAACTATTACTTTCACTAGTCTTCTGAATGTCAAGAACAGAGGCAAGCTACATTATTAACCTTCTTAGGGAAGAAAGGATCAATACATTCTGGCATGTATGGAGCAGGCTGACTCTCAGAACACCCTGGGAGGCAGTGGCTCTAATACGGGTGGTGGGGGGAGTGCAAGGAAGGAAAGGCAGGTTCTAGTTATAGGGGATTCAATTATTACAAAGGTGGATAAGGTTATCTGCCATAAGTACCCTTCATGTCAAACAGTCTAGGATTTAATTTATTACAATAGCTTAGTACACACTTACATAAAATTCAAGATCCTCAGCCTAACGCATTTCGTGATTCAATCACTTCATCAGAGGCAATAATTTCCCTTATCAGGTTTACTCCTTTTGTAATTAGCATAGTTAAATGGTCACTTTTAATTGGTAGTCCAAAAAAGGTCAAAGATACACGAGTCCTAAGGTCTAAATGCCCATTTAGACCTATCATTTGAACTTTCCCTTTTGTTGCTCAACTGGTTTTCCCAGCCTATGGCATCAGTTCCATTCCACAAGCTCCCAGTGAGGATCCAAAGGAGAGATGGGAGTTTTAGGAAAAGAAGGGAAGACGCATGAGCAGCAGAACACGAGATAGCAGACGGGATCGCAAAAATGGGACTCCATTACAAGTGAACACCAGCTCAGAGAGACAGGACTGACAGAAAAATCTGAGTAGGGAGAAATGATATCACGCGACCGTACACTGAGGATCCTGTAAGTACTAACTAAGCAGGGAACCAGTGTTAGGTTTTACAAGAGCGCACATTGTTTTTTTCGGTTTCTCCTTTTTTGTTTCATTGAGGCGGAACACAGAGAAGATTGTGTGTGCTGAAAAGGAGGATTGGTAGCAGCCTGCCTGTCTTGTGCTACACTCTGAGAAACCCACGGGACTATTAAGACACAAGTAAAACCGTATTGGGGGATAAAGCAACTACTGATGATGGGATAGCGTTTATTGCAGGAAACAAACTGACTGAAGTTTATAAACTTGTTGCATGATAATTGTATCAACTGGTTGAAGTACAGCACCACAATTCTTTTCTTGAATAAAAATGCCTTTATGAGGAACACTGGCAGGAACTGGATAAGCAATGTTTCAGGCTACACAGAGCCTTTTTTCAAGCTTACCACACACAATACAGCTTTTTATACAGAAACATATTGCACCATCTGCTGGTTTATTGTTTCAAATTAGTTAAAGTTTTCAACTGGTTTATTACATTGTCACACGGTGATATCCCGTCTTAAGTGGTGGAACAATCACAAGTAGGGATGTAGCGAACTGCCGATTTGGTGTTCGCGAACGCCGGCAAAAAATGCGAACGTTCGCGAACAGTTCGCGAACTTCGAACACCCGCTAAAATCGTTCGATTCGAACGATCGAAGGATTTTAATCGTTCGATCGAAGGATTTTCATTCGAATCGAACGATCGAAGCCATTCGATCGAATGCTTTTCATTCGATCGAATGCTTACAATCGTTCGAACGAATGGAAATCGTTCGATTTTTAGCGGTCGAAGGAATTCGAATGGTCGAATGGTCGAACGATCGAACGCGAACTCAAAATGCGAACGTTCCCAAACGTTCGCGAACATTCGGCGGACGCGAACGGTCGAAGTTCGCGTGAACTAGTTCGCGGGCAAACAGTTCGCTACATCCCTAATCACAAGTTAGCCCAAGTTCTAAAATATCTGTAAGACATAAATTTAAAAACAATTAAAAACAATTAAACCCAGAAAATAGCTTGTAGATCGTATTCCCTATTTAATCCATGAGGAGTGATGGTTTCTAATCTTCTAATCCATATGGCTTCTTTTCTAATGAGCCCTTTGGTTCGGTCATCCCCTCATCGCAATCTGGGTGCGTGATCTATAATCTGATATTTTAACTGTTAAATCCTGTGGTTCTTTTCCACAAAATGAGAAGCAACTGCTTGATCCACTTTTTTTGTCCGCATGGCTGATTTATGTTCTCTGATATGTTCTCTAACTGGTCGACTCGTCTGGCCCACATACATTAACCCGCACAGGCATTTTATTACATAAATGGCAAAATCTGTTGCACATGTGTAATAGCTCCGTATTTTGATGGGGGTACCCATGCGTGGATGATACAGAACATCACCTTTCTGGTAGTTAGAACAGCAGTTGCAGCTCAAACATGGGAAGGTGCCACATTTCACCCGACCCAGAAAGTGTTGCTGTGGCTGTGCCACCCCCAAATCTGATCTGGTTAACATTGATCTGATTGTCCTATTTCTTTTGTATGACATCATTGGTGGTGACTCAAACCAAGTTACACCAGGGATGCCGTCCCTCAAAACTCCCCAATGTTTCCTTATAATGTTAGTCACCTGGTGGCTTAGTGCATTAAATCTCAAAACAAAGGGAATACGACCTGTGTGTCCTTGCTGTCGGACTTTTCTTAAATTTGTTCTCTCTGGAAGCTCTACCGCCTCTTGTTGTTTTTGTAAGAGATTATTGGGATACCCTCTCTCCCTAAATTTTTCTTGCATTTTGTCAAGTCTTCCAACCAACAGTTTTCCATCATTCACAATACGTTTCACCCTACTGAATTGTGACTAAGTTAGTGACTTTTTAGGCTGTAATGGGTGAAAGGAGTCGAAATGCAATAGGGTGTTCCAGTCAGTGGGTTTCACGTACAGATCAGTGTATAACACCCTCCCACATTTTGAAACCCAAGTATCTAGGAAAGAGATGTCTTCCTGGCTCATGTGCAGTAAGTTTTATGCATGCCAATGAGGAGTTCATATCCTGTACAAACTCTCTTGTATGATAGCCAGGAAGACATCTCTTTCCTAGATACTAGGGTTTTTGTGAGCTGATCCTACCAACCAAGCATGACAATTTTATGGCACAGGTTGCTGAGGAGCCAAACAGAAAAAATGCTATTCTGGATCTAGTGATCTCAAATGACCTAGCATGTATAGCCAATGTGCAAGTAATTGAACCCCTGGGTGATAGTGACCATAATGCTCATCATTTAATGTCTGGTGTAAAAAACAAATATACACTGGGGCAACAAAAACCATGAATTTCAGAAAAGCTAATTTTAGTGCCTTGAGGGCTGCTTTTCAGAGCATTGATTGGGGTATTAAGTTTTCAGATAACAATACAGAACAGCAATGTCATGTTGTCATTTAAAATGATAATAAATCATTACTGTTCTCAATTTATTCCCTTATGCAATAAATGTAGAAGCTCTAAGAATCGCCCTATGTAGCTCAATATAAAAGTAAAGAAGTTAATATGAAAGAAAAGAAAGGCAATTAAAAACTACAAGTCTGTTGGGATAGAAGCGGCATTTATTGAATATAAACACTATAACAAATGTGTAAATCAGCAATCCGGAAGGCAAAGAAAGGAAATGAAGAGTGCATTGTGGTGGAGGCTAAGACTGACCCCAAATCTTTTTTAAATTTATTAATAGTAAAAACATGTAGGGTGAGAGTATTGCTCCATTAAATAATGGTCCATTAAATAATGATTGTAACAGATAGAGAAAAGGCAAATGTGCTAAATCAGTTCTTTTCTTCAGTGTATATAATAGAGGAGTCTGAGTTCCCAGGCTCATTTCATAGCTGCACTGATGGCTCAGCTCAATCTAGTCAGTGATTGATTCAGGATATGATTCAGGATATGTACCTATGGATTGGAGAAAAGCTGATGTCATTCCAATATTAAAAAAGGGCTACAATCTCAGCCTGGCAATTATAGGCCAGTAAGGTTGACACCTGTGGTGGGCAAATTATTTGAAGGCTTGTTAAGGGATCACATTCAAATTTTGACATGTGAATGGCATTAAGAGCAGCATTAAGAGCAGCAATCAGCATGGCTTTATGAAGGATAGGTCATGTCAGACAAATTAGATTGCTTTTTATGATGAGGTAAGTAAGATGCTGGACAGTGGGGGGGCAGTAGATGTGATCTATTTGGATTTTGCCAAATTGTTTGATACTGTGCCCCACAAACGACTGCTTTCTAAACTAAGGTCTGTTGGGCTTAATAAAGTCATTTGCACATGGATAGGAAACTGGCTACAGGATCGGTTACAGAGGGTCGTTGTTGATGGTACATTCTCTACTTGGAGTAAGGTTCTTAGTGGTGTCCCTCAGGGCTCGGTATTGGGTCCACTTTTATTTAACTTGTTTATTAATGACTTAGGGGAGGGTATTGTAAGTTATGTATCAGTGTTTGCAGATGACACAAAACTATCCAGCCCAATAAATTACATCCCGGATGTGGCATCCCTGCAACAGTATCTTGACAAAATGGCAATCTGGGCAGCTAAGTGGCAAAAGAGATTCAAGGTTGATAAATGTAAAGTCATGCACCTGGGATGTAAAAATATCCAAGCCACTTATACCCTTAATGGGACTGTACTAGGCAAATCCGTTATAGAAAAGGACCTTGGAGTCCATGTAGATGATAAACTTGGCTGTAGCAAGCAATGCCAGTCAGCAGCATCAAGGGCAAATAAGGTCTTGAGCTGTATTAAAAGGGGCATTGATTCACGGCACTGCAGTGCCACTTTATAGGGCACTGGTAAGGCCCCATCTAGAATATGCCGTACAGTTTTGGTCTCCATCAATCAAACAGGACATATTGTATTAGAGAAGGTACAGAGAAGGGAAACTAAGGTGGTAAAAGGTATGCAGAATCTCAGCTATGAAGAAAGAGTGGCCAAATTGTGGAATGTTCACGCTAAGGGGTGATATGATAACTATGTATAAATATATAAGGGGATCATATAATAATCTCTCTAATGCTTTATTTACCAGTAGGCCTTTCCAGCTGACACAAGGTCATCCATTCCATTTAGAAGAAAAGAGGTTCCGTCTAAATATTTGGAAGGGGTTTTTTACAGTGAGAGTTGTGAAGATTTGGAATTCTCTCCCTGAATAAGTTGTACTGGCTGATACATTAGATAGCTTTAAGAAGGGGTTGTCTGGCTTTAAGCAAGTGAGGGAATACATTATTATTGAAGATAGCGCATAGAACAAGTTGATTCAGGGACTAGTTCGATTGCCATTTTGGAGTCAGGAAGGAATTTTCTCCCCTCTGAGGAAAATTGTAGAGGCTTTAGATGGGGTTTTTTTGCCTTCCCCTGGATCAACTGGCAGTTAGGCAGGTTAAAAGAAAGCCAAAAGGTTGAACTTGATGGATGTGTGTCTTTTTTCAAACTAACTTACTTTGTTACTATGTTACTATGTATTTCCAGTGCTTCACCAATGCAATCTATGAAGATTTTTCAGCAGAAGTTCAAAAGAATGTGCCAGGTTCTGGCAGGGCAAGTTACATAGTTACATAGTTAAATCAGGTTGAAAAAAGGCAATAGCCCATCAAGTTCAACCACTCCACAAGAAACCCAGCATCCATATATACATACACACATACTCACACTGACCCCTTTGTACCCTCACATAAATTATATATATATCCATATCAACTATAACTATAGATTTTAGTATCACAATAGCCTTGGATATTATACTTGTCCAATAAATCATCCAAGCCACTCTTAAATGAATTAACAGAATCATCCATAACAATATCATATGGCAGTGCATTCCACAACTTTACTGCCCTCACTGTGAAGAACCACCTATGTTGCTTTAAATGAAAGTTATTTTGTACTAGTCTGAAGGGGTGGTCTCTACTCTAGGGGTAGATGTGTCCCCTCCTAAATTCCACTTGGAGGGCCTGCACTTGAGTTTGGACATTTCTGAGTAGACAATCCACGCATTACTGACCTCTGATAAAATGCTTTGGGAGTTCAGTTTGTGGGTAATTGCTGTGCTGACTATTTGTACTGTGTTATATATGACTATTCTTATGACTATTGCAAATCATGCAAAGAAGTTATAAGGCAAGCTAAAATTGATATAGAAAAGGATATTGCAGCAAGCAGTAAAAAAAATCCAAAATTATTTTTTAAATATGTTAATAGTAAAAAAATGAAGCAGGAAGGGGTGGGACCCTTACTATCAGAGGGGGGTCAGCTGGTTGATGAAAACAAAATAAAAGCGCAGATTCTGAACTCATATTTTTCATCTGTCTACACAAATGAGGAACCAGTAAGTGAAGGTTTCCTTCTTAACAGTCCCAATTCTAGTAATAAAACTAATGAGGCATGTTTCCCACATGAAGAAATTCAAAAGATACTAGAACATGTTAAGATTAACAAAGGTCCGGGGCCAGATGGTATTCATCCCAGGGTAATTAGCGAGTTTAGCTCTGTGATTGCCAAACCTCTTTACTTAATTTTTCAGGATTCATTGAGATCTGGCATAGTGCCGAGAGACTGGCGAATTGCTAATATGGTGCCTCTATTCAAAAAAGGATCCCGTTCTCAGCCTCAAAACTATAGGCCAGTTAGTCTGATGTCAGTGGTAGGAAAGCTTTTCGAAGGGTTAATAAAGGATAAGATACTGGACTTCATAGCAAATCATAATACTATGAGTTTGTGCCAGCATGGTTTTATGAGTAATAGATCTTGCCAGACAAACTTAATTTCTTTTTATGAGAAGGTAAGTAGAGACCTCGATTCTGGGATGGCAGTGGATGTGATTTACTTAGACTTTGCTAAAGCATTTGATACAGTGCCACGCAAAAGGTTACTGGTTAAATTAAGGAATGTTGGCCTGGAACATAGTATTTGTACCTGGATAGAGAACTGGCTAAAAGATAGACTACAAAGAGTGGTGGTTAGTGATGGGCGAATTTATTCGCCATGCGCGAATTCGCGGCGAATTTGCGCGATTCGCGCCGAGCGAATAAATTCGCGAAACGCCCGCGAAAATTCGCGGTAAAAATTCGCCGGCGTCAAAAAATTTTTTTTTCGAAAAAAGTCACCGGCGCCAAAAACGGGCGCCGGCGTCGGAAAAACGGACGCCAGCGTCAAAAACGGGCGCCGGCGTCAAAAACGAGACGCCGGCGCCGTTTCGCGAATTTTTCGCCGTTTCGCGAATTTCGCGCGAAATTCGCGAATTTTTCGGCGAAACGAAACGGCGCAAATTCGCCCATCACTAGTGGTGGTAAATGAAACATTTTCTAATTGGACCAGTGTTGTTAGTGGAGTACCGCAGAGTACTAGGTCCCTTGCTTTTCAACTTGTTTATTAATGAACTGGAGGTGGGCATTGAAAGTACTGTTTCTATTTTTGCAGATGATACTAAATTGTGCAGAACTATAGGTTCCATGCAGGATGCTGCCACTTTGCAGAGTGATTTATCTAAATTGGAAAACTGGGCAGCAAACTGGAAAATGAGGTTGATAAATGCAAGGTTATGCACTTTGGCAAAAATAATATAAATGCAAGTTATACACTAAATGGCAGTGTGTTGGGAGTTTCCTTAAATGAGAAGGATCTAGGGGTCTTTGTAGATAACACGTTGTCTAATTCTGGGCAGTGTCATTCTGTGGCTACTAAAGCAAATAAAGTTCTGTCTTGCATAAAAAAGGGCATTAAAGGACCAGTAACGTCAAATTTTTTTTTTACAAAATTCGTTAGTATACATCGAAATATAAACACCAACACACTTTAAAATTTTAAATTGCAAAGCCTTTATTAAAAAATAACTTACTGAAACTCCACTTCCTGTCCTCTTCAGAAACGGCGACAGGGCGACCATCCTTCCTGCAGCAGTTGATTTCTTCTCCCTGGCTATCTCTCCTGGCCACTCTATGTCTGCCGTGCTCTGCCAGCAAGATTGACAGCCAGCTTCTTCTTCTCCAGTCACTTCTTGATGCAGCCGTACTGGTCCTGGTGGTGAACATCTACGGGGCTTGCACAAAACCGGCGTGCGCTGGACTTCTCCCTGCACACTCGGTGTGCTGCTGCTGCGGACTCTGAGCCCTGCTGCCCCTTTGTTTCCCGTGCACCCTGTGTAATGGAGGTCCCTACTGACTGGGGGTCTGTGGCGGAGAGCGCTTGTTGTTGCTCCCACCGCCGGGCCTGTCACTCCTGATCGCTGCTCTCATGGAAAGTAGCGCATGGAGAGCCTGTCAAGATCTGACAGGAGAGCCTCTCAGCGTGGCGCTGTCCCAGGCGCTGCCGTCTGAACTGAAGTGAACTCCACAAGAGTGCATTTCTGTACGGAAACTCTGACGGTTTTCCTTGTACTGTGTACTTCACCGATAACAGCTTCAGTTCAAGCGGCAGCGCCTGGGACAGCGCCACGCTGACAGGCTCTCTTGTCAGATCCATGGCGCTCTCCGCCGCCCCCCACACGCCGCAGACCCCGCAGTCAGCATAACAGATTATAATTTGTTGGAGAAGACAAACAATCGACCGTCCCAGTGTCCAACCACAACTGAGAACCGATAAGAGCTTCAGTTCAAACGGCAGCGCCTGGGACAGCGCCACGCTGAGAGGCTCTCCTGTCAGATCCTGACAGGCTCTCCATGCGCTACTTTCCATGAGAGCAGCGATCAGGAGTGACAGGCCCGGCGGTGGGAGCAACAACAAGCGCAGCAGACCCCCAGTCAGTAGGGACCTCCATTACACAGGGTGCACGGGAAACAAAGGGGCAGCAGGGCTCAGAGTCCGCAGCAGCAGCACACCGAGTGTGCAGGGAGAAGTCCAGCGCACGCCGGTTTTGTGCAAGCCCCGTAGATGATCACCACCAGGACCAGTACGGCTGCATCAAGAAGTGACTGGAGAAGAAGAAGCTGGCTGTCAATCTTGCTGGCAGAGCACGGCAGACATAGAGTGGCCAGGAGAGATAGCCAGGGAGAAGAAATCAACTGCTGCAGGAAGGATGGTCGCCATGTCGCCGTTTCTGAAGAGGACAGGAAGTGGAGTTTCAGTAAGTTATTTTTTAATAAAGGCTTTTGCAATTTAAAATTTTAAAGTGTGTTGGTGTTTATATTTCGATGTATACTAACGAATTTTGTAAAAAAAAATTTTGACGTTACTGGTCCTTTAACTCAAGGGATGAAAACATAATTATGCCTCTTTATAGGTCCCTGGTAAGGCCTCATCTGGAGTATGCAGTACAGTTTTGGACTCCAGTCCTTAAGAGGGATATAAATGAGCTGGAGAGAGAGCAGAGACATGCAACTAAATTGGTTAGAGGGATGGAAGACTTAAATTATGAGGGTTGACTGTCAAGGTTGGGGTTGTTTTCTCTGGAAAAAGGCGCTTGTTAGGGGACATGATTCCACTTTACAAGTACGTTAGAAGACATTATAGACAAATAGCAGGGGTCCTTTTTACCCATAAAGTGGATCACCGTACCAGAGGCCACCCCTTTAGACTAGAAGAAAAGAACTTTCATTTGAAGCAAGGTAGGGGGTTCTTCACAGTCAGGACAATGAGGTTGTGAAATGCACTGCCGGGTGATGTTGTGATGGCTGATTCAGTTAATGCCTTTAAGAATGGCTTGGATGATTTTTGGACAGACATAATATCAAAGGCTATTGTGAGCCTAAGCTCTATAGTTAATATAGGTATGGGTATATAGAATTTAATTAAAAGTAGGAGGGGTGTGTGTATGGATGCTGGGTTTTCATTTGGAGGGGTTGAGCTTGATGGACTTTGTATTTTTTCAACCCAATTTAACTAACTATGTAACTATGTATTGTTCCACATTTTTGTAAATAAAGAGTAATCAACTTGATTTGAATGTTTCGGCCTACTCCAAGGCCTTTCTCACAGTCAATTTGAGAAAGGCCTTGGAGTAGGCTGAAACGTTAGTCCTAAACTGTTTTAACAATTAATCTATTTAAAAAAAAGAATTTTTTTTAGGGATAAGCAGTTTTGTTTGACAGTTTTCAAATCTTTCAGTGTTTGCATTAGATGCATCCTGACCTTGTATAATCATTTATTTTTTGAAGAGAAGTTCTGCGAGCTGCAACAACTTTTAGCAAAGAATTTTTACTGACCTTTAATATTTAATGTAGTGTACATTTTACCTTTCACCAGCTACAATCCATCATACAAATACATAAATTAGCAGAACCAATGTTCTATGACAATAGCATATTAGAAAAGGATTTTAAAACAAAGATATATGAGGTACAGATGCCCTGTTTCAGATATTTGTGATATCTTTTGTATTCACTAAAAATATATGAAAATATTCATAAGGATTTTGGAAGTACTCAAACAAATTAGTTATTGAATATATAAAAGCTTTATAGCAAAACTCTGATAAACATTTTGACAAGTCTAAACAATTGATAATAACTAATGATATAACTAATTCTGAATAAGCAGGGCTTTTTTTAAACACTTCTTGAAAGCTGTGTTCATTACAAACATCTTCCTTCAGTTTATTTTTAAGTTGTAATTAAAAAAGAATTCCATTTTCTTCAACAAACTTGCCTTTTTGTACTGTTTGCTATCCATCCAAGAGGGGGGTAACTTGAAAACTGATGTATACTGGAAAACCACTCATGTGGATCAATATCTGTTGTTTGATTCCCGCAATCCCATGGAACACAAACAGTTCATTAGAAATCTGCACCACAGAATGGAAAGTGTGACAACAGATACAGAGTCCAAGGACAAGGAGCATAAACATCTCAGAGGAGCTTTGAAAGTGTGTAGACTGGGCTCCAACACCTATAAAAAAACGAAGCAATGTGATGTACGCAGTTCAGTATAGTGAGGAGTGCACTGATCTATACATTGGGGAGACAAAACAATTGCTCACCAAGCAAATGACTCAGCATAGCGGGGTGAAATCTACAGGGCAAGACTCAACTATCTTTCTCTTTAGAAAGAGTCGTGAAATAGACGTGAAAGAGGCGATTCATCTCAAGGTGGAGAAACCATCCTTGAACAGAGGCGGTTTCTAGGAGTTGCATGATACCGTGGTAATCCTATCATAATAACTACAAAGCAATCACACCCTCTGACAGTTTCAGATGTCACCTCTTTTAATAGTTACTTTAGCCATTGTGATTGGATTAGTGGAGGAGTTTATGTGCAGAGGACTTCCCATACCAGTCAGTTGAACTGAAGAAGCTGCTCAGTAGTAGTGAAACGTTTTCAATGATTACTCAGCAAGTCTAGTTGTTTTAGAATTACCTATACTAGATTAACCAGAATTTATTTATTGAAAACAATAAACAAAGGAGATCAATGTGATAATACAGGACACAGTCATTGAATAGTCAATGCATACTCTACTAGTATACTAGACCCTAGAAGCCCCTAGAACCTGGACATTGGTTCTCTATCTAAGCAACAAAGCCAATGGGGACCAACACTCATTGGTGGAGCACAAAAGCAGATAGGCTAAAAAGCCCTGAGCCTGACTTTCTCTCCTAGACCTATGACAGTAGATACTGTAGCTGCCACTTACTTAATCGTGCGCTAGATTGGTGTTCCAAATCTTCACTAGCTTCCCTCGGAGAAACCTCTGGCAAAAAGTCATTAGACTCACATGACTTGCAAATATATAACATTACACTGTGCTTCCTTGTGGCTAACTAAGGAAACTAGAGATCATAGTTTGACCCAGGAAGAGGAGCATTACACTTATAAATAAAAGGGCACATTAGAGGCCAGACTTTAAAGGATTGAACAAAATATATTTATCAGTTCTCTACACATGCTTTTTTTTTTTTTTAAATCATATATAATATTCTTGATTGAAAAGTATATTTTCTGAGATTTCAACGTTCCTCCTCTGATAGTTCATTCTTTTTCAAACACAGCCTATTTCAAATTGCCTGTAAAGGTACCAGTGCATGTAAAGGGATACATTCAGTCTACATATTTTCAGTGACAAGGATATTTAGCATAAGATGAATTCAGTTTCATTGCATAACAGTCTTACAGTAAATGAATCAGTTTATACACCATTTTATCTAAACAGACTTGAATAGGCAATATATGCCATTTTCAAGTTAGTCAAAAAAATTATACATGTATTGAAATTACATTCTGCCTAATGTTATTAATACAAACATTATTGTGAATTAGGTGCACCAAACAATGCACAACAATGAAAGTTGATGCACTTTCCATTAGTGATGGGCAAATCTGCCCAGTTTTGCTGCAAATTCGCAAAACAGCGAAACTTCATTAAAGTCTATGGGCTACAATTTTCTTTTTGCTGCACAACCATTTTTTCACCCATTGGAGTCTATGGGCATTATTTTTGAGGCAAAACTCGGCGACAAATTATGCTCATCACTAATCTCCATTTACATTTATAAACCAAGGCAAGGAAGAAGGAACAATAGTAATTGTAGGGAGTAGAGAACTTATTTAATCAATTTTCTCTTTCAGCTTAAACTCTGGAGAGGGGTGTAGAAATTTAAAATCAAAATTATGATATGGTGATTATGAGTCTTATTTATTTTTCTTAAGCTTACCAAATGTGTGTATTGCTCCTTTAACCTAACTTTTAAATGCCTTTCTCTTCTTTCTTATTAACTTCTTTACTTCTACGTATATTAAACCACATACGGTGCTTCTACATTTACTTATTAAGTGAATAAATTGAAAACAGTAATGATTTAATATAATTTTAAATGACAGTCATTTCTGTTTTGAGGTTTTAGCTGAAAACATAATGCCCCAATCTATGCTCTGAAGGGCAGCCCTTAAGGCACTAAAATTACATTTTCTGAAGTTCTGGGTTTTTGTTGCCCCAGTGTATATTTGTTTTTTTGCACCAGACATTAATACATGAGATCACATTATGGTCACTATTACCCAGGGGTTCAATTACTTGCACATTGGCTATACATGCTGGTCATTAGAGATCACAAGATCCAGTATAGCATTTTTTCTGTTTGGCTCCTTAACAACGTGTGCCATAAAATTGTCATGCAACAAGTTTATACACTTGTTCCCATTAACTTTCCAGGCAGTACTGTTGCTCCAGTCAATCTCTGTGTAATTTAAATCTACCCTTATTATTACTATTATTATTAGCAGCCTTTGTTATTTGCATCAGGTGCTTAGCCTCCTCTTCCTCCTCACTAACTTAGCGGCACATTTACTAAGGGTCAAATATTGAGGTTAATAAACCCTCAAATTCGTCCCTCGAAGTAAAATCCTTCGAATTCTAATAATTTAGCGTAAATGGTAGGATCGAACGATCAAAGTAAAATTAGTTCGATCGAACGATTCGAAGGATTTTAATCGATCAATCAAAGGATTTTTCTTCGATCAAAAAAAAAAGCTTAGAAAAGTGATTGGGAAGGTCCCCATAGGCTAACATTGTACCTCGGTAGGTTTAAACTACCGAAGTATGTAGTCAAAGTTTTTTTTAAAGAGACAGTACTTCGACTAACGAATGGTCGAATAGTCGAACAGTCGAACAATTTTTTAGTTCGAATTGTTCGAATCGAAGTCGAAATCGCCTATTAGATGGTCGAAGTACCTAAAAAAATACTTCAAAATTTGAAGTTTTTTGGATTCCACTCTACCTATTGACTCTCTTATCCTGCAATATTGATCTGGACTTGAAAGAAAGGGCAGATGGAGAAGTGACTTTAATTTCTATTTTTCCTTTTTTTTTTTTTTCTCTTCACCTTACTAAATTGCTTACCTTTCTCACTTACTTAAAAGTTGGAATGCAACTATGTTTAACATGTTTTTCTTAATGTTTTTCCTACAAATGTTTGAAGTGGCTCAGACTTCGTATATGGGATATTTTTGTAACTGACTGATCTCCTACTTTCCCTATGTAGTTCCAAATCGGGAAAGCTGGCCTGCTCGCTGGGACATGCCAGCCCCTGTAGTTTCCCTGATCCTAGTTATTATTCATCAAAAACAGGGGGTGGGTTAACCCACGATAATGTCGAACACAGATAGAATCGTAGATTCGAATGTTAAGTCCACTACGCATTTCCGGATACTCTCATGGAATGTGGGAGGGCTTAACACCCCAATAAAAAGACGCAAGGTGCTAGACCGTTTACAGCGGGAGCAGGCCCAAATAGTCCTTTTGCAAGAAACCCATTGGAGGAGGAAAGATAACCAAACGTTGAAAAGTAAATGGCTGCAATTTGTCTTAGATTCCTCTTATAAATCTAAATCACGGGGTGTAGCGGTTTTAGTTATTAAAGATTTCCAATGCTCCGTTTTACGTACTCATAAAGATAGAAATGGACGGTTATTGATCATTGATCTGGATTTGCATGGCACCGTTTATACGATAGTAAATGTCTATGCGCCTAATGACGACAACAAATCTTTTTTCATGAATGTTTTGCAGACGTTGAGCTCCTGGGGGATGGACAATGTTATTTTGGGAGGTGATGTCAATGTGGTCTGGGACGATTCCCTGGATAAATCAGGTAAATCCACGATTCACTCACGGAACAGAGCAAGACCCTTACATACATTATGTGACACGCTACAATTATATGACACTTACAGATACAAATATCCTATCACAAAAGACTATACGTTTTACTCCAGTGTTCACAAGACACATTCACGATTAGATTATTTTTTCACTTCCCAATCGGTGTTGCCGACACTGACTACAGCCACAATTTGGAATATTGATATTTCTGACCATGCCCCGATCTCGATAACTCTGAAGATGAAAACCCCTCAATTGAAATCTTTTAATTGGAGGTTCCCAGCCTATCTGAGCACCAATGAGGATTTCCAATTATTTCTTAAAACTAGCTGGGCTAACTATGTAGATGACAACATTAACCATTGGGATAATCCGCAACTTCTATGGGCGGCGGCCAAACCAGTACTGAGAGGGCAGATAATCTCATAAAAAATCGTACCAAGAAAAATATACTCTTTTACAGAAACAATTGACAGAACACTATACAACGTTTAAAAGAACAAATACAGAGGAAGACAAAAATAAGTACAAGGAGACGAAAACGCTTTTTGATACTTTATTGACTGGAAAAGCTTACAACACGTTAAGTCATACAGCGAATCAATTTTATAGATATGGAAACAAATCAGGGAAACTACTAGCATATATAGCAAAAAAACAGAACAAAAACACGTATATACAAAAACTTAGGTCAGCTAACGGTTTGACACAAGACCCTATCGAAATTAGACATATCATGACTGAACATTTTAAGGACCTTTACAAAGCCCCGGTTGATGATCCAACTGGTGGTCTCAAATTCTTGCAGGAAGCTAACTTAACAAAATTATCAGTTCGTGATCGTGAAATCCTAGATGCGCCTATAACAGAGAAAGAAATATCAGATACGATTCGACACCTGAAAAATGGGAAAACACCGGGACCAGATGATTTCACCGCAGAGTTTTATAAACTTTTGTTACCAGATATTATACCTCTTCTCAATACATTGTACTCGGATACTCTGCAGGGTAACCAGTTATGGCACGAGGCTAATGTTGCCAGAATTATATTGATTCCTAAGGAAGGCAGAGACCCGACAGATCCAAAATCTTATAGACCAATTTCGCTTTTAAACCAAGACTTAAAAATTCTAAACAAAATCATGGCTGATAGACTTCAACGAATCTTACCCTCCATACTCACCGAAAATCAGGTAGGCTTTCTTAAACATAGATATCCAGTCCGAGCCCTTCGACAAATCCTTACGGCAATCTACATTAATAACCTGGAAAAAAGAAAACACGGAATGTTAGTTAATTTAGATGCAGACAAGGCTTTTGATAGAATAATACATATACACTTACGTCGATTACTCAAATTCCAGCACTTTGGCATACATATGCTTAATCTTTTTAAAAATTTGTATTTGACACCTACTACGTTTTTGACAGTAAACAACACCAATTCGGACAGATTTCAAATTCATAGGGGCACGCGCCAGGGATGCCCATTATCGCCCCTCCTCTTTAATGTAGCGATTGATCCATTGCTAAAACACCTAATACAGCATCCTAGTTTACAAGGTATCCTAATCGGCCAATCCAAGCTAAAGATCACGGCATTTGCAGACGACATCTTAATGTTCCTTGGACAGCCTAAAACGGATATTCCTATAATCCTAAAATTAATCAATAGGTTCGGCAACATTGCGGGTTTTCAGATTAACTTGGATAAAACCGAAGCGCTGCAGTTATATCACTCAGACCCGACTGATTGGCTTCCTCACTTCCATTTTAAGAAAACCACACACAGTATTAAATATCTAGGCATTAGTCTGCCGTCACATCACCGAGACACCTATTCCTTAAACATACGAAAGATCATAGATAATATTCTACGGGAAATACATCAATGGAAACACACGAACCTAACGTTTCTGGGCAAGATACATTTTATCAAGATGATCCTTTTTCCCAAATTGTTATATCCGCTCCAGATGTTACCATATTACATAAAAAAAAACGACCTTAAAAAATTAAACCAAGCATTTCGACTGTTCATTTGGAACAAAAAACGCTCGAGGATTAGTCTCTTTAAATTACAGCAACCCAAACACTTAGGTGGAACCAACCTCCCGAATATCAGGGAATATAATGAAGCAGCACTCCTTCGTTATGCCGGGGACTGGGTTCTAAACAGAGATCTCTACACAACAACATCTCTTGACTCCTATACAGCTCTAAATCACTCCCTTAATTATGTTCTACATTCGCCACTTCACAAAATCCCACTTTTATTACGCAACAATCCTTTATTCATTGACACCTACAAAGCTTGGCATACGGTCAGGAAAAAACAGAAGTTATATCCAACTGTTTCTCCGTACTTGTCATGGTTAGACAATGAAAACTTCCCTATAGGCGTCCGAAATCCTATACTATCGCAATGGAGAGATAATGGGCTACAGAATTTACACAACATAATGACTATTGGTAACACTGTCTTCTCCCAGGCTCAACTGCTGAACAAATTTCCATTCACGACACAGCATATCTTTCTAACTTTACAACTTCTCCACTTCGCTATGAATGTGGTCAAACAAATGACAGATATTGATAAAACAAACCCACTCAATACACTTTGGAAAAACAGACGGGTAAAACAAACAACATCACAACTGTATCAAATGATTAGAACACTGATAGATTTAAACAACTTACAAAGACCAGGTTTTACTTGGACCCTAGATATCCCAAATTCTACAACTTCCACTATTCTCCAACAACATACGAAAATAATGAAGTTGCTTCCAGTCAGTAGGTATCAAGAAATGTCTCTGCAAATCCTGCATAATTCCTACTTAACTCCCATCAAAAGATACAAAATGGGACATCTGCCCTCTGATACTTGCCTTAGATGCCAATCCCCCAAAGCAGATCTAGTGCATAATCTGTGGTCTTGCCCCTCTTTGCAGACCTTCTGGGAGGAGGTTGCTAACTATGGTGTTCAGATGACTGGTAAACCTGTTCGAGCTCAATTAGAATGGGCACTGTTTAGTGATGTTACATCCTTGACATGTCTATAAAAATCAGACAAAAATTTCACGGGGAAACTGGCTGCAGCGGCCCGGAAAACAATTCTGCAACATTGGCTCAATAATGACTCACCTACCATGGTAGTAGTGAAACAAAAATTACACTTCATCTTTCATATGGATTGGTTGGAAACCATGATAAAAAAGGAACAGAACACCGAAAAGTTTTTTATGACATGGTCGACATATATAGCATCTTTACCAACATTACTTAGACACCTCACAATACACACATTCCGTTATACAACATGGTATGATACAGCGCTACTTGCGGAATTTCCGATGGTTCTGGAATCGTCCCAGTATCTCAGAGACCAGCGACTTGACCTCCGATGCTCAGGTCAAACACCCCCCGGAAGCCATCTCACTAACAGGTTATTAAGTTCTTATTCACGGAACTCTATATAGGGACTTCTCCTGATTATCTTGGTCCTTTGTCTGAGCTATTAGTTTAGTTTGTTATTACTGTTCTTGACATAATATGCCTAATGCATGCACATGATGTTACTAGACCAACGTGAATTTTTTCTTACTCAATCATGACTATGTAACTATTATGTGAAGATCCTTCAATAAATACAAGTTTGAAAAAAAAAATTTGAAGTTTTTTTCATTCGAATCCTTCACTCGAGCTTAGTAAATGTGCCCCCTAATGTCTGTTTTTTTGCCTAAAAAAATTATTTACTGCCACTACAAATGGTGTTTTGACTTACTGCATTGTGCAATACCTTTTGTATGTTATAACAGTGTTTATATTACATTTTCTGGGGTTTTGGGGTGTCAACATATATTTTTGTGTTTTTACCCCACAAAAGTTCAGTATATGTGTTGATAATTTGTATGTGCTAACTTCATTTTGGGGTCTCTAAACACCATATACTTCATCAAATTGTTCAGTGGACCACTGGCATTCATGTTTAGGGTGTTGGTACCTAATGCTATGTGAGAGATAAGAAGCTACTTTAGAAAGTGAAAGAGTTGAGGTGATTTTCAGGTATTTCATCAATTCTCAATTGTGGGAAAGCATTGCAGCTCAGTAGTTTTGAATCGGTTAAATGTGTTCTTTCCAAACATATATGGTTTTGGGGGTCAACTTGTGTTTTTATGTATTTACTCTACAAAAAATGCAGTAAATATGTTGATTATTCATTAGCTGAAGTGACTTTGGGGAAATTTGGGGTCTCTAAGCCCAAGATACTTTAGTTTTCCTATGCACATTTGGCATCAAACTGTTCAGGGGACCTCTGACATTCATATTTAGGATGTTTTTCTTGGTACCTTAGGGTTTGTGGCAGATACGAACTTGCAAAGTGAAAGTTTTGAAGTGATTTTTCTAAATGTTCATAATTATTAATAAAAACTGCTAAGTTCAGAAAAGCTTTGATGCTTGATGCTTTTGAGTAGAAAGACATGGTTACCCATTATGAATTTAGCAGAATGTGTACTTTTTAAAATATTGTTTTGAAAATAAATATGGTTTATATGGTTTCCTGAGAAACATACGAGATCTGTAGGAGACTGGGAGTGCAGAAATCTTGGCTGGAGCGTTTCCCAGACTCTGAGGTCTGATAGGACAGGTTCTCAACAAATGTCCAGCAAGGCCGCAGTACATAACAGAGACCAGCATTTCTCCTACTGGTTCTCTGCTCGGGAGTTAAGCATGTAGCTCTGATCTCCATAGGTTCATCGCAAACCTGTGGTGTGGGAGCCGCAGGAGGAGGAAACTCAGACCTGATGAAGGAGGTAAAGGTTTATGGGCATGGAACTTAAGTGAAGATTTTTCTCTCATCCTGGAATCTATCTTGACAATGAAGGTCACAAATTTTTCAAAGGCAGTAGGTAGATCCCGAGTAACCAGCTCATCCTTAAGATCCAGAAAGCTGCAACAAGCGCATTGTTGTTCCATGACCCTTCTGCAGCCAGAGTCCAGAAATTAATAGCATATTCATAGGCCATATCGGATCCTTGGTTGATTTTCATGAACCAATTTGAGGCATTCAGTTTCTGACCCGGAACATCGAAAATTTGATGAAAAGTGGAAAGAAATGCAGTGGAATCATCTACTAGGGATCACTGTCCAACAATGGAGAAGTCCAAACAAGGGGCTTCCCCTTCGGAAGGGCGATAATTTAAGAGACATTTCTGTCAAAAATTGATCCGGTGCCGAACGTAATCTTGCATTGAGTTAAAATTCCACTAAACACATCCGGATCACCCCCAAAATGAACAGAAGCAGAAATCTTGGGAACCTCAAGACAAGACATAATATGCTGTAATGCTTGAGCAAGATGAGCCTGTTGAGCCTCCTGGCTGTCCAGACGCTTCATCATTATGTCGAAAAATCCTTCCATAGTTGAGGAAGCAGCAGCCTGGGTAGGTTCTATATTGGCCCAAGCTAACTGTAACGTTCTTGTTATCAGGAAGCTGAATGATGATGGGTACACTTGGATTCACAGGGAATCCCTGTGGGTTCCAGTGTTCACCGAACACAGGGAAATAGTCACATTAGGTTTCTATCGCCTGTGAATGATAGATGGTGGCAGCGAATACGTTTTGTGGGTGTTGGTTGGTGTTTGGGGTGCTTTTGTGTTAGTCTAATGTGTGTGCATGGTGGGTGAGAGACCGAGTGAGTGACCCCTGATAGCCACACCTAAAGTCACGTGCGTTTGGAAGTACCGTGTTCGTGACAGTCAGGATAAGACAAGTGGTAGTCAAAATTCAGGCAAGGGGTCAAAGCAGGCTGCAAGGATCAGAGTTAAAGTCAGGCAGGAGTCAAAACCAGGAATACTGAAACTAGCTTGGGCACAGTCAAAATGGAGGACAGGCTTTTTAAAGAAAATTTGGTGGCAATTTTCAAATTCTGAGCCTTTTTGTGATGTCATGATGCCCCGCGTCATGGCCCGGCGTCACAGAGGCCGAGAACTCGGAAGTGCGTGCCTGTGCACCAACAACCTCTGAGATATGCACTGGGAGGTAAGAGAAGCCAGCAATCTACCGGCTGGTCTTACACTGCTGTAATGTTTTGAAAATTTGGTAATTATATAACTATACATATCTGGTATTGGCATGTTCAAGACACTTGAGGCTTTCCAAATCAGTTGAATTGGTGTGCATAAAATTGAACATTTTTCTGGTATAAATCCAAATATACTGAAAATTTTTTGGGGTATTTAGAACTATAAATCTTGTTACAGAAGTGGAAATACACAAACACGAAGGCCCAGTTTCTCCCAAAAAAAACAAACCAATATATAGTTTTCATAGGTAAACTAAAAGCCCCCCCCGCCAGGAAATGTCCCTAAAATGAGAGAGCACAAAATGTTAAAAAATGTTTGGCACTGAGTGCAAATTAAATAAAAAATTCTGCTGGGACTTAAATGGTTAAAAGAAGTGGCACAAGTAAAACAAAACAAAACAATACATTATGCTCATTTCTAAATAAATTACACAGAAACCTTGTGTTAGAGTCCTGTGCAAATCCAATTGGGCAGACCCATGCCTGACCAGACCCACTGACCTGCAACCCGACCCCCACCACTTGTCACTATTAACTGGAAGTGACATCACGCCACAGTCTATTTTGCTAGGTAGGGTAAGAAATTTTACCACAACTACAGGAGAGGGTGAGAGGGACCAGTCGTGCAACTTAGCCAGGTACCCAGACAGGTTACCCGATGGCTACCCACACAACCAGGCAATCAGAAATTTCTGCCAAGAACTCAAGCACATTGCAGGTATTCCTGACCCCATGCAGAACTCTTCCCTGTGTATCATATTTGTAAGAATATGAAAGCTACTGTAAAAACATATTTTTGGTAAGTCTTTTTTTTGCTACTATTCTTGTTACTTGGCAAAACAGAAGTACTGTGTGACACATTGGTTAAGAAACATATACTACAGAATAATGTTTATATTCCTTATTGCTTTAAGAAATATAATCAGTGTATTACTTACTACAAGATGTATAGACGTGAATCTTGAATTTAGAGATTCCAATTGTTAATTGAAAAAGTCAGATATATTTTCTTGGCATAAGAATACTAAATTAAAAAATAAGTGTCTGATCCCATGGAATTCACAGTCACATTTGAAGACAGTGGACCTAACTTTAATAGAACTCAAGCAGAAGTTATTTTAGGTTTATAGCAGCCAGATATAATTTTCCATGCAAGTCAGTTTGATTGTAATTATACCAACCACTCTATTCTGAACAATGTCTTCGGAGCACACATTTTTAATGGTGAGGTATCACTTTTACCTGAAGTGGCACTTTCTATTCCTAGCTAAAATTGAGTGAGGGGCAATCAAACTTTATACATTGTTTGTAGATATCTTTTCTTTACACAAGGCACATGACAACTGTGTTAGTTTGACTGTACAACCTGTTTCCCAAATACAAACTTTATCTATGTGCTCATTTCAGCAGAAAAGTCATTTTTTTGCTTGTGTCTCCATTCCATTTTACAAATTTTAATGATAAGTTACCATTGCTAACAGGCTGCTGACTGGTGAAAGCAACTAAAGCAAATAAATAAAGGGTTGTAAATTAAAGTACTGTAGTTTGATTTTTTTTCTTTTTTTTTCTGTCTTGGGTGCTAAATAACACAGTTTGGTGTGCTATTGTGCTTACAGCTAGTTTGCCACAAACTGCTTTACTATGCAGTTAGTTTTCCCTCAGTTTGAGGTGGGTGGGGTTTGATTTGTGCACCTGAACAGACCCACGGGACTCCAGTGGGGTTTGCTCTAATGGTCAGCTGCTCTTTAGTGTTTGCTTTTTTAAGTGGGGCCTCTGTAAGTGGAGTTACAAACACAGGAGTTAGTGGGGCCTCTGTAAGAGGAGTTACAATGACAGGAGTTTCAAACTAAAGGAGTTTCAACCTAGTTCAAAAGTTTGTTCTAAACCCTAATTTTTTTTTATTCTGTAACTGGTGTAGGAGGGTAAAGGTTTTGCTAACCTGTATGTTCTTTGGTTTCATTTTTCCTTTGCAAACGTATTCTGTTGGCAGTTCGTGACTGGCCAGTAGATGTCCCTATAGAAAAGGGTAAAGGTTTTTTCATGCCCCAGTGAAAGTGTTAGCCAGCTAGGCTGGGTCCTTAGCAAGCTAGGCTGGGTCCTTTTTTCCCATAGGGGAGGGGGAGTAGTTTGCCAGAGGTTATAAAAATGGATGTTGCCATGTGTTCTGTCTCTGCTCAGTGCACCCATTGGAAGTGGGACGTGCTGTTTGGGCCTGAGGTATAGGGAGGCCTCAGTAAAGGTGAAGCAAGTGTCAGGTCAGAAAATGTAATAGGTAACTATAGGAGTGACAGATAAGTTCAGGAAAGTTAGTGAGCAGCCAAGACTTCAACGAGGAGCTTGTGAAGGGTTAGCACCCTGCGGTGACATTGCTGCCAGGTTAGGTTAGTGACCCAATGGGTCTGTAATTGGACAGACACAGTGGGTCAAGCGTGGCCTTTTTAAGAATAGGCTTTACACATGCTTGTTTGAAAGGAGAAGGGATAGTTCCAGAAGCTATAGAATAATTGAAGATGTGAGTAAGTGGTGGCGCAAGACAGAAAAGGCTAGCAGGTTTGTAAATATGCTGAATGGCAACTTTTTATTTCAGCTCATTCAAGAACCAACCAGGAATCAGTCTGTTTTGGATCTTGTAATAACTAATAATACAGAATTTATCTCTACCCTTTGTGTAGGTGAGCATGTTGGGAATAGTGATCATAACATGCTCTCCTTTGAGACTATGTTGCAGAAACAACTCTATAAAGGAGCAACTAAAACACTAAATTTAGACATGGAAACTTTGACAGTATAAGGGAAGCTCTGCAACATATTAAGTGGGAAATGCTTTTCATGGAGTTAAAAACAGAACAAAAATGGGACAGTTTTAAAATGCTGCTTAATAAATATACATGTCAGTATATTCTGCTTGTCAGAAATGAATGTTATTGCAAAACAAAACCGTTGTGGTTCAATAGAAGTGTTGGTGTTGAGGTGGGTAAGAAAATACATGCTTTTAAGGCTTTCAAGTTAGCTGGGACAGCCAAAACATTTATCACGTACGAGGAGGACAATAAATCATGCAAAAAAGCTATTAGACAAGCTAAAATCTACAAAGAAAAGGGTATTGCAGCAAGCAGTAAAAAGAATCCAAAATAATTTTAATAAAATAATTGTAAACAGTAAAAAAATAAAAGAACGAAGGGGTGGGACCCTTAATATCAGAGGGGGGGGGGTCAGCTGGTTGATGAGAACAGAAAAAAATCTAAGATTCTGAACTCATATTTTTCGTCCGTCTACACAATTGAGGAACCAGTTAATGAAGGTTTCCTTCTTTTTCGCAATCCTAGAAATGCAACTAATGTTGCATGGTTCACACATGAGGAAATTCAACAGAGACAGAAAGGTCCAGGACCAGATGGTATTCATCCCAGGGTAATTAGAGTTTAGGTCTGTGTTTGGCAAACTACTTTAATTAATTTTTAAGGATTCATTGAGGTCTGGCATGGTACAGAGAGTCTGGCCTATTGCTAATGTGGTGCCGCTATTCAAAAAGGGATCCCGTTCTCAGCCTCAAAACTATAGGCTGGTTAGCCTTACATCATTAGTAGGAAAGTTTTTTGAAGGGGTATTAAGGGATAAAATACTTGACTTCATTGCAAATCATAATTATATGAGTTTGTGCCAGCATGGTTTTATGCACAATAGGACTAATTTAATTTCCTTTTATGAGAAGGTGAGCAGGGACCTCGATTCTGGAATGGCAGTGAATGTGATTTACTTAGGGGCCGATTCACTAAGGGTCGAATTTCGAAGTTAAAAATACTTCGAAATTCGACCCTCGGATTGAAATCCTTCGACTTCGAATATCGAAGTCGAAGGATTTAGCGCTAATCCTGCGATCGATCGATCGAAGGATTTTCCGTTCGATCGAATGATTAAAACCTTCGATTCGAAGGATTTTAATCCAACGATCGAAGGAAAATCCTTCGATCAAAAAATCACAGGCAAGCCTATGGGGACCTTCCCCATAGGCTAACATTGACTTCGGTAGCTTTTAGCTGCCGAAGTAGGGGGTCGAAGTTTTTTTTAAAGGGGAAGTATTTCGACTATCGAATGGTCGAATAGTCGAACGATTTTTCGTTCGATTCGTTCGATTTCGTTCGAATTCGAACGAATTTAACCAATTCGATGGTCGAAGTACCCAAAAAATACTTCGAAATTCGAAGTATTTTTCATTCGAATCCTTCACTCGAGCTTAGTGAATCAGCCCCTTAGACTTTGCTAAAGCATTTGATACAGCTCCACACAAAAGTTTACTGTTAAATTAAGGAATATTGGCCTGGAACATATTTGTACTTGTACCTGGATAAAGAACTGGCTAAAATATAGATTATTCCACTGTTGTTAGCAGAGTACTGCAGGGCTCTGTACTTGATACTTTGCTTTTCATCTTGAGAAAATGAGGTTCAATGTTGATAAATGCAAGGTTATGCACTTTGGCAAAAATAATACAAATGCAAGTTATACACTAAATGGCAGTGTGGGGCAAATTTACTAAAGGGCTAAAATTCGCCAGCGTGACGTTATTTCGTGACTTCACCGATTTACTAACGGGCACTTGCGTAAATTCGCTAGCGAAGGAGATAGACTCTAGCGCTACTTCGCACTCTAATGGCAGGCGATTTTTTTTTTTGGACATAACTACGCAAATTCACGAAGATGCAGATTTTAATGAACGTTACCTCTTGCGCCAAACTTGCCTTCCCCACCTCAGACCAGGCAAAGTGCAATAGAGTAGATAGGCGTTCCTCATAAAAAAAAGTGAAAATGTTTAAAAAAAAAAAAAAAGCTGGCGACTTTTTTTTTGTTTTTCAGGGTGGTATGCTGCAAAAGATCGTAGATTTTTTCAGGGTACCTGGCTTCCCCCCTACATTTCCGTACATATGGCACATAAACTATACACTGGACACATATGTAGGGCATTATAACAACTCTATTTTCTTTTATTAAGGTTCCCTGGGCTTGTGAAGTGTAATGTATTTTCTGCAACATATACGTCCATTGAAATGCAACTTCCCGCTGTATGCAAATAAGCCAACTCTAGCGCAACTTCACTTTGCTTGCCAAATTAACGCTAGCAAAACTTTGACATCATTCAGCGCCCTGGACACAACTTCGCATTTTAGTGAATTTGCGTTGTCCTGGCGACTTTTCTCCTGGTGAAAATTGGCGACGTGAGCGAAGCCATCGTTGGCGAATTTCCGGAGGTTAGTGAATTTGCCCCTGTGTTGGGAGTTTCCTTAACTGAAAAGGATATAGGGGTTTTTGTGGATAACAAGTTGTCTAATTCTGGGCAGTGTCATTCTGTGGCTAATAAAGCAAATAAAGTATTGTCTTGCATAAAAAGGGGCATAAACTCTAGGAATGAAAATATAACTTTGCCCCTTTATAGGTCTCTGGTAAGGCCTCATCTGGAGTACGTGGTACAGTTTTGGGCTCCAGGTGTATAAATAAGCTGGAGAGAGTGCAAAGACTGGTTAGAGGAATGGATTCTCTTTTCTATGATGTGTCTCCTGAACAAGCACAATTTCAGATCGAAGGGTGTGAATCTCTTTTATTAATAACTGTCTCTTGATGGGAGAGTTCAAACCATTGATATTTATAGTCGTTATTATAGTCATTGTGTTATATGTTTATCCCCTGTATTTCCCTTGCCCTTTAAACCCCTATAGTAAAGGTTTGTTTGTGTCATATGATAGGCCCTTAATCCCCTATTTGTGATGACCAGTGTTTCTAATATCTTGTCACGCAAACCCAACATTACACAACATTGTAAATTCAATACACCAACATGGGAATACCAAAAAAAAGGTTAATAAAGTTACGGCTTCTCGTTCACATCAAAAGAAGTCCAGTGTGGGGGAACATATAAGTGTGCTGCAAATGTAATGAACTACAGTAAGTGCAACTTTGATCACTACTGCCATGTTTTTTTCTCACTCTGCAGATTTTCCCCAACATCTCCAGTGTTCCCTAATATTGTTTACATTGTTCAACAGTGCAACTGAACTGAGCTGATTTATGCAGGGCACAGAGGGAACTCTGGAGATACTGTCTAGTTTGGAGGTGGTGATAGATCCAGGCGGGAAGTTCAAATATACAGAGGTGCAAGGAGCACATTTTGATGAAAGCACTTTTAATAAAAGTGGTTGTAACGCCAATCTGGGCTATCCACACCACAGTCACTTTCCAGCTTGTGAGCAGAGCATGGTTACATTTAGACTCACACTTCAGGATCAGGGCCTTCGCTGAGTGGAAGCATTCCATCTAAGGTGTAGAGCAACTACAACACTCAGGCTACTGTGCATACAAAACATCCAAAATGATTGGGCGCCAGGAGGTTCTTCTGATGCAAACAAGAAACTGTTTATTAGTCCAAAGACAATATCCCCAGGTTTACTCACATACACAGATGAGGTGTTAGCACATGACACACAGTCACATCAGGTAATAGGCAATTGCAGTATTCAGTACACCATTCCCATCCAGTGCACTGTTCAGGAAGCTGACAGCTAACCTAACACCCTCTTCACTGAGGTCCCTGCACTGGAGGCATTCACACAGAGCCTCTGGGAAGCTACTCCCTGTTGCAAATCCTTGTTGGAGCTTCAACTGCTCTCTCTCTTTACTATCTATCTTTCTCTCCTAGAGAGCCTATTACAAGTCTGCCCTACTATAGCTAAACCTCATTCACAGGGTTTCCTGGACTTCCATCCAGAACACTTGCTTATCTGGGCCTTGCTGTACCCAGGCTCAAGCAGCCAAAGAGGAAAAGGCCACTCCTTACACAAACTATAGTGCAGTGTGGCAGGAAGCTGTCATTACACCTCTTGGCCAATAACACTGAGCTTAAGCTCAAATGGATATAAAGCCTTTTGCCTAGTAACTAAGGAAAAGGATAGGGCCTTAAAGCCATAGGGGCAGATTAACCCCTATGGGTCCCTACATACACCCGGGGAAAAAAAACATTTCGTCCCAGCAATGGTTCAAAACATGCCCACACATATTAAACACTACAGTACCATCACATCCTCTTCTGGTACCCTCTCCTGAGGCATGCCTGGTAACAATGGTCACTGTAGAAAGAAAATAGCATACACAATACTGTATCAAAACATTTTCAAATGCATAATAAGCAGTTGCAATTAGTCAAACTTTATTACACATAACACCAGCTATCACTCCCTCCACCCAAGGGTCTACACAGGTCAATCCTTGGGATGGTAGAAGACACTATTCCGCTGAGTAGATAAATGTAGAAGAATTGTGGTGGGGATCTATAGTCTTTTATTAGAACACACTATTCCAACAGTCCATAGTCCTTCAAGCCACAAATAAAGCTACACTCTAGGCCTCTCAAACTCTGCAGTGAGTCCGTAGAGAAGCTGTAGAAATCTCAGAAGGGGATCCCATCATCAGGGTCCTTTCCTCCCGATCTATAACCAGGGGGGGTCACACATCGAACAGGGAGTGGTCCCAGCTGGGAAATCCTCCTTCTCCCATCCATCCCAACGATATCCGCCATTTTGTGATCGGTACGAGTTCCACGTGGCCGACAATCAGTAGAAGGGTTGCACCCGCAGCCACAGGGTGATGGGGCAAACAGATTAGCAATCCGCACACTGGATCCAGTGACAGCCATGGTCCAGATCAGAAACAGTGGCAACACTCTGTCTCCGATGGAGTCTTCTCTTAAAAATGACTCCAGCGAAATCTAGCCCACAGCAAAGATTTGCGGTACCGCAGGCCTTCATGAAATTTGGGACAAACCTCCAAGCCCGAACCCACGGGCAAATACTTTGTACGAACAATTCGTACGATCCGAACAATTTGTGAAAAAGTCGTACAGGCCTGCCCTTTGCCTATCGTGTCCAGCAGCCTGTCATGAAAAAATTGTAAAAACACAGTAGCACAGCCTGATATTAGGAAATCGAGCCCCAAGTTGGGTGCCAAAATATAAGAGAAAGACTATTACAAGTCTGCCCTACTATAGCTAAACCTCATTCACGGAGTTTCCTGGTCCCCGACTTCCATCCAGAATACTTGCTTATCTGGGCCTTGCTGTACCCGGGCTCCCCTGGGCACACCAAGCTGGATCACCATCCAGCAGCCAAAGAGGCCACTCCTTACACACACTATAGTGCAGTTTGGCAGGAAGCTGTTATTACACCTCTTGGCCAATAACACTGAGCTTAAGGTCAAATCGATATGTAGGCTTTTGCCTAGTAACTAAGGAAAAGGCCTTAAAGCCATAGGGGCAGATTAACCCCTATGGTTGTTGTTACGTGCAAAGTGGTGTTATACGTGGGGAAAGTACAAGAATCTCAACGGCACTTCTGGATATACATATGTACCATAGTAAACGCTTGAGTGATGGGGAAGGTGCTGCCTGATGTCAAATGGTTTATTGCACAGGGTGAAACACAAGAATGACCAAATAGTTAGAGCACATAGGAAAGTTTACATTTTTGCAAGAGTTATTCTGTTTTCATTTTACTCACAAATTGTGACTGATAGAAGTAAAAACATGTTCCTTTGCTGATAACTATACATAACTTGGTAAAAAGGTAGAAGTAAATGTTTGACATACAGATTCTTTTTCTGTTTTCTTTTGTGTACAGAAGGATTATTCTGATCTATCCTACATGTTAGGTGATCATGTCAGACTTCTGACTTTTGAAATAACAACAACAAATGGAATTTGAAAAAGTGACATTTTCCAGTTTTTATATCATTCACATAAATCAACCAAAAATGTTGTTCTCATTTCTTGTCATGGCATACATTGTGTATTACACATCACAGATAAAGCTGCAGAGTAACTATAGGAAATTGCCATAAACAGCTATGTATTGTGAGTAGGCAGCACAACTTTAAATCACACAAAAACAATAAACTGCATTTTATATTTAGTATACTAAGTACAAGTATGGGATCTGTTATCCAGAATCCTTAAGTCTACTAGAAAATCATATAAACATTAAATAAACCCAATAGGAAGGTTCTGCCTTCAATAAGGATTAATCATATCTTAGTTTGGATTATGTACAATGTATTGTTTTACTATTACAGATAAAAGGGAAAACATTTTTAAAAATTTGGATTATTTGTATAAAATGCAGTCTATGGGAGATATTCCATAATTTGGAGCTTTCCGGATAACAGGCTTCTGTATAATGACTATGAAGATTTTCATTCATCCAGGTCATCGTATATCTAGTATAGGTCAATCTAAAAACAACTGGACTTGCTGAGTAATCAATGAAGACGTTTCACTACACAGCTTCTTCAGTTCAACTGACTGGTGTGGGAAGTTTTCGGCATATAAACTCTTCCACTAATCCATTTACAATGGCATTGTAACTCTTCAAAGAGGTGTTGATTTTGTGTAGTTGTGATATGATTATCCAATGTGTCATGCAACTCCTAGATACAGGTGTTACTTGTGAGAGTTGCATGAATGGATGTGTGAAGGCTTCTGTATAATGGATCTCATACCTATATAATGTTTATATAACGTTTATTTGTGGGAACGCTTGTGACCTGGCAAACTCCAGATAAGGAATGTTTCTGAAGTGTATGACATCATTACATCAGAATGCATTTTGTGAGGATAAAATATATATTATTAATGTAAAATGTATTTTATAACCAAAAAGTCATTTTAGAAAATAAGTTTTTGAATATTTGATTTTTGAGTTTTCAAAATGTATTGAGTTATTCTTGCCTATTGTTTTCATTCTGAAAATCTATTTTTTTTTGTTTTTCTTGAGCCAAACAGGAGAAGCACATAGAATGCTACTCAATGTCTAGTTTCTTGTTAGAGTATCAGTGCACACATTATCCCCTGCATAAATATATATCATAATTTTAAAAAAGTGGTTATTGCTGCATAGCTGCTTGTTTGTTATAGTTGTATTTATGAAGCAAACACCAGTTTTACCAGTGTAGGGCAACAGTACAAGGGCAACAGTACATTGTATTGTAATTCCTTTAAAACACTTTCATTTTTGGTGTTATTGTTCCTTTAACATCTGAAGGCAATCTAGAATGTGAGCACAATTAATCATTGGTTTATTTTGGACCCTTAAAAAGGGTTTGGTGAACTTACTCATAACTCACTTTCTGAACTCATAAATGTATTATTTGTTTGATAAAGTTACATCTGTAAAAGCTTTGACAGTATATAAGTCAAAAACATCTCTTGACAAAAACAGTAGTAAGAAGTTAATTGGTAACAAGCAAAACACATTATTTGTAAACTTATATTTATATGTTTTGTGTCTAATTGTAAGAAACAGTAGAGGAACAAAGGTAGTTGTCTTTAAGGTCAATTTATCAAAATTCAAATTAGTGTAATGTGAGAGTTTTATCTACTTTGGATAAACTCAATTTTTTTTAAAAAAAAATCTTTGCAAAAATTGTAATTGATGTTGGTAAATCACCCCCTTATTCTTGCACTGGGAACTAGCTTTAAGTATTAAGCATACCCTTTGTCGTACACGGATACTAACAGTTTCTAGGCATTGTTTTACAAACCCATACTCCAGACTTTGTTAGTGCCTTCTCCTTTCCCAAATACTGTATAATCCTAGCTGTCCTCATCTCATAATGGGTGTGTTGCACATTGGTAAAGAGGGAAAAACTTTATTCTTAAGTGTATTGTGTAGTGTCTCTAAAAAGAGCATATAAAAAATAGAAAATAATCATCTGCAAATCAGCAGAGATTCTTAGAACTCCCTTTTGCTATACAGAGAGATTCCCTGTTCCTATATAGAGATACAATACTTCGTAATGTTGTTCTAAGTTAATGTTTTGATATTACAGGGTGCTAATTAATTTAACCACAAGTACCACAGCAGTAAACCATAACAAGTTTGTAAGGCCTATTTCAACACCCACTTTTCAGTTTTGGCTACCTTGGGTTTTAATAAATGTACAATAAAAGTCCAATGGGAGCACTGTACTTTTCTTAACCAAACAAAAATGTCCTGATTTTTAAAACAAAACAATATATTTCCTATTTAAGACTTTAAAGAGATGCAAAGAATCAAAAACATGTAAATGTCTGCAGTTTTCATACTGTGTTTAGAATACTAGCAATTAACAAAACAGGTATAAACATATGGATAGATCTCATTAAGGGAATCAGAATAATTGAAATGTTTTATGTATTTCCATTGATTCTTTTATCCAGAGTCTCTGGTATTTTATATTATCTCAGTGAATAGTCTTCAGATCTTTTATGTAATATTTTTAGCCAGTGTTTCATAGGCATGCATTATGCACCTGTATTGTCACTTCAAAAAGACAATGAGAAAAACTAAATATATAGTTAGAAAACTGAGTCAGAATGGTAAAATCAAGAGCAATTACCAAGGTAAGATAAAATGTATTAGCTTGCTGTTTTTTACAGGCAGATTGTGACATTTTGTATAAAGTTTAATAAAATAGAATATGCTTTATAAAAATGCCTTTATAAAGCTCTCATTTAGTCCTTACACACAGTCCTTAAATAATGCCAAGCATTGTAGTCATGAATATAATTACTTGCAATGAGTAATAAATATACATGTCAATATATTCCCCTTGTAAGCAAGGAATGTTGCAAAACAAAACCTTTGTTGTTCGATAGAAGTGGTTGTGTTAAGATTCACGTTAGCTGGGACAGCTGAAATATTTATCCGGTACAAGGAGACCAATAAATAATGCAAAAAAGTTATGAGACAAGCTAAAATTGAGATGGAAAATGGTATTGCAGCAAGCAGTAAAAATATTCCAAAATTATTTTTTAAATATGTAAATAGTAAAAAACATGAAGCAGGAAGGGGTGAGATCCTTAATATCAGAGGGAGGTAAGATGGCTGATGAGAACAGAGAAAAAGCAGAGATTCTGGGCTGTTATTTTTTTGTCTGTCTACACAAATGAGGAACCTGCTAATAAAGGTTTCATTCTTAATAGTACCAATTCTAGTAATACAACAAATTATGTGTGGTCCATGCAAAATGAAATTCAAAAGAGACTAGAACATGTAAAGATAAACAAAGTTCCAGGACTGGATGGTATTCATCCCAGGGTACTAAATGAGCTTAGCTCTGTGATTACCAAACCTTTTCCTTAATTTTTCAGAGATCATTGAGGTCTGGCATGGTGCTGAGAGACTGGCAAATTGCTACTGTGGTGCTGCTATTGAAAAAGGGATCTTGTTCTAAGACTCAAAATTATAGGCTGGTTAGTTTGTCATCAGTTTATACTTGACTTCATTGCAAATACTTAACTTTATTGCAAATAATAATATGAGTTTGTGCCAGAGTGGTTTTATGCATAATAGATCTTGCTAGACTAATTTTATTTATTTTTATGAGAAGGATGTAATCTACTTAGGCTTTGCTAAAGCTTTTAATACAGTATCACACAGAAGGTTACTGTTTAAATTAAGAAATGTTGGCCTAGAACATAGTATTTGTACTACGATAGAGAGCTGTCTAGAAGATAGATTACCAAGAGTGGTGGTAAATGGGACATTTTCTAATTGGACTAGTGCTGTAAGTGGAGTACTGAAGGGGTCTGTACTTGGTCCTTTGCTTTTCAGCTTGTTTATTAATGACCTGGAGGTGGTCATTGAAAGTACTGATTCTATTTTTGCTGACGATACTAAATAGTGCAGAACTATAAGTTCCATGCAGGATACTGCAATTTTGACTAAATTAGAAAACTGGGCAACAAACTGGAAAATGAGGTTCAATGTTGATAAATGCAAGGCTATGCACTTTGGCAAAAATAATGGCCGTGTATGTGGGTTTTCCTAACTTAAGTAAATAAAGCACTATCATGCGTAAAAAAGGGCATTAACTCATGAGCTGGAGAGAGTGCAAAGACTGGCAACTAAACTGTTTAGAGGGATGGAAGACTTAAATTATACAGGTAGACTGTCAAGGTTGGGGTTGTTTTCTCTGAAAAAAAGAAGCTTGCGAGAGGACATGATTACTCTTTACAAGTACATTAGAGGATATTATAGACAAATAACAGGGGACCTTTTTTTCCATAAAGAGGATCACCATACCAGGTCACCCCTTTAGACTAGAGGAAACATTTGAAGCAGTATAGGTGGTTCTTCACAGTGAGGGCAGTGAGCTTGTGGAAAACTCTGCCAGATGATGTTGTGATAGCTGATTCTGTTTGAGTGACTTGGATGATTTCTTGGACAAGCATATTAAAGTTTATTGTGTTTTTAAATCTACAATTGGTATAGATATTGGTATGTGCAGCTTATGTGAGTGTAGGAAGGGTTGGCATGAGTGTGTGTATGCATGGACACTGAATTTCATTTGGAGGGGTTGAACTTGATGGACTTTGGTCTTTTTTCAATGCAACTTAACTACTGTCTGTAACTATGTTGGGAATGTACCTGGTCAGTAATAGAGGGTTAGCCTCTGCTAACCCACAGTGGGACAATGTGCACATGAGAATGTATAGTACAGTGTAACGGTCGGCACCCAATACCAGAACAAATACCAAGCACCCTGGTCTCGGCTCGTGCTTCACCAGTAGTGTGACCACCTTTGGCTTCGGGAGGAGCCCTCAGCTTACTCAGATGCCACCTGGACTTAAACGAGAGGTACAGGGCAGGAGTTCTGGCCAGCAATGGGGCACGACTGTATAAGTCTTTAAGGCCAAAGGTCACGGTACAGACAGGAGTAGGCAAATTCATGGTCAGAGAGGCCGGGTCGAGGCAGGCAGAAAGCAAGAGTCGTCAGGCAAGCAAAGGGTCAAACCGGGTGAGCAATCAGGAGGGTTAAGCAGAATCAAGGTCGGTTTCAGGCAAGGGTCAGGTTTCAGAGATCAGAGTAGTCAAAATAGCCAGGCAGGGTCAAACACAGGAAACAAGACAGACTAGAAGCTTTACAGCAAGGTACAAGGCACCACGAACAAACCTATCACGGGCAACCACATAGCAACCAATGTCCCTTTAAATATATTTGAATTTGGCGCCATTGCACGCTGACGTCATACGTCAGCGCGCCTGCGCCTTTAAATAACGAGAATGCGCGCGGCGTGCACACTAGGGAGGAAGCCGGCACCACTAGACCACCGCACCACTAGACCACTAGTGTAAGAGTTCCTGAGATACAGGTTCTGAAACGTTAGTGCTTTCACATAGAATTACAGGAGATTGCATTGCAAACCATGATATCTTTATTTATCTTCCTAAAATTGTGTATTCTGCAATGTTATTAAGGAAAATGTTTGGAGTGGGCTGCACAGTTCAAAATGTGATATTGAAACCAAATGACATTGCTTGATGAGGTACAGTACTTTACAAAACCGTAGTTACTAGCGAAAAGTGAATTTTTCTCCAGGAATGGACTCACAAGAAAATTCTGCATTTCACCATTTGCAAATTTTTTTTCACAACAACAAAAAAGTTGCCAAGATAAAAGGGTGTTCCAAAACCTCACTGTCCGCACTATGAAGAACCCCCTATACTGCTTCAAATGAAAGTTCTTTTCATCCAGTCTAAAGGGGTGACGGAGCTTAATTTTATGTAAAAAATGATTTCCTGCTATCAGTCTATAATACGCTCTTATGTACTTATAAAGAGTAATCATGTGTAGTGATGGGCGAATTTGCGCCGTTTCGCTTCGCCGGAAAATTCGCGAATTTCGCGCGAAATTCGCGAAACGGCGAAAAATTCGCGAAACGGCGCCGGCGTCTCGTTTTTGACGCCGGCGCCCGTTTTTGACGCCGGCGACCGTTTTTCCGACGCCGGCGCCCGTTTTTGACGCCGGCGTCCGTTTTTCGAAAAAAAAATTTGACGCCGGCGAATTTTTTTCCGCGAATTTTCGCGGGAGATTCGCGAATTTATTCGCTGGCGGCGAATCGCGCAAATTCGCCGCGAATTCGCGCCTGGCGAATAAATTCGCCCATCACTAATCATGTGCCCTTGCAAGTATCTTTTTTTTCAGAGAGAACAACCCCAACCTTGACTGTCTACCCTCATAATTTAAATCTTCCATCCCCTTAACCAGTTTGGCATTGCACATCAATGCACTCTCTCCAACCCAGTAATATCCTACTGGAGCCCAAAACTGCACTGCATGCTGAAAGTGAGGTTTTTCCATGGACCTATAAAGAAGCAAAATTGTGTTTTCATCCCTTGAGTTAATGCGATTTTGTATTTGTTTTAGAAGTCACAGAATGGCACTGCCTAGAACTTGCTATCTACAAAAATCCACAGATGCTTTTTAATTAAGGAAACCCCAAAACACTGCCATTTATTGAGCGTATAATTCACATTTATTTTTATTCCAAAGTGCATCACTCTCAAAGTGGCAACATCCTGCATGGAACTTATAGTTATGCACAATTTAGTATCATAAGCAAATTAGAAAGGTACTTTCAATATCCACCCCAAGGTCAATGATAATCAAGTTATAAAGCAAAGGACCAATGACAGAGTCTTAAGGTAATACCTAACAACACTGGTTCAATTACAAAATGTTCTATTTACCACTCTTTGTGAACTATCCTTCAACCTGTTCTCTGTCAAAGTACAAATACTATGTTCCAGGCCAATATTCCTAAATTTAACCAGTAACCTTCTTTGCGGTAACAGTCTCTCATCACCATGCCAGACCTCAGGGAATTAAGAAAAATAGTTAAGAGGTTTGGCAATCACAAAGCTAGGCTTGTTTAGTACCCAGGTATGAATACCTTCTAGTCCTAGACTTTTGTCTATCTTTATGTGTTCTATTCTCTTTCGAATCTCTTCTTGTCTGAACCAGGCATCGCTAGTTGTATTACTATCATTGGAAAATTAAGAAGGAAACCTTCATTTGTGTAGACAAAAGATAACAGTTTAGAATCTCTGCTTTTACATTGTTCTTATCAACCAACCTCCCCCAACATTTTTTTAATAATTACTATTTAAAAAATAAAATTGGTCTCATTTTAATCTTCATTCGGAAACCATTTTCCATCTCAAGTCTACCTTGCTGGGTGGCTTTTTTGCACTTTTTTATACCCTCCTTGTACCCGCTAAACTTTTTAGTTTAGCTAGCTTGAAATCTTCAAAAGCATGTCTTTTATTACAAACCTCAACACCAACATTTCTATAAAGCCACAAAGGTTTCGCTTTGTGACACTATTCCTGCTTACAAGGGGAACATACTGAAATGTATTATTATTTATTATTAACATTTTAACATTAAAGTATTTTTATAGCCCCAACATATTGCACATCACTCTGTATATTTAATAAGTAGCATTTTAAAGACATCCCATTTTTCTTCTACGTTTAACCCTGTGAAAATCCTTTCCCAGTGACTATGTTGCAAAGATGATATTATACTGGTATATTTCTGCAACATAATCTCAAAGGAAACCAAGCTTTATTATCGTACTCATGCAGGTAGCACCTCTTTTTTATAGAAAGACCAAGGAGCATGCTTTCTATCAAAGAGTGTACAAACTGAAAATGCAGAAGAGTGTGGAATAGCTAGGAAAAGGTTTTGTGGGGGCCACAGTGTTTAAGTTCACTTGCTCGCAAAACTAGGTAAGACCCTTTTGGCTCAACCCACTTGCCAAATTTTTCAATGGCACCCACATTTTTAGACATTCTTTGATGCAAGGCTCTTAAAGTAGAGTTACCAAAGGAACACAGTGCATGATTATCAGGGCAGATCACAGCTGGGATGTAATTTCATAGGAATAACATAAGCTAGTTTGTAATTTGTGAAGTCATATGCATGCCTAATAGTGAATAACCCAAGACTAGAATAAGAAACCAGCTATTTTGAATTGTCATAAAACAAAATGAAATACTCCTACAAAGTATACTTAAGATGTAAACATAAGACATACAAGTTAAGAGACAAAAGCTCTAAATACTTTGCGAATATCCTGAAGAAGTTACAACCCAACTCATTTATTCATCCATTAAGGACAACAGATCTGTCCCTCAACCCCACAAATAGCCCACTGCTTCCAACAATTCTGCCAAGCACTACCCCTTCCTCCAAACAATCAGAAATAGACAAATTTATAAAGGAGGCCAAATTACCCACTGTATCCTTAGCACAGCAGCAGTCATTAGATGAACCAATCACCTACAAGGAAAATCTTGGAGAATAGACTGAAAAAAATGCTTACTCAACTCATAAACCCAGATCAGTAAGGGATTGTCCCAGGTAGAGAAGGCAAAGATAATACATATTCTTAGTTCTATTTGGAAACAATAACAAGAATAAAGGGTTATACAAATCCATAACGGAATATATCGGAACATTTGATATTAATTCTATAAGCAACAATCTATCTTGGTTTGAACACATTTTTTTGAAAAATATTCATATAAAAAGACCAATTTCATTTTTCTATAGAAGTCTGATCTCAAATGGAGACGCAAAACCTCCATTTGCCCATAAGTGGGAAGAGGAATTAAACTTTAACCTCTCGATGGATGAATGGGAAAAGATTTGCATCAATACATACAAAATGATATCCCTAATTCACTATGCTAGAAAGAAACAAATTCCAACAATGATTCTAACCACTAATGCCGAAAAGGCCTTTGACAGAGTGTCCTGTGAATTTTTGCCCCATACCCTAAAGGGTTTTGGCTTAGGGGAGACAACAATTAGTATAATTTTTTGCACTTTATGATGACCCTATGGCAAGAATCAGATTCAATGGCACCCTATCACTCCAGATACACATACAAAACAAGACAGAGCTGCCCTCTTTCTCCGATTCTTTTTGTAATGGTGATGGAAACTGTATTAGCACATATTAGACTTAACAAGGACATAACAGGCCTAATAGTACAAAAAACTGAATATAAAATAGCAGCATTTGCTGACAACTTGCTAATAGTTATCACCAAACCACTATTATCCCTCCCAAACTTTAAGCTTCTCCTCAATAGATTTGGTAAACTATCAAATTTTAAAGTCAATTTAAGTAAATCCGAAGCACTGAATATCAACCTCACCTCTACTATTAAAATATCACTAGAACAGAATTTCCTCTTCTGATGGTTGAGGAAAAAATCAAATATCTAGGAGTCCAAATCACAACTGACTCACTGGCTCTCTATCATGTAAATATTTCCCACCTACTTGACAAATTGACCAACCAACTTAACAACTGGAAAACATTGGGGCTTTCTTGGTTTGGAAGGATTCAGGCTATCAAAATGTCTGCAATGCCACAAATATTTTATTATTTACAAACCATACCTATTAAGATACCTAAAATGTTTTTCTCTAAGGTGAGATCTCTATTTACTAAGTTGATATGGGAATGTAAAACTCCTGGATGTAAATTCGATAGATTAACTCTACTTAAAGAGAGAGGAGGTTTAGCAGTTCCTGATACCTACCTCTATTATGCCTCAATACATCTGGTAAGATCTCTCCACTGGTATCTGAAAAGTAAAGGAAATCAGTGCATAGAAATTAAACAAGCTATGTCTACTTTTCCCTTAAGCAATCTACTATGGTCTCAGTCTACCAATATACCCAAATAAATTTCATCTCACACAGCAATTTCAGCCACACTGTCATTCTGGTATAAACACAGATCAACTTATAATTTAATATCTGCCTTTCTACCTACCCAACCACTTTTGCAAAATCCAGATTCCCCCCCCCCCCCTAGTTTGGATCCCAAAGCTTTTACAGGATGGGAACAATTTAAGGGTAGAGATACTAGATTAGGCGATTTCCTTAAGAATGGAAAAATTATCAACCTAGCCGCAATTCAAAAAATCTGGGTTTCCACCCGAGGGACCTATGGTGTTATTACCATCTACATAATTTTTTAAATACATTCCATATTAAACAAGCTGAGATTCAACCAACATTGTGGGAAAACATACTAGATCTCAATAAATCACCAATAGACCTATCTCGTCAACATATAAACATTTATTATCAAAGAAAACCTTGCTCCATCGAATTATTTCGAAGCATGGGAAAACAAGCTTGGGACAAATCTACCCACTAAGATAAGAAGAAAAATAATGACAAATGTACATAAAACCTCCAGAGCCTCACGTGTAAGAGAAATGCTATATAAAATCACAAGTAGGTGGTATTACACGCCTGACAAGCTACATAAAATTTTCCCATCAACATCAGAGAAATGTTGGAGATGTAACTCTGATGTGGGATCATACAAGCATATATGGTTTACATGTCCTGCTGTCATCCCCTACTGGAGTACAGTGTGTTAATGGATAAATAAAATAACAGGTTCTATGATACATCACTCCAACATCACTTTGTTACTATTCCATTGTGACATTAAAAGGAATGCCAAGATATCAGACAGGCTAACTCTCCATCTCCGCCATGCAGCAATTGCCATAGTACCTAAAAAATGGAAATTAGCAACGCCACCCTCAGAAATTGAATGGTGTATCCTAGTGGAAGATACTAGGAAACTAGAGGAAATATTACATTACATAATAATATTTCACAATAAAAGCAGATTTGGAATCCTTGGAAGATAACTGGAAGTTACCATGCTAAATTAATCTTTACAAAGTGTAATCATGTCTCATCTTAAGCATTTTTTCCATAGAGAACAACCACAACCTTGACAGTCTACCCTCATGATTTAAGTCTTCTAACCCTCTAACCAGTTTAGAAGCACATCTCTCCGGCTCATTGATATCCTTTTTAAGGGCTGGAGCCCAAAACTGCACTGAATACTCCAGGAGATGCCTTACCAGGGACTTAAAAAGAGCTAAAATTATGTTCTCATCCCTTGAGTTAATGCCCTTTTTTATGCAAGACAGCACTTTATTTGCTTTAGTAGCCACAGAATGACACTGCTTGGAATTAAACAACTTTTTATCTACAAAATACCCTAGATCCTTCTCAATTAAGGAAACCCCAACACACTGCCATTTAGTGTATAACCTGCATTCACATTATTTCTGCCATTTATCAACATTGAACCTCATTTTTAGTGATGGGCGAATTTGGGGTGTTTCGCCGGAAAATTCGTGAAACAGTGAAAAAACTGTGAAACTGCACCGGCGTCTTGTTTTTGATGCTGGCATCCAAAAAAATGGACGCCGGCGAATTTTCTATGGTGATTTTTCGCAGAGTTTCGCGAATTGCGGGAATGTGCAGCGAATAAATTCACCCATCGCTACTCATTTTCCAATTTTCTGCCTGCCCAGTTTTCCAATTTAGTCTTATCACTCGGCAAAGGGGCAGCATCTTTCTGTTTAATTGTTCTGGAATAGAACAAAAAAATTTGTTTAAAGTTTCCATCTCTAGTTATAGCACAGAGAACATGGAACTTGGATAATTATATAAAAATGCAATGATGTCTTACATTATAACTTCATATATTAAATAAATAAATACATTTGTAGCTATGAATAAACAAATTGAATTATGAATGAAATAGCTGTGGAAAATGTTTTCATGAGTGTTACTTACATAAGAATTAGGACAGAGAGATGCTTGGCTCTTTATAAAATAGATTATTCAGCAATTCACAGGCAATTTCGCAAAATCTGTGTATTACAAATTTTAACAAAACTAATCGTGGCCAACTGACTCATGATTAGCTTCTGGATATGCAAAAGTAAATAATAGTATTCTGCTCTTTTGTAGCATTATTAGAATTATCCAACTAGTAAAAATGCATCTTAATATCTTAATGTAAATCTAGTTAAATCTTGAAATATTTCGAATTCACCAAATCTGGGTAAATCTGGGTAACGCTTATTGGGATCACTTCTATATGACATGTCACTAGTGATGGGCGAATTTCTCCTGTTTCGCTTAATTGAAAAAATTGTGAATTTCCTGTGAAATTTGCAAAATGGTGAAAAATTCACAAAACGCAAATTTTAAAGCTGGCGTCAATTTGTGGGTGTCAAAAGTAATGACGGCGACAGTTCCACAATTCAAGAAGTCAATGGGCACTTTTAATTGTCGCCAGCATCGGAATTGCCCATCACTACATGTCACATCTATTGCCATGTATCTGCAGTGCACTGTGATGCCTAACCTTACTCCCAACCGAATTTTTTGCCACAAACTTGGACTTATTTAACTTAGTTACAAGCTGCTGTTTTATTATTACAGAGAAAAATAAATTTGGGATGGTCATAAACCTGTTTTTGGTTTATACTGTAAAAAAAAGAACAAAACCTGGCCAAAATCTAGAAAGTATGAATTTAAAGAAGTTATGCAACTCAACAGAAGCCTTGAAGCTGCTATTGTGAGCCTTAGCTCTTTCCAAAACAAGAGAACTATTTAGTTACCAGAGCAGAAATATAAGGAGACCAGAGTTATGCAATGACTTTAGATTAATGCTAAACTTTAAATTTGATTCTGTATAATTTGTGGAGCCAATGCAGGGATTTGCATAGTTGAACAACAGACGAGGATTTGCAAGTAAATAGATATAACCAGCTGTGTTGCTCTCTGATAAAGGAAAAAATATATAATTACTTTGTTGCAACTTTGTTTTCCATCAGCAATTTTAGATTGAAATTTACAAAATGAGAAGATTTTATTTCATGCAAATAACTGTCGCTAAATTGTCTATCAATGGACATCTAAAGAAAATTCTATTTAACTTCTTAGCTACACAGATAAAATACTACAGAGATTTAAAATACAGGAAGAAGTTATTTCACAGCTAGGAAGATACAGACAGAAGGAAACCTGGGCATGCACCCAAATTTACCAAACATCCATTAATTAATGGCAGCAAAGCTGTAGCAAAGACATTTTATAGTCTTCCACGATTCTGAAAAAAAGGAACTTAAAATAAAGATAAATCGACTTAACAGAAGGAGGGTTATGTTAACATACATAGTACATAAAATATAACATTGCGACTACAATCTTATCATACCAGAAGCAAAACCACATCAACCAGGAGAGAGAGAGAGAGAGAGAGAGAGAGAGAGAGAGAGAGAGAGCGAGAGAGAGAGAGAGAGAGAGAGAGAGAGAGTATGTATTTATGTGTGTCATACTTCCATTTGGCCATTCAAAATAGCCGTGTTTGCTCCTTTATTTAATATACTGTCTTCATATTGAGGATTATGCATGCCAGCTGGACAGGCTTTAGCTCTTTTTAATTTATGTAGCTAGATTATAATGCAAGTCATGTTTCTGATTTACGAGCACCATTTATTTTAATAAACAAACAACTTCCCAGAAATGAGGCTAATGTAGTTTGTTTTATTTTGCCCTGCATAATAATTTGAAATATGTACTTTAAAAAATAAGAACATTGTGTTATTATTTAAACATTAGCTGTAAGATTTTGAAAACTGTATGACAGAGCTGCCATTGGGATGGGATTGGGATTCAAGAGCAAACTGGCAGTATCAGGCTAGGGAGCTTAGATGATCAAGAAACATGGGTTGTAAGAAGCAGGCTTCTGTAGGAGCATAGGAGCTTAATTGTAGATTGCGTACATGTTATTAATGGGGGAGACGGAGGCGGTAGAATAGACAGAAAACATATCCCATGTACCTTGGGAAGACAGACCAGCACAAACCCCCAGTGGCTCAGGAGATTAGTGCAGGTAGAGTTCAGCACACAGTCTAGAGTTTGATTACAGGTGATTCCTGATATTAGGTGTGTAATGTGCCAGGTTTTCACTAGGTTATGAAAAGGGAAACACACATGCTCTGCCGCTTTTGGTTCCTGCACTGGCTGGAGGAGGTGTGGTGTACTCCATAGGGCCTAACAGAGGCAAGCCGGGCGCCCAAGGCAGCCCAGCTGCCAGCTCGCCCCCTCCCTTCCCCCCATCACACACGCATGCGCAGTAACGGCGCTGGTGCGCATGCACACTAAGGACGCTCGCACATGCACAGTAACGCTGCTCCTGCGCATGCGCAGTATCGTTTGGGGCGCATTGCATATGATAAGTTCCAGGTGAGTCCGGTCTAAGGGTAGGCAGAAGAGGTAGCTGCCCAGCGCCCCCTAATCGTTGCACCCTAGGCAGCTGCCTCTTCTGCCTACCCCTAGTTCCGGCCCTGGGGCCTGGAATGGAGCCAGTTTACGGTATATAAATGTAAGTGTAAGGATAGATTTTTAATAGCCCACTTTAGGAGTGACAGGCAGTATTAGGGTCATTAAAGAGAGGGAACAACTGTGAGGCTAGTAGGGTGTAGTACCCTATGGTGTCAATGCTGCCAGTATAGGGACTCAAGAGGTTAGGCTCATGAATTGAGAGATCCTTGGAGCTTTGGATCTTTCAACATCAAAGTCAGCACCCACTAATTCTGAGTGTATGCACGCTGTCCATTAAAGAGTTTAATCTGCTTAAAGAACCATTGTTGTCCAAGTTATATAAGAGATAAAGCTCTGTGTGGGATCCAACAATAAGCGAGGTAAACCTGTTTAAAAGGGCCACATATAACACATGCCCTCTCAAGAGTTGTTGAGAGTTGAGCCCAACATAACCAGGTCTAAGGCATGTTTTTCTATATTGTTCAAAGCTCTAAAAATTTGAAATGTATTAAGTGAAAAAAAAAAACGTTGCCAGGTAAAATATGTTGAGGTCCTATAGAAGTTAAAAGGAGCTGTGCTGATTTTATTGGACCATTTTTTCACATATACATATACATAATCACATTATGTATATGTCATTCATAGGTAACTTGAGTTATACTAATTGGTCGAGGGATCCTGAAACATATACTCTATTTTGGGGAGTCGGGTAATTGAATTTCCAGATTGGCCTCAAGCCATGATGCCCAGATTTTTTTCAAATTTCGTAGGTGAAAATCTAGCAATATATTTCAATTTGATAAGTGGTAGTGTCTTGTTAATCAGCTCTTTCCATAGTTTCACTGTGGGAGGGTGGGGATTCATCCATTTTATTATTATCATTTTTTTGTATAGAATAATTTAGCTCGCATAAGGTTCATGGTTTTGTTCAAGGGCACCATCTCATACACCACCCCCAGTAGGCATACCATTGGGGACTTTACTCCTGGCACATCTAGATTCTGATTTAAGTATCTAATAATTGCAGACCAATATCTAGAAATAACTTCACGCTCCCATATCATGTGGAAAAAACCTGCATTGGGGATTTTGCACCTGTGACATTGCCTGGCCTCTGACCTGCCCATTCATTTCAGTTTTAAGGGAGTGATATATACAGTGGTGTGAAAAACTATTTGCCCCCTTCCTGATTTCTTATTCTTTTGCATGTTTGTCACATAAAATGTTTCTGATCATCAAACACATTTAACTATTAGTCAAAGATAACACAAGTAAACACAAAATGCAGTTTTTAAATTAGGGTTTTTATTATTTAGGGAGAAAAGAAATCCAAACCTGTGTGAAAAAGTAATTGCCCCCTGAACCTAATAACTGGTTGGGCCACCCTTAGCAGCAATAACTGCAATCAAGCGTTTGCGATAACTTGCAACGAGTCTTTTACAGCGCTCTGGAGGAATTTTGGCCCACTCATCTTTGCAGAATTGTTGTAATTCAGCTTTATTTGAGGGTTTTCTAGCATGAACCGCCTTTTTAAGGTCATGCCACAACATCTCAATAGGATTCAGGTCAGGACTTTGACTAGGCCACTCCAAAGTCTTCATTTTGTTTTTCTTCAGCCATTCAGAGGTGGATTTGCTGGTGTGTTTTGGGTCATTGTCCTGCTGCAGCACCCAAGATCGCTTCAGCTTGAGTTGACGAACAGATGGCCGGACATTCTCCTTCAGGATTTTTTGGTAGACAGTAGAATTCATGGTTCCATCTATCACAGCAAGTCTTCCAGGTCCTGAAGCAGCAAAACAACCCCAGACCATCACACTACCACCACCATATTTTACTGTTGGTATGATGTTCATTTTCTGAAATGCTGTGTTACTTTTACGCCAGATGTAACGTAACCTTCCAAAAAGTTAAACTTTTGTCTCGTCAGTCCACAAGGCATTTTCCCAAAAGTCTTGGCAATCATTGAGATGTTTTTTAGCAAAATTGAGACGAGCCTTAATGTTCTTTTTGCTTAAAAGTGGTTTGCGCCTTGGAAATCTGCCATGCAGGCCTTTTTTGCCCAGTCTCTTTCTTATGGTGGAGTCGTGAACACTGACCTTAACTGAGGCAAGTGAGGCCTGCAGTTCTTTAGATGTTGTCCTGGGGTCTTTTGTGGCCTCTCAGATGAGTTGTCTCTGCGCTCTTGGGGTAATTTTGGTCGGCCGGCCACTCCTGGGAAGGTTCACCACTGTTCCATGTTTTTGCCATTTGTGGATAATGGCTCTCACTGTGGTTCGCTGGAGTCCCAAAGCTTTAGAAATGGCTTTATAACCTTTACCAGACTGATAGATCTCAATTACTTTTGTTCTCATTTGTTCCTGAATTTCTTTGGATCTTGACATGATGTCTAGCTTTTGAGGTGCTTTTGGTCTACTTCTCTGTGTCAGGTAGCTCCTATTTAAGTGATTTCTTGATTGAAACAGGTGTGGCAGTAATCAGGCCTGGGGGTGAGTACAGAAATTGAACTCAGGTGTGATAAACCACAGTTAAGTTATTTTTTAACAAGGGGGGCAATCACTGTAGATTTGGAGTTTTTTTTCTCCTTTAATAACATAAACCTTCATTTAAAAACTGCATTTTGTGTTCAATTATGTTATCTTTGACTAATAATTAACGGTTTTTGAATAATCTTTGTTTATTTTCAAGATTAAAGGGAGGGGGAGGATACAGAAAGGAAGAAAGGGGGGGGGAGGGATCAGAGCAGTCTGTACATACATACAATTTAGATGACAATCGAACATATATGTATAACCATAGTAAGGAAGCAAATGTAAGTATCAGCAGTAAATAACAACATCAGCAATATTGTGAGAGTGAACTGGACATATATATACAAAGGGAGAAAGCAAATAGCAACCACTCTACAGACTCGCTAGTAGTTACCTAGCCTAATCAGCTGCATCTATCTAGGTATGTGGACGGGCAGATGGATAGGGCTAAACCTTATGTACCTATAAGAGGGGGACTATATGAAGGTGTGGTAGTAGTTGTTAATTAAATTACTGGTGACCAAAAAAAAAAAATATAATCCACTGTATTCGAAAGTTCAACAATCCGTTAAAGTAAAATCTAGCCATGGCTTCCATATAGACCAATAATGTGCACTCTCTTTTCTTAAAAGGTATGCGATTTCCTCAAGTTTTCTTATTTCCTCTACCCTCTTTATCCAGTCTAAAAAAGTAGGAGGTATAGAGGATTTCCAGTTGTACGGGATCAGTGCTTTGGCAGCCTGTATAAGATGAAGAAATAATTCATCCTGCACCACCCTATTAGAACTAACATCTAGGTGAAATAAAATAAGAAAAGGGTTGTCAGTACCAATTCTGACATTGGTGAGTCGCCGTATGACCTTGGAAATCAACGTCCAATACTCTCCTAATATAGGGCAATCAATCCACAAGTGGCGGTAAGTGCCTTCAGAAATATTGCATCTCCAACATAAATTAGAGCAGGTGGAGTATATTTGATGTAACCGAACTGGTGTATAATACCATCTAGTTATTAGCTTATACATCGTCTCCTTTGTCCTGGAAGCCATGGAACTTTTGTGCATAGATTTAAATACAGCATTCCAAGTCCCTATAGGAAGAGTTGTCCCTAATTCCTTTTCCCAATTGTTAATACAAGGTGATTGGAGTGGATTTTGTGCTTGAATTATTAGCTTATAGGTAAAAGATAAAGGTTTCTTTATCGGAGGTTGACCTTCCATAATATTCTCCCAAATTGTGTTATCTCGGTCCCAGCCATCAAGGGTAAGTGTCTTCAGATAATGGGCTAATTGATTATAACACCACAGATCCCGTGGGTGACTCCCCCATTTCCTCTGAATATGAGCCAGAGATAGTCGAGACCCTTTCCTAAAAAAATCTTTAAGCTTAGTAGGGGTGGCCTTAACAGTCTTCCAATTAGTGAAAGTGCCACGATCTAGACTAGGTGGGAACTCTGGGTTCATATGTAACGGTTGTAATGTATAAGGTTTAGGAGAAAGGCGAAGCACCTCTCTATATCGGAACCAAATATCTAGTGTCGGATTAATAGTCGGATGATTCCGAATATAACCCATAGCCGTATCCCTATTAACCCACAAAAAATTCTCTAATGGAACGTTTACAGTAGCTTTTTCAATCTCTATCCAAGGTTTAGGGTCTTTTGAACTATGCCAATCTAAAACCCGCACCAAATGTATTGCTCTATAATATGTGAATGGATCAGGAATGGCCAGGCCACCTCTTTCCTTGGGACAAACTAAGGTATCATATTTAAGCCTAGGACTCTTATCTAGCCATATAAATCTAGAGATCATAGATTTGAGTGAGGAGAAAAAAGCTCTCGGAATGTGAATAGGCAGCACCTGTAATGGGTATATTACTTTTGGCATTAATATCATCTTTATGGCCTGTATCCTGCCAAACCATGACAACCTCAATTTCCTCCAATTATTAAGTTGATGTTCCAAAACCTTCAACAGTGGAATGAAGTTCTCCTGGTATAGCATATACAACTTGGATGGTATTTTAACTCCTAAGTATTTAACAGCTGTATTGGCCCATCGAAAGGGGAAATTCTGTTCCAAGAGGTGTTGAATTTTGGTAGCAAGATTAATATTCAAAGCCTCAGATTTACCAAAATTTATTTTAAAATAAGAAAGTTTCCCGTAGTGATTGAAAAGCGACATAACATTTGGTAGAGTGATAATAGGCTTGGTGATAAACAATAATAGATCATCGGCAAAAGCTGATATTTTGTATTCCTTATTTTTGAGCATTATTCCTGTGATGTCCGGGTTTTGTCGAATATGTGATAATAAAGTTTCTAGCACCATGACAAACAATAAAGGGGAAAGCGGGCAACCCTGTCTTGTCCCATTAGTAATTTCAATTTTAGAGGATAGGATGCCATTAACTCTTATCCTAGCTGTGGGAGATTTATAGAGTGCTAATATCCTCTGTTTCATCATGTGTCCCATCCCAAATCCCGACAGAGTGGCATCTAGGAATGCCCAAGAGACTCTGTCAAAGGCCTTTTCCGCGTCTGTAGTAAGGATGAGGGATGGGACACATTCTTTTTTTGCAAAATGCATTAAGGAGATCACCTTGGTGGTATTATCCTTCCCTTCCCTTCCTGTGACAAATCCTGATTGGTCAGGGTGAATGAGTAGAGGTAAGTATTTCTTTAGTCGTTCAGAAATCATTTTTGCATAAATTTTAAGATCAACGTTTATTAACGAAATTGGGCGATAACTGGCACATTGTTGGGGGTCTTTTTCAGGTTTATGGATAACCGTGATGTGCGCTTCCGTTGCCTGGGGGTGAAAACCAGTATCTCTATCAATCGAATTAAAATAAGATAAAAGAATGGGGGATAACTCCTCCACAAACGTTCTATAATATAGGGCTCCGTATCCATCGGGTCCTGGACTCTTCCCAGAAGTCAAAGAGTTTATTGTGGTGTGTATTTCTGCTAATGTGAATGGGCTATCAAGTAAATCTCTCTGTTGCACAGAGAGAGGTTTTAAGTTAGCCTTTTCAATAAAAGTGGATATTTCTTGAGACAACTGGGGTGAAGGAGGTTGAGGATGGAGTTTATATAGTGATTGATAGTACTGTTGGAAGCAACTCGCTATCTTTGTGGTCGCATGGTGAATATTTTGTCCAACATCTTTAATCGAAACTATGTGCGAGTTGGGCTGTAGACTCTTCAGTGTCCTAGAAAAATGCTTAGTGCATTTATCGCTATATTCATAAAACTTGTGTTTAGTTTTCAGGTATGCCCTATAGGTATATTGGTCTAGCAGTGATTTAAGTTGCAAACGCTTACTTTCTAGTGTGGAGTAGGTTTGTTGTGCCAGGTTTTCTTTGTGCGTTTGTTCCAATTTACGAATCTCATCTATCAGGGTATTAATGGCTTTATCTCTTTCCTTTTTTAGGGAACTGCAAAAAGAGATAAGATTTCCCCGCAATACACACTTCAACGTCTCCCATAGAGTTCTCGAGGAAATATCAACAGAGTCATTTTCCTGAACCACTCTAGCAATCATTTTAGATATCTTATTCTTCGTATCCTGATTATGCAGTAAAGCATCATTAAATCTCCAATTAAATTCTGGCTTAGAAGTATTGGGAATATTAAATGTAGCAAAGACCGGAGAGTGATCTGATAATGTAGTCAGACCAATCTCAGTTGTGGTAAATAAGTGTAGCCAATTCTGTGATATAAGAAGATAATCAATTCTGGTATAGCATTGATGAACTTTCGAGAAAATGGGTAAAATCGCGTGTCGTAGGGTGAAAGCTACGCCATATGTCAACCAAGCCCACGGAGGCGAAAGCCTCTTTAATAGTTTTTAAACCTTTATACGATAGACTTGTTTTAGACTTGGAGGAGTCTATTAAAGGATTCAATGTTACATTCAAGTCACCTCCTAAAACTATAAGGCCTTCTGCGAAATTTGCTATTAACTTTACAGCTTCTCTCAAAAAAGTGGATTGACCATGGTTTGGCACATACATATTTATTAGCGTCACCCTAAGACCAGCAATTGAACCCTTTACACCAAGGAGTCTCCCATCTGTATCTTCTAACTTATCCTTAAATTGAAATGGTACATCCTTATGCAACATTATCATCACCCCTAGACTTTTTTTTGTAGGGTTATTATTTGCGAATACAGTAGGAAAGTGTTTAACTACCAATTTTGGTGTCTTCCCCTCTTGAAAATGTGTTTCTTGGAGGAAAACAATGTGAGCCTTGCTTTTTCTACATTCAGAAAATATTTGTGCCCGCTTCACTGGCTCGTTCAGCCCATTAACGTTATAACATGCAACCTTACAGTTCAACTGAGACATTATTAAGCCTAATATCAGAACTATTATTAATGTCCAAAGTAAAGCTAATGCCACATATTAGTAGTGCTTCCGTCCTAAGTACAGTTTTGGAGGAGGAAGAGGGTAAAGAGAGGGGGAACCAGGGTAAAAAAAGTAACATATCGGGGGACAGAGAGAAAGGAAGGAGCGAGGATTGAGGGGGTGTAAGAACCAAGTCGCTACAGACTAAAAGGCTTGACGCCTTATGGCTGTATGAATATAAGCGACTAAAAAGTTTGGAGGGTCAGTAGTTGCCTAGCTGTAGTGAGAAGGGAGCCCATTATCGCGGCCCAGCTAGCTCCCCAGGCTAATGTAACAAAAGGGGGAGGACTATTATAAGTCCATTCACAAAGCACAGCAGGGCAGTATAAGTTGAAAGTAAAGCTCTGGTATATACAGAACCATTATATAAACCCAACAAGAAAACAATCTTAACTCAATACGAAAACTACTGCAGTAACAACTGTAGTTAAAAGTAGAACGTGTAAGTCTTTTTAAATGTCTTACGTGAACCAAATCACTTATGAGGAGTATGAGCTGCTCTCCGTTGAGGTGAGAAAACCGGGTTTCTAGGACTTCTACCCACGGAAGATCGAGAAGGACGTCTCGGAGTGGTAACTGTTGTCCAATCTCCTTGTAGGTCCAGATCTAGTTGAAGAGATGTATTAGTCTCCGGCAGCCAGCCTGGAAGAGCAATCTGTGGTAGCTGCAATCGTCGAAAGAAATTTTCTGTATCAGCTGGTGTTCGCAAAACTGCTTGTATGCCATCTTTAGACACATTAATGGAAAAAGGGAAACCCCATCTGTATGGAATGTTACTTCCCCTTAGATGATCAGTCAGAGGTTTCAAAAGCTTCCGTTTCATCAATGTGGATCGTGCAACATCCTGGAACAACTTTATCGTGTTGTCCTCAAAGGAAATATTATCAGCCGTCTTAGCTCTGGCGAGAATTTCTTCCTTCGTTGTAAAGCTGTGAATACAACAGAGAATGTCTCTCGGCGCGTTAAGGGGTGCGGCTTTAGGTTTAGGGACACGGTGTGCCCGATCAATAGCAATTTCTGTGTCTAAAGCTCTGCTTAGGATATTGTTGAAGATCTGAAGGAGGGTTTTATGGATATCTTCCGCCTGAACATTTTCAGGGACTCCTCTGACCCTAATGTTATTACGCCTCCCTCTATTCTCCTGATCCTCTAATTGGCGCTGCAATTCAGTAATTTTACAGTCTTGTGATTGTATATGCAGGTAGAGCTGTTTTTGGTTAGAGGAAATCTTACTTTGATTCACTTCAGCATCATCCATCCTCGTGGTCAAAGCAGACATGTCCCTCTTTATGTCTTGCAGCTCCTCCTTAATAGTCTGCGTCATCTCCAGAAGCATGCTCTTTATATCTGCCTTAGTTGGAAGAGAAGACAGATAGTTATGCGCTAAAAGTTCCTCACCGCCATCGCTATCCTGTTCTGAGGAGTCACGCTGCTGATCCGTGTCCTCCTCTCTTTCGGCAGCAGCCGCCGCCATCTTGGATATCCTGCGATCGGCATTTTTCTTAAGAAATAAGGGTGCCAGTTCAGCCTGCGATAGCGATTGTTTTTTTTTGTTGAGTCTTGTCTTTGTCCGCTTTCAGTTTTTGCGTTTTCCCCATGTTTAACGGCACTATGACAAGCGCTAGCCCGGGAAAAGGAGCAGAGCCGTTTCAGTAAGCGTCCATACGCAGCAAAGGCAAGCCACGCCCCCCAATTAACGGTTTTTGATGAGCAGAAACATTTAAGTGTGACAAACATGCAAAAGAATAAGAAATCAGGAAGGGGGCAAATAGTTTTTCACACCACTGTATATATATATATAGCTGATGTATTGCCTTGAATTGTATTCTATTTTGTCCCGGGTAGAGATTAAAAAAAACCATAAATGCAACCTGCAGCCTCTTCCCACTTCTCTGGGTCAAGTTCTGGAATATATTGAGTCCATTTCAGGTAGGATTGGTTGAATGGATCTGCACTCAGATCTAGCAGAGCCGTATACATGTCAGAAAGTAATTTTTTGGGGTTAGAGTCCCAGAGTCTAGATTAAATTTTTGAGCTGACCCATGTAATATTTAAGGAGCCAAATTGAGTCTTAAAGGCATGCCTTAGTTGTAGATACCTATAAATTTGGATGGTTGGGTTGTGCACCCTAGTTCGCAGTTGAGCCAATGACGGAAACACACCATCTACCACTAGGTCCGCAATATGTCTGATGCCCCCATTTGGCCAATACTGGAAATCTGGCAAGTCCTTAAGATGTGAAAGATTAGAATCCCTCCATAGTGGAAATTTAGGAGACACCTGTGAGGGTGACAGGCCCACTGGTTTATACCTTTTTATTCATACTCTGATTGGAAGCACCATAATTTCTGGTGTACGTGGGGAGTCTTTAATAAACCTATATGGGCGATTGCGAAGGGCTTCCAATGATCCAATAATAGATGCTTGCAGGATGGTTGCTGAGTTATCAATATCCGACTGGAACCACGAGTGCATATATGAAATTTGACTAGCTAAGTAGTAGTTCTTTAGATTAGGAAGTGCTAGACCACCTTTCTCCACTGGCGTTACCAGAAGTTTCTATGACATACGAGGCATCTTATTGGCCCATACAAAGGAGGTGATCTCTGAGTTCAGTTTTTTAAAAAAGCTGTCCGAGACAGGGACTGGAGAGTGTAGAAGAGGATGTATAAATTTGGGCAAGAATATAATTTTAAACAAATTGTTTTGCCCCAAATGGTCAGTTGTAACTTAACCCATCGAGTACTAGCTCTTTTAAATTTGTGTGCAACTGGTTTCAGATTATCCATAATGTAATGTGACTGTGCACATGCAATAGTAATACCTTGGTACTTAAATTTAGAAACCCAGTGCAGTCCGCTAATTTGCTCATTCAGGGTATTTCCACTTAGGGAGAAGAGAGTAGCTTTAGATTTATTAACACATAGAACACTTAGTGTCCCAAATTCATTAAATACCTCTAGGACCAACTCAAGAGACCTATTCCTGTCCGCCAAAAACAGAATAACATCGTCCACATACAGGGCGTTTTTTTTACTCGATCTTACCCACAGATATACCCTTAATCTCTTGCATATTGTGAATTTTTGATAGCCAAAGGCTCTATTGCCAGGGCAAAGAGTAGGGGTGATTGTGGTGTTTGTGCAGATGGCCTGTAGATGTCACTGTGCTCAGACTTATACTGTGCATACTTCCTGTCAGCTTAGGGGTGAGAGTGAAAGATACTGTTGTGTAATGGCTGCATAAGAGCCTGCTAATAAAGCACTGTCATACTCTACTCATCCTCGGCTACCCAAAACATAACAGTGATAGAGGGCAGACCTGTCTTGTACTTCTTTCAAGCATAAACTGGGGGGATAATGTATCATTCACTCGTATCTGAGACATTGGTTGTTTATACATTAGACAAATCCAAGTGATAAAGTTGGGACCCACTCCAAACCTCTCTAAGACCTGCCAGAGGAATTGACAGTCAACAAAGTCAAAGGCTTTTGAGATGTCCAAAGAGGCTATTAGGCCATTGTAACCTCTCTGAGTAGCCAATTGGATGTGCGTATGCAGCCTCTGGATATTAACTACGGTTGTTTTGTTGGGCATAACCCCTGTTTGATCATTGTGTATTAGAGAGGTAATGATTTTGTTTAGGCGAGTTGCCATTAGAGAGGTAATGATTTTTTAGGCGAGTTGCCAGCAGTTTGGCCAAAATTTTAACATCCGTGTTGATTAGGGAAATAGGATGGTACGAGTCCCAACAGTCAGGGTCCTTCCCCTCTTTAGGAATCAATGTCATCATTGCTTAGCCAGATGGGCCAGAGCTTTGCCATTTTTGTCTCCTAGATCAAAAGCTTTTTGTGCACTGTAAAGTAGCCTTTTCCAGGTTAGAGTAGCATGCAGAAGGGCTAGATCCCTTTGTGCTGCTCAGAGCGTTTCCTGAGCCTTTTTTACTCTTATCCTGTGCTAAAGTTTGTTCGGCCTCCCCCACCTCTTTCTCAGCTTATTCCATCAGGTTCCTTTTTACCTTCCTAGAGGCGTTTACAGCTGATATAGTTTCCCCCCTTGCCACCGCTTTAGAGGCCTACCAAGTCATAATGGGGGAAGCTGAGCCTTCGTTTAGCTCCCAAAATTCTTTATAACTGTGGAGATATCTTTCAGACACTATGTCACCCGTTAACCATAGGGGCGAAAGTCTTCATATTATATGTTTCGACATTTGGCCAATCCGTATCTCCACCAGTAGTGGTGAGTGATCAGAATGTGATCTAGGTAAGTATTTTAAATCGACTGTCATTTTTACTATGTTGCTAATGCTAGATCAATTCTGGATAATGAGGCGTGGGTTGCTGAGTAACATGAAAATTGTCTGATATTTGCCTCTCCACGGGTCTGTCAAACCCATCGCCTCCATCCATTGGACTAAAAGTGGCCGCATCAGAACCACTTGTCCTGTCTATGGTGGCATCAATAGTTGCATTATAATCTCCTAGTTGGCATACTGGGTCTGGGGGGAGCCCGGCAAGTTTTTGGGATGTCAGATTTAGAAGGCTTATATTAAAGGAAGGAGGGATGTATACATTAATTATTATAATGGGGCAGTTAATGACCTTGCAGTGTATAATTATGTATCTACCATAGAAGTCTGTTGTATAGATAAAGATTCAAATGCAGTGGTTCGTTTGACAAGGATGGAAACACCCATAAAATTAGTTGAAAATAGGGATGCACCGAATCCAGGATTCGGTTCAGGATTTGGCCGGGATTCTGCCTTTTTCAGCAGGATTTGGATTCGGCCGAATCCTTCTGCCCAGCCGAACCGAATCCTAATCCTATGGGTGGGGAGGGACATCTTGCGACTTTTTGTCACAAAACAAGGAACTAAAAAATGTCCCCCCTTCCCACCCCTAATTTGCATATGCAAATTAGGGTTCGGATTCAGCCAAATCTTTTGCAAATAATTCGGGGGTTCGGCCGAATCCAAAATAGTGGATTCGGTGCATCCCTAGTTGAAAATGGAGCATGGTAGGTATACCCTACCCAATACCTCTTCAGAGCCAGAGCTTTCTGCCCCATTAAATGTGTTTCTTACAGTAGCATGTGATCTGTCTTATATTTATGTATGTAATCTAGAATGAGTGTCCGTTTAAATTAGGAGTTCAACCCTCTGACATTCCATGTCATAACCTTTACATTAGCCATTAGTCTCAACCTTTATACAGTAATAGTGCAGCATATTTTACCATATATGTATATTAGTGATGGGTGAATTTATTTGGCAGGCAATTTGCGGCGAAAAAATGTTGACTATGGCATCAGAGTTTTTTTTGACGCCGGTGACGGTTCCGACACCAGCGCCCATTTAGACGCCAATGACAATAAATGGACGCCCATTGACTTTAATGGGTGCCGGCATCAACTTTGACGCCGGCGCCCATTTTGGTGCTGGCAAATCATCTTGGAAAAACGTAGTCGCGTGAACTGAGTTGTTACCTCTCCTACGTATACTTGCCAGTAGTGGAAATAGTCTCTGCAGTAGCTCAGATGAGTTGATATTCAGAAGAATACCATATTAGTATTCCGGGAAGTTGGGTTACAAGGAGGTAGTATCTCCCAGCACGTGGAATGTACAAAAAAACTAATGTCCAAAATAAATTGACAGCTAGATTCAACCAAATGGTTATTTCACCTGGCAGTATGACCATAAGTCTCAACCTAGAAGAGGAGCATCCGTGAAATTAACAGTGGCCCTTATTCATACCATGGGCCCCTCCGGAGTCTTGTCCATTGTCAGTTGTCCAAATGCCCTTGGTGCTTTGCTATTACTTTTAGGGAATGAAGACAGATAGCTACTATTCCGGACTGTATAGTGTCCTGATAACGTGGATATCCTCTGTGCGAAAAAGAAAGTTTTGAGTCCGGTGGTGCAAAGATTATCTCCTCATCAGTTGCTTGGCGGGCTTTATCTGGTGGGAAAATCCCCCTGTGCTCCGGAGCCTGTATTAATTACCTTCCCATAGACTAACATGTGCAAAGGTTACCTCCTCGAGCATGGTGTGCACTGTAACCCCTCCACAGTGAACATATAATAGTCCATAGATCCCAGTCAGCCAGTCACCTCGTGTAGCAAAAAGTCCTTGGGCCTTGTCCTGCAGTAGTCACAGCATCCTACTCAGAAGTGCATCTTAACTGCCACTGCACCCAGCTTATCAGTAGAATTGTCTGCTGTCCTTACATTCCCATTGCATATTAGGGTTATAGTTCCTATTTGCAAGGATTACTCCCGGACGCACTGTATTAACTATTTACATCACATGTTCCCTTAACAGGATAACATGTTGCTTGGCCTTGTTATAATTGTCTCGGTGGTTTAGTTAAGTGGCGGGCAGAAATGTGTGCGATCTTCGTAAATCACCCAGTGTTCCGGCAAGCCTATGAGTCGCAGGTTATTCCACCGGTTGTGGTTCTCAAGATCCTCAGTCAGTGAGTATTGATACTTGCCACCGCAGCTCTGCGATGCTGTTTGGCACCGGTGTCAAAGCGTCTTCTAGTGTTGTGATACGGGTTTCGGCATCCGCAGTTCTGTCCCGAAGATTTTGCAGATCTTGCCGTAATAACAAAATGTCAATTTTTATGGACTTCAGCTGGGCTGTGTTTGATGTATGTGCACCATTAATAGCCGCCAGTAGCTCAGTATTGGAAGGTTCCAGCGGTAGAGGGTCCTCCATGCAGGGAGGCCGGCATGGAGTCTTGGCTCTCCATGTGGTCCTGCTCAGGTTGAGAAGGTTGCAGGTATTTGTCTAGCTTATTCGACCCCTCCGTCTTGGACTGGTTACTGTTCTTCCCTATACTTTCCTGGCACCCTTAGCAGCCTGTTATACAGAGAATAGTATTGACTATCTTGTTCAGGATAATTATATGAGAGAGAAGCCGTTTCAAACCCGTCTGCTCAGTTCGCCATCTTGGACACGCCCCCTCATTGGACAGTTTTTAATTAATTTTGAATTTTAGGGGTTTCCGGATTTTTTATTGCTAGTAATTGTCTGCAAAACTCTAATTTATAGAGGTATTCAGATTTTTTAGTGCATCGTTCAGCATTTTTTTTTTCATTTTTGCTTTATAGATTCAGATTTTTTAAATAAATTTCATGGTTTTAGAGAAAGTGGGGCTCATTTACAAATTCATGCAACGCAGAATGATTTGCACATTCAATATATGAAATAAATATCGTCATATTTATAATGCTGGATAAGAGTGGAATATTTAATGTGCAAACAGAACTGCACATTTTTATTTGCACTGTGAATGCCCATAGAAGCTTTATAAACATTGCATGATTGCAAATTGTGAATATTTATGTGGACACTCTGCCTTTGAGTTATGCCATGACTTTGGTGTTGGTGAAAATATTTGCAAATTGTGAATTTAATGCTATTTTTTCCCACAAAGACCTTACACATTGGCCACACACACTCAAATATTTATGCATTATGCAAATTCTTAAAAAAAATGGAAAGACAGGTACAGCAGTGCAATATTTCAGGCTTCAGTATAAAATGTGGTCAATATAACCTTTTGCAAATAAATATGCGCTGCACAAACTTTATAAATGACCTCTAGTGAGTTTAGCCAATAAAATAAAACTGTTGATAAATAGGCCTCCACAGCATGGACGTTATCCATTAAATAGAATGTCTAAATAATTTACACACATATTTTTTAGAGGTTGGAAATAACTACAAAAAATATGTCAGTTAATAATTATGTCTTTATGCTGTTTATACTTTTGCAACAAAAAATGCAGATCTATTAATGAAAGGAAAAGTATTAATATAAGAAAGAAAAAAACATTTGTGGATAACTCCCCTGCTGAGTTTAGCAATTTTCAATGTCTGTAAAATCAACCACTCATAAAAATATTAAATTGACTTCCTAAAAAAAACAATTAGAATGACAGAGCTATAATTAAAATACAATTATTTAATTTTCTTACTTTATTGTAATATTCCATGTGCATTAAGAAAAGTATGTGATAGTAACGGGTTGTGCACTTTGAAGCAATTAAATTTTGTATTTGGCAGATTTTGTTACACTAACATAAATTACAAAAAGGATTTAATAAAGTGGACAGTTAAATGGTTTAATCCATTCCTATTAGTGCAAACATGATTAACAAGATAAGGGTCAAGCAGTAAAATATGTATTTGTAAGAAATAGCATAAATTTGGTATATAATGTGTGTTTGACCATTAAGTATCTCAAGGTTACCATTTTAACATGTGAAACATGCTTTACAGGACAAAATAACAGGTATAATTTACACTCTGAAAATACATTTTAAAATGTTCTTACAGTGTTATTTTGAAAGCAGTATAATTTCCTTGGAGCACAGAACATTGGGAATTGCAATTAAACATTGAATGAGTAATGTATAAGCATTTAGTAAAATTGGTATTTAGGTAATTTTATATTTTTTTTCTTACTGTTGCAACTTCGGCATTAAAGGAACATTTGTATTTATTTATTTGCTTCATACAGGACTGATAACTTTGACAAAGCAATCAACAATTGATTTTGTTGTTTAAAAGAAAATACATTGACAAATCTATAAATCAGCAAATAATAATCAACAACCAATGTGTGTACTTTTTTCCGTTCCAGCTAAAGGCATGACAGTGATGTTAGTAGTACATTTGCATCTTTAGCTAACATGCTAAGGCTCATTTATGACTACAAGTGCAGTGTGCAAATTTTTGACTCAGAATGCACATTTTTTTAACCACCATGCAGCGTTTCCTATAATTACAGCATAATTTCCTCCATTAGGGGGAGATGCAGCTGAAACAATTATGTCTGATGCATCAACATGCACAAAATTGCAGTTTTGCTTCAACATATAGGGGCAAAGTGAATTTTCGAAGTAAAAAACTTAGAATTTCAAGATATCTTTGGTGTACTTCGACTAGGGAATAGTCCAACTTCGATTCGAAGTTGAAAAAAACGTTGAAATTCGAATATCGAAATTTATCATGTACTGTCTCTTTAAAACTTCGACTTCGACCATTCGCCACCGAAAAGCTGGCGAAGTGCTGTTTTAGCCATTTTTTTGGGGAAAAACTTTGAATCGAAGTAGATCGAAGGTGCTATTTCTTCGATCGTACGATTCGAATATGGACCACTTTGACCCCCAAAAACCTTCGACCTATATTCGGTTGGTCTTTTTGAATTGCGACATTCTAAGTTTTTTTTTATATGCCCTATGGGGCATATTTATCAAGAGTCAAGTTCCGAATTGAAAAAACTTTGAAATTCAATTTCAAAAAGACCAACCTAAGTGAAGTCGAAGTTTTTTTTGGGTTGAAGAGGTCCGTATTCGGCCAAATTCTAATTGTACAATTGAAGGAATAGCGCAGTTGCTGGAATTTGTAGGCAAAAAAATGGCCATTAACTTAAATGCATTTTCCCCCAAACAAACAGTTAAACAGAACAAATTTGCTCATTACTGAAAATTACATCTGCAGATGATTTTTTAGGCCTAAGTAAACTTGCCATAATGGGAACTCTAGTGCTTGACAAAGGGGCGTGACCCCGAAACGTTGCTCACTTCCGCATTAAACGTGCAAGGGGTTCCTTGCTTGCAGCAGCCTGTGTGCCGTGGATTTCTTCTCTATTAACTCTAGTGCTACCACCTCCACCACCTCCTCCACTTTTAGGGGGTTATTTAACAAAGGTCGAATTTCGAAGTTATGTGAATTTTTTGTAACTAATAAATTTGAATGAAACACACGCTGCAGCACTCCGGATCCTGTGAAAGTGGTTTATTGTGCCAACAAACTAGGCAACATTTAGGGCCAACGCCCTTTCTCAAGCCTTGGAGTTATAAATGGGTCCCTGACAGGGAGACCAGCAGATTGCACCCGACCTACAAGAAGCGGTGAGTTATAGTTGAGAATTGCCCACATTTGGTTGTAATAAATTCGAATGTACTCACAACTGGAATGTGAGGTTATTTATGAAAAAAACGCAAACATCTAAAATCTAATTGAGTTTTCCTCAAATGTTAGGAAGGCAATTAACATCTTCAAATGGTTCAACAGACCTCGGCAGGTTTTAGGTGGAGAGGTATCGAATTAGAACTGTTTCCAGGGTCGAGGTGTGAGAAATCTCACATTCAATTGTGAGTTTTGACCAAAAAAAGTAAAAAAATTAAAATTTGAATTTACCATTCGAACCTTAGTAAATCTGTCCCTTAAAATTAATAAGTGCAATTGTGCTTGATTTACTACAGGAGGCCAGATGGATAAAGTGGCACGCGTGCAAGGAGCTAAGTTTGATTTATAAATAATAATTTTTGAACAACCATGGATAGTATCTTGTATTATCTAATAAAACACAAAATAAATTCAGTATAATGCTATGCATTTTCTGAATACTTTTTAAGTATGCTCAGGAACTGGGGTTTTATGGATAAGGACTCTTTCTATTATTTGGATCACCATACTTTTAGCCTACTAAAAAATAATTCAAGTATTACTTAAACCCAATAAGAATGTTTTGCCTCATATAAAGATTAATTATTGTTTGATTATTACAGAGAAAAGGGGAATAATTTCTAAAAAATTTAATTGTTGATTAAAATGGATTTTATTGGAGATGGTCTTCCCATACCTGACAGTAAATCAGTATTACACTTCCAAAAACATAAGAAAGCAAATTGGTACTGCCTGTTTTATTGGCAACAACAGCACACACACTGACTGATAGCAATGGAAATTACCTTCACTGCCAGATGTGTAGGGCACATGGCCACAATTCACCAATCCTCCCAAACCAAAGGCTGCACCCCTCCACAGGTTTGGGAGATCTCTAAAATAAACGCAGTGGCCTATATATTAAAGATCAGATTTCAGGTTTCAGAGGTTTTTGAAACCAAAACCAAACTCACTTTCTCTAAAACCACGAATGCCATGAAATTTATTAAAAAATCCGAACTGAAAAAGCACTTATGGGAAAAGTCGCAGAAAAGTTGTAAAAACTGTGACTTTTTTGCACAAAAGCCAGCATTGAAAATATCAAAAAAACTCTAAAACCTTTAAAACCACAAATCAAACAATGATCTTCCTGATTGTTGTGAGGGACATCTACCATTAACTTCTACATGTTTTCGACAGGTTCTAGCTGGAGTATTTTAGTATTCAGAATTGTCACTGTTTTGTCTCATTATAAATCTTACAAAAGTCACACTTTTTTGGAGTCAAAAAGCCAGATCCTAAAATTTGCTGCTTAAATAAATCAGCCCCATCAACTTGAAGTTTCCCTAATCATATGTCGATACCATATGTCCCGTTTTGTATGTGATCAGATACAAAACTATTTTCAGAAACAGTGTGGGAATGTTACTACTGCACAAACAACTAATTTTTTTACAGTTAGAAACAGTATCCATTTTCTCTGGCATTCTAGGATATTTGTAGTTTAGAGAGCTTCCTAAAAAGGAGTAATCACTATGATTAAGCTGAAAAAAGTGACTCTGCTGTGTAATGCTGGATGGTTGTTAATAAATGTCTTTTCTCTTTTGTTGACCTTGTATTAACCCTTTTTCCTCTTTTTTTTGTATTGTTTTCAACCTGTCCAGTAACGCAGTGCTCCAGAACAAATTGCTCAACTGTCTTGAAGAGTAACTTAATTATATGGAATTATGGCATGTTACAAACTTTACTGATATTTCAAGTAAGTGATACTTCATGTAACATACAGTCTAAAATGAAAAAAGTACTAAATATTAGAATTGTGTTAGTAATTCAAGTACAATTACAGCAAATTTAGATTCCCATTAGCACATAATAAAAACTAGATTACAGAGTTTAATAAAAAAAAAAAAATGGGATGCATTGTCACACCTGACATAAAACCTTGTGCTTTGTAAAAAGAAACACTGCATGACAAAATTAAAAATGTGTGTGATAATACTGTCATGTGATAATGGAATGTAATCTCCATGTGCAGGGTCAGCAAGTATAGTCAACTGAATTTCTGCTGTTAGCAGTCCAGCACTGAAGGATTATTAAGAAAGCAGAAAATAGAGGTAAGAACGATAAGAGGGTGGTAAAGGAAGTTTTAGAAAAAGGAACACAGACATCATGAAAGATGGGAGAGACGTTAGGGAAAACAGAGAAATATAGTAGTCGAAGAAATTGCAAAACAAAAAAGCTGAGACAAAACAAAATGGCAGCAGCAGAATGAAGATTTAATACATCTGTTTCTCCTCTAGGTGCATATTTATCAAAAATCTCATAAAAACTCACAAGAATAGTCATGTATTGCAGTTTTTTACTTTTTAAAATAAACTGAATAATCTTAAATAATGCAAAACAGCATTCCTTGACACTTTCCATTGAATTCTATGGCACCTCAACAGGTTCTAACTGTAGTAATTTTTTTTGCATTTTAATGGTTTCTTGTGGGTTATGGTTTCTTGTGCCCATTTGCCAAGTATTCCAGAACATTCCTCTTTTAATCTTTGTATTGGCATTGCATTCAATGTATACAGAAGCAAGTTTGTCTGACATGGATAGCAGGAATTGCTTATATTAGGGCAATGCCTATGCCACCCTGAAACAGTTAGGTTTATCTATTAAATCAGTGCCAGGCATCAATGATTGGCTTTTTTTCTGTTTACTACAAGTTCTGTGGGGTGTAATGAGGCGTGGGCTTGTGTCCTGGGCATCTTGGGTACATACAGTAGCAATGCCAAGATTCAAGAACTCATTGACGCTTTCTGTCCTACATTTACATTTTTACTGCTATGGTGTGCCTTTTGATATATTCAACTGGATCATATTTTCATATACAACCTTGCCTTCGAGTGTGCCATATATAAAAGAGTGCATGGCCAACCTTTGGAATATCAAAATTAAAAAAAAAAATAAAAGGGTAAGAATGTCTCCCTCCAGTCCAGCTGAATGCCTACTAAACCTTACTCATAAATCTAACCATACATTAAATTAAAAATTGCAAGCTTTATGAGGAAGGAACCTCCTTCTTCCTCTCTCTAGTCTTCTCTTTCAGATAATTTAACATCTATAATGGGTGTACTGTCGGTCAAAAAGAAATCTATATCAACATATGTAAGCCAACAAGTCTTGTTCCTGCAACACAAGACAAGTGGATATATGGGGCATTTGGTGTGAGAAAAAACACGCAATCACTTTAATGCATTGTGCATGTCAAAATGCTGTAAAATATATGGCCATTGACATCAAAGCGTTTTGGGAATTATTAACAGTTTCGCAAATTTTACATTTCCTAGACAATCTCCATCTCCTGAATAACATCTGTCATGAATGGCAGCATAAATCTGAGGAATGGCCCCTTTTCTGGAACATACAGTATACCAGCAAACTTTCAGATTTCAGAAGCATTTCTGTGGAATCAATATATTTATAAACATGCAGGAGCAAAAGCAGACTGTTGCACACCTTTTTTAATTAAAATGTTTGTAGAGGGTAGCTTTAACTGCCAAAAATTTTAATTCCATGCAAGATTTTAAGTACTGGGTTTTATTGAACAATAACTGGACAAAACAGGTATGGGTGTATGCGTGTCTGTCTAATTATGCTCTCCTTTGCTTTCCTCTCTAATCTACCTTCTCTCCTGGATGACCCCAATGCATCAGCTGATGTAGTCTATGCATCAAGTTTTTCACAATGGTGTAATGCATCAGATTCCTTGGTGGATATATTTCAACCTAGTGTTTCTGTCTGCAAAGTAAGCACTCCAACAAGATGGATCCTGAATTTGAGCTGTCTCATTTATAGGGGTTTCAGACCCTGGATTCTCTTAGCAACCCTTTTGCTAGAATTTGGTAAAATATTAAGCCTCCTGGACATTGTCCACCTAGGTGCAGCTCTGAACAATATGAAAGCGTAAGGGCAAAACTCCATGAACGATTTTCATAAAAAAATAAATAAATTTTGTGGGTTAGATTTTATCCATCCTCCATGCAACACCACTCAACACTGTGCAACAGCACAAGATTTTGTAGGATCCCCCTAGACTAGAATGCAAAGTCAGATCAGATAAAATTGTATGGAGTCTTTTCTTCATGCATTTATATCCCACAGTAAGTATATTTTTATGAGAAAAAAAAGTCTTTCCGACACCATCCGTTTTTGTCTTGTTGGATGAAAATAAAGAATGCAGCGGTCATGTCAGGTGGAAACTTCTACATGTAGTTCCACTGTCCGACTTGTCGGATACGTTTTGTTGATCCAACAACATCCTACAATAGCTCTCATGGAGTTTAACCCTAACAAAAACACACATAAAATAACTGACCAATTTCTTATTTTTATTAAACACACAAATTTGCAAAAAATATGAAATAGTAATTGTCTCTATAATGTCATATATTTATAAAACAAAGCTCCAGATGATCTGTATTTTTACACAAAATGATATATATTTTTTTATTCCCTCCTTTAATATTCCATAACCTTCAATATCTTTTGAAAGTTGCAAGGCTGTATATTTACAGTGTATTCTACTGTACGCCTTGGTATATTGCCATAGAGACTAACCTTGGAAAGCTATTTAAAAGGCAAATCTTAAATTATGTAAAACGTGTTTAAGACATGAGAGAGGGTGTTAAACGCTTGAGTGATTTTGCTTTATTACAATTTCAATATATCTCACTAAGTATGACTGCTGTTTTAATGCATTAATTGCTTAAGGGTTGCTGTGATACATCCAAGATACTGTACATGATCTAGGGAATGTATCTGTAACACATAAATGTTGATATAAGATGTACAGTATTCAATCTATTATTTATAAATATATATTTATTTAGGGACACAATTCCAAAGAGGGAAAATAAATATTTATTTAATGTGATTTAATGGATTCCTGCAGCAAATATGTTCTTTGCATTCCTTTTATAAGGATACTTTTAAGTCCACATATTCTATAGGTGTGTAGTTTTTGGGAAATGACATTTCAAAAAATCAGTGGTTAACTTAGTAGTTTAGGATTTTGACTCATCCCTTTAAAATTAAGAACCTATGAAATTAGTTGACTATATTATTCCTTTCTTGACACATTAAGGGATCCATTCTACAGGGCAGCAGTTCTTTAACTTGTGAAATTTATACTGCATATGTATTAATGCATTTATTTGTAAATTATTTTAAAAGGTTGATCTGGTCTGCTTGTTCAACTGATGAGATTAATTACTTTATTGTATGTCAGTATGTTTGGCATCATTGTAACATAATACAAATGAAATACGGTACTGTATATGCGTACTGCAGATTGGCTCAGTAATCGTCATAAAGGACACTTATCAGAATACACTGTCCGGCAGTACTCCGGCAGGATGCTTGAAAGACACTTATCAAATCAAATTGTTTCCTCCACCAAAGGTGTAGATTAACAGACCCCACAATCAGGATGTGTGTAATGTTGAGTTGGGAGAGGTGTCAACCAATCCTATGTCACACACATGTGTATGTGCAGGGGGCAGGGTTTAAATTAGGGTTGCCACCTTTTGCTGTCCCACATCCAGACATGGCCAGTAAAATCACAGGGTGGGCTAGCAATGTTGTGGGGCAGATAATGTCATCAGATAATGTCATGGGGTGGAACTATGGCATGGCAATTGGTGATTGGCTTCATCAGTTTAGGGGAATACTTCCAAAAACCCGGTTCTCCAGATCAAACCAACACAGCTGGCAACTTTAGTTTAATGTCATATTGCTATGGCATGCAATGAATCAAATACTTCTATCTCTGTGATGACATAATCTGCCTGTCAGGACATCCCATATCTCTGTGAGATTGTTATTGTTATAAGTGTAAAGTGTAGGCAAGAGGAGTGAAGTATTTTCTACACACTAGCATCCCCCTTTAAAATTGGTCATTAACTGCATGCACACTTGGCAAAGCTTTGCTGGAAGATATGCAGGCCAATGGCAGATAACTTCATGAATCATATTTTCCTTTCAGAATTAGTCATGATTGAATTTTTTTAGCCACGTTTCGCCGCAAAAATGACTCCTATAGACTCCAATGGGTGAAACAATTGTTGCGCATCAAAAAAAGATTCATCCATCACAATTCAGAATTTCTCTCTTTTAGAAAGCAGAGAAATCAACCGGGTTATTGTGAAACAGGCTAAAAGAAGCCGAAAAGACATAGCACTGCCAAAAATTTGATTTTAACTCTCACATAAGGCACTATGGGCAGATACTGTACATACAAATCACTTCTTTTTTTTTAACTCAGGTGAGATTTTTATTTGGTATAAGCAATTACACACACAGGCATAACAAACCTTACATTAGCATACATAATTGACAGGTTATAAGAAACAACCGTGATAAGGCAACATCAGAAAAACAAGTTATCCACGTCACAGAACATCCTGTAAACCTGTCAGTTTATACATTCTCCAGTATCCACAGCTGCCATACTTTCAAATACTGATCAGAGGTATTGTTACGCTTAGCAATCAATTGTTCTACATTACACATGTTTTGGACCGATTTTTCCCAGTCAGCATAGAGAGGGGGAAGTGGAGATTTCCATACCTGGGCAATGAGTCTGCGCGCTTGAAATAGAATTTTATGAAGTATTTTTTTTGCTGGGCGAGTCAACTGAGTAGGTGGGTCCATACCTAAGATATACCACTTGGGGTCAAGCGGGATCTCAAAACCCAGGATGGTGGTAATACGTTTTTGTATCCCAACCCAGTACTCCTGTAAAATAGGGCATGACCAGAACGTGTGCAGTAAGGTTCCCTCCTCAGCATTACACCTAATACAGATATCCGGAATATCCGGGTTGACCTTGTGCAGCCGAGAACGTGTATAGTATGCTCTGTGTATCAAGTACAGTTGTAAAATTCTGTACTTATATATGGGAGAAATAGATAAAGGGGTTAACAACACCTGGGCCCACTGTTCATCAGTAATATAGTCAATGGAGTGCTCCCAGCGCGCCCTTGCCTTGATAGGGATTCTCCGCAATACCAAAGTTTGTAATTCTTTGTAAAAGTGGGTGATGGAATGACGGGAATTTTCTGAGATCAATTGTTCCATTATGGAGGAGGTACCAAATTGTAGATGTTTAGATTTAGTCAGTCTATAAAGCGCAGCCCTTACTTTGTGGTATACTAGCCATTGAGATTTGGGCAATGAGTAGGTTTGTCGTAACTCAGTAAAGGAGACCATGCCATTGTCGGTCCAAACCTGGCCTACACACCAAATCCCTGCCTGGATCCATTCCTTTGGCTTGGAGAGTTTGTCTAGGGGGGTCAGTTTACTGTTATACCATAAGGGGGTTTGCAGTTCTAGTACCGCAGGATGGGCCAGTTGGAGAGACCGTTGCAGAGTTTCTGGGATTCCACCAGGAAGCAGTCGCTCATCAACTGTTTAGTCTTATAAAGGTTCAGGGCCAGAATGGCATAGAAAGGAGGGAGATCAGACTTTAACAAACACTGCCATAGCTGAAACATGGCGTCATCCGGCTGAGCCCCTTTCAGAGTGCGGATTTGTGCGAGTTGGGCCGCCAAGTAGTACAGGTGCATGTCAGGGAGGGCCATGCCCCCATCAGTTTTAGGTCTCTGCAGCGTTTTGATAGCTAGTCTACATCTGTTGTTTCCCCAGATGAATTGCCGAAAGAGAGTCTCTAAGTGGGCAAAAAAGGGGGTTTGGATCTTAATAGGCGCATGCCACAGTACATAAAGAAGCTTTGGGGCGATCACCATCTTTATAAGTTGGATTCGCCCGGTTGGACCCAAAGGGAGAAGTTCCCATGCCTGAAATTTAGTTTGAACCCAGTGGAGTAAAGGTGCGACATTAAGAGCATAATAGGAAGATACAGGGGTAGCAACCTGAATGCCCAAGTACGTAAATTTATCAACCAAATGCAGTTTTGCACAATCCGGGTTCAGGGGACCAATTATGGGATCTATTGGAAAAAGTGTGGATTTGGAGGGGTTAATTTTAAGGCCCGAAATACGACCAAAGGCTGCAGTTAATGTCAGAAGTTCTGTCAGTGAAGTGTGTGTGTCCCCTAAATACACTAAAGTGTCGTCAGCATACATTTGCACTTTTTCCTCTCTGTTTGCCAGGCGTAGGCCAGTAATGCGTGGATTTTGTTTAATTGCTAAAGCCAAGGGCTCGATGGCCATGGCAAACAATAAGGGAGACAGAGGGCACCCCTGGCGTGTACCCCTAGCTAAGGTAAATTTCTCAGTTTGTGAAGCATTGAGTTTTAGGGATGCCACCGGGGTCTTATAGAGAAGTTGAACTAGGGAAGTGAAATGAGGGCCAACCCCAAATGCTTTAAGGACACGCCATAGGTACGCCCATTCCACTGTATCAAAAGCTTTAGCTATATCTAAAGCAGCCACAGCTCTTTGCCCCTTATTACAGTGGTCCACAGACAAATTAAGCATCAGCCTTCTAATATTGTGCGCGGTGGTTTTGTGAGGGATAAAACCGGTTTGGTCCTCAGTAATAATGTGGGAGATGACATTGTTAAGTCTCCTGGCAAGCACCTTCGCTAGAATTTTTACATCCGATGTCAGTAGCGATATGGGCCTATAAGCCTCCGGGGAGGTTAAATCTTTGCCGGGTTTGGGTAGAAGTACAATAGTAGCCTCATACATGGAGGCGGGGAGGCTTTGGGTTAAGACGGAGTTATTAAAGGATTCTAACAGTTTTGGGGCTAATAACGGGGCATGCTTTTTGTAGAACTCTATCGGAATGCCGTCCGAGCCGGCAGCTTTACCTACAGGGAAAGAGTCAATTGCCTCCTGGATTTCTATTAATGACAAAGGTTGATCTAAAAACTGCTGAAATTCCTCAGAAAGGGTAGGAAACCTCAAACCATCTAAAAATTGGTCCAGCGCTTCATCCCCACTCTCCAATTTAGAACTATAAAGATCTGTGTAAAAGGTCGTCATGATATGATTAATTTCAGTGGGATCCGTGGTTATTACCGAGTCAGCACGTTGGAGTTTGGCAATTGTGGGGGGGGTAGTCTGGGTTCTGCTGAGTAGGGCCAACATCCTGCCCGCCCGCTCACCCTGTTCTAAGATACGGGCTTTGGCAAACAAGTGTTTGTATTGGGATTTTTCCCACATTGCTTTTGCATAGTTGCCCTGGGCCAACTCCAATTGAGCTACCAAACTTGGGGAGGGGTCCTCCAGGAGAGCGCTTTCCAAGCGTTTGACTTCACCCTCCAATGCTAGTTGGGTTTGTCTGGATTGTTTCTTACATAAGGAAATTTCTTTGTTCAGGTACCCCCGAAGGTAAGCTTTAAATGAGTCCCACACTATGTTAATGTCAGCAGAGCCTTGATTTAACTGGAAAAATTCTTGCATAGTGGCTGCATGTTCCTTATCATTATCAAGGATCGTTAGCCACAGAGGATGTAAAGACCAACGAGGTCTAAGTTGGGTACTGGGTAGAGTAAGATGCATCTCCAGGGGAGCATGGTCAGTAATACCCCTGGGAAGGTACTCCACTATTTGTACGTCGGCAAGGGCCATGTCATTGACAAACGCTAGATCTATCCTGGAGAGCACTGAATGGGACAACGAGAAGCAGGAGTACTGTCTAAGGCCAGGGTGGAGAAATCTCCAGGCTTCGACAAGGCCCACATTGCTAGTAAGCGAGGCAAGGTTGGATTGGGAATCTGTAATGTCACTAGGACTAGTACGCAACCTATCCAGGGCCGGGTCCAACAAGGAGTTGAAATCCCCAGCAGCAACCACCTTGGCATGGGGGAATTGAGCTATGAATTGAGTAAGTTGGGAAATACATGCAGAGTCATACGGTGGAGGAATGTAGAGATTAGCAATCACAAATTCTTTATGATGGATATTTGCATGTACAAAGAGAAATCTGCCCCTAGGGTCAGATTTGAGTGATAAGAGTTGGAAGGGTACCTGTTTGGAAATCAGGGTAGCTACTCCAGAGGAGAAAGAACTATATGTAGCATGGTAATGCCATCCAACCCAGGGCTTTTTAAGTCCCAAAATTCTCCTACCCTCCAAATGGGTCTCCTGCAGAAGTATGATATCTGCCCTCCTCTGTTTTACGTAGTTAAGCACTAACCTACGCTTAATAGGGTTATTAAGGCCACGGACATTCCAGCTTAACAATTTGAGAGTCATGGGGGATTCCAAACCCATTGTGGAAGCATGTGCATTGGATCAGTCAACATAATGAAAAATAAACACCTGAGTTGAACAATTAAAGCATCAAACCAAATAAACATTCCCAACCCACACCCACCCCTTCTACTTTGGTGCCCAACTTTAAGTAGAAATGAACCCATAACAGATAACAATAGCTTTAAGAGGGTGGTAGCACTGCTACTCGTCAGAGCTACGAGAAGCTCGCACTAATGAGGCACTTCGCGATAACCGTGCTCCGTCCCTTAACATGTAATGCAAAAATAGCAGATTCTTTACAGGCGGTAGGCATAGAAAATAGCAATTTAGACAAGGTAACATAAGTCCCGAGCAATAAGAAGTTCTTACCCACATGACCGGGGCAGGTGCCAGAGCACAGCTGCGCCTGCTGAGCACAACAAAAAGAAAAACAGCAAGGAACAGTAGGATGGTCAACCTGTTGAGGGAAACCCCCCCCCCCCTCTCCCCAACCCCCCCGTCCTCCCGAAGTAGAATTGGGACAATGCAAAATCAGGAAACCGAACACAGTCCCGGGGCATCATACGTATATCAAGCCATAAAAGGAAAAGCCGACAGGGCAAAAGTCCATGAGGCAATGCAGAGACCGGAGTGTGCAACAGGATATAATAATCCAAAGCGTACCTCTCACTAGGCACATAGAAGTAATCCAATATCCAATGACAGATAGCAAATATTAAAGCTGGCGGTTTTGGCCTACCAACAATGTGGGAAAATCGGTATCAGCTGTAGAAGGATGTTGATCAGCAACAGGGCTGGTGGGAGGGGGAAAAGGGGAGAAAAAAAAAAAAAAAAAAAAAACCCCAATCATACGAATTCCAGGAGAGTGCTGTTCCAGAAGATAAACTGACATCAGGAGCAGAAATCAAATAGACAGAATGGGAAGTTGAAGTGAAGACTTCTATTACTGTCGTGGTTGCGGTTGATCTTGGCCCTCCTCATTCCTAGGGCTAGGTTTACGGTCCAGCCAGTCTCCCAGATCTTTGGGTGAAGTAAAGAAGTGAGTGGAGCCATCCGAGATCACTCTCATCCTAGCAGGATATAGCATTGCATATTGTATATTTTTCTGCCGCATGCGTCGCTTGCAGTCGAGGAACTGGGCCCTTTGCTTTTGCACTTCAGCCGAGAAGTCAGCATAGATAGAAATTGTGCTGTCCTGGAAAGTAATCGACCCCTTCAGCCTAGCCAACTTCAACAAACCATCACGGTCACGGGCATTCAAAAGTCGGGCAATAAGTGGCCTAGCCGGAGCTCCAGGGGGACCACATCTAGTGGGAACTCTATGAGCTCTTTCAATCGTAAAGGCCTGAGAGAGGGATTGCGGCCCAAAGGTGGCACGCAACCATTCTTCCAGAAAAAGTTCAGGGGCCTCACCCTCCACATTTTCAGGAAAACCTACAAACCGTAGATTGTTCCTGCGGATCCTATTCTCTAAATCATCAGCTTTTTGTTGAGCTAACAGCAGGGATTTCTGTAACTCTTGGACATTACCTTGTAAGGGCAGACAGGAGTCCTCTAGTGTACTGATCCGCTGTTCGGCTGCCATCGCTCTCTCACGCATCTTCTGCATATCATGCCGTATAATAGAGAGGTCGACTTTAATCTCGTCCGTTTTGGCACTAATGAGAGAGGCACAAGTGTCTCTAGTCGAGCGGATTTCCTCCAGAACATCTCTCAGTGACGGCTCAACCAGCTCCTGAGAGTTCTGATCCGACGCGGCAGACGGAGAGCTAGGCCCCGAAGAGGAAGCGCCATTTTGATGGTCACGGCCTTCCCGGGCAAACTTCCCCAGCTTCGCGGCGGCTTCCGACGCCCTTTTCTGTGCCCGATTCTGCCCCAATAAATGGCGTGGTGGAGGGGGATCCCCAATTTGATCCACTATGTTGGGTATTGAAAGGTCTACCGACCTGTATCAGGATAATTACGCCGTCAAGGGACGGAGCTCACCAGACACGCGACTGCTCACATCGAGTAGGTAACCACGCCCCCCACAAATCACTTCTTTATGTCCCTGTGGCCAACTATGCATCCAAGATATTGGAACATGGGTTCTGAGGTCTCTCTCTCTCAATTACATGCACAACCTAAACTAATATGTGATTGGCGCAGGACTATATGAGGGGCAAATATATTGGAATTGACTATTTACAGGCAGAACCTTGTTAAAAACTCTGTGGAAGAAATAAGAATATTAGAGGAATTAACACACGTTTATCATAATAACAGTGGAATGTACTGCCAAACATGGTCTCCCTGGCACAGATTTATGGAATTATCGGATGAGATTTAAAAAAAGGATAGAGGGGCAGCTTTATATGGTTGGAATTATTTGACATGTTAATGTGATAACAAATAGTACTTAAGGAGATGTAAAGTAGATTGTTATCTAATATTAATCTAATATTACCCTGTCCCCGACCTTCTTTTTCCTTTTTGTACCCCCCCCCTTTTTATTTTTGGAAAAATCTACGAAATAAAGAAATTTAAAAAAAATAAATAAATGGAAAACATTACTTAAAAATAGAGAAATGCACCCATAAAAATGCATTATAAACTGTTAGGACCATACATAAAAAATGTAAAATGCGGAAAACATAAAATTATAGCACATAAAATTGAGGTTTCACTGTCTCTGTATCTGTGTTGCAGACGGTTTGTTCTGTTAGGGACCTGGAATTTTTGACGGTATGACAAAACTATGGAAATGTTTTGCCTGTGGAGTAGCAAATAAAGAATTTAATTATAGGTTGTCAAGTGGACAGCTGTGCATGTTGGTGATTGAAAAAACAAAAACAAGCGTTTAAATATGTTAAACAATATATTATATCATTTTAGCCTCATCATACAGTTTAGGTTGTACTAAGAGTCTGAATTTTGTGGATGAAAGATACTGTATCTTCTTTGGACTCATGAGATGTTTTACAAAATACCTTAAAGGACCTTACGCAAAACAAAGTTGACCTTTACCATTCAGTGTTATAAAATGTCAGCAGCTATAATACGTGTAGTATCTCAGAAACCCTTTCCTATAATATAAATAGGTCTATAACTACAATTACAGGTCTTTTGGCACCCCCTCCTCACCTTTAGGTGGAGTTCAAAGATGAACTATGGTATCCCCTTCTATTTATAGTCTAATGAATACAAAAAACACCCCATTGCCAGTGGAAACACATCTAGCCAGAGAATAAGTTTACACGGAGAGATCAATTCTTCCATACCCCCTACAATTATTTAATTAGTTCAAATCCATTAGTCCGTTACCTAAAGCAATTTCTCATTCATAATTTGTTTTCTTTAATCATCTAATGTTTTAGCGCTAACAATAGTTTATTTAAACAATTAATCTGAAGCACGAAAAAATTATTTATTACGTTTAAAAATCATAAAAACTCTTAAACAAATCTCTAAAAATTCAGATTATGTGATGTATTCTCTAACTTCTGTTAGTTCTACAGTAGTTAATGTCAGTTCATAAAAACTTTCACATGAATATACTGTACTTGGAGGCTTATTTACTAAAGCTTGGATTTTAGTGGTTTAGTGACTAAACTCACATTTATTAAAGTCCAATAAAAAAAATTGTTTTGCAGACAATTTTTAGTGGAGAAAAAAGCTAAAAACCTCTAAAAGCCTGAATTGATTTAAAGTGGTCTAATAGGATAAGCACAGCTCCTATTGACTTCTATAGTATCTCTTTTACTTGGCAAGTTTTGTAAGTAAGTAAGTTTTGCCTTAGAGGTTTTTGTGTTTTTTTCACTTAATAAATCTCACATTTTTTTTGAAATATAGAAAACCACATATTTTTAGAGATTTATGTCAAAATTTGATTGTTATCAAATAATCATATATTCTTGACCTCAATTGTATTGTTATTACTGTATTGCAGCTTTTTACAGTTCTTTTTAATGATGATATCTTTTAGTGAAGACTCCTGCACCTGTAACATTTAGGGGCAGATTAACATATGGTCGAATATCGAGGGTTAATTAACCCTCGATATCCGACTGCCGAATGTAAATCCTTCGACTTTGAATATCGAAGTCGAAGGATTTACCGCAAATAATTCGATTGAACGATCGAACAAATCGTTCGATTCAAAGGATTTTAATCCATAGATCGAACAATTTTTTTTCGACCTAAAAATTGTTAGAAAGCCCATGGGGACCTTCCCCATAGGCTAACATTGCACCCCGTTAGGTTTTAGGTGGCGAAGTAGGGGGTCGAAGTTTTTTTTAAAGAGACAGTCCTTTCGAATGGTTGAATAGGGACACTTTATTAGTAATGAACTGTGGAAGAATTGGTTTTTCTCAATTGCCCCCCCACACACACACACACAACCAGCACCAAATGGCAGATTCCATATGAACATCAGAAAGCATCTCTCCATCCTAAAGCTAAATCCTCTCTGTTAAAGGGATACTGTCATGGGAAAAATATTTTTTTTTCAAAATGAATCAGTTAATAGTGCTGCTCCAGTAGAATTCTGCACTGAAATCAATTTCTCAAAAGAGCAAACAGATTTTTTTATATTCAGTTTTGAAATCTGACATGGGGCTAGACATTTTGTCAATTTCCCAGCTGCCCCAAGTCATGTGACTTCTGCTCTGATAAACTTCAATCACTCTTTACTGCTGTACTGCAAGTTGGAGTGATATCACCCACCTCCCCCCCCAGCAGCCAAACAAAAGAACAATGGGAAGGTAACCAGATAGCAGCTCCCTAACACAAGATAACAGCTGCCTGGTAGATCAAAGAACTGCACTCAGTAGTAAAAATCCATGTCTCACTGAGACACAGAGACACATTCAGTTACATTGAGAAGGAAAAACAGCAGCCTGCCAGAAAGCATTTCTCTCCTAAAGTGCAGACACAAGTCACATGACTGGGGGCAGCTGGGAAATTGACAAAATGTCTAGCCCCATGTCATATTTCAAAATTTAATATAAAAAAATCTGTTTCCTATTTTGAGAAATGGATTTTAGTGCAGAATTCTGCTGGAGCAGCACTTTTAACTGATTCATTTTGAAAAAAAAATAATTTTCCCATGACAGTATCCCTTTAATGTTAACTGCTGTTTAAACCCAGTTCTGATATTTCCCACTTTTTATCCATCAAATGAGTAAGTAAACCAACTGTATAATGCAGTTATAATGCAGTTCCATTAAATGGAAAGTGTTTCATTCAACAGAAACACACCTTAAATATGCCTTTTGCATTTTGATTTATTGGAGAAGTTGGCAAAGATCTGTATAATTTTATAGCAAAATCTAAAATTGGCAAAGTGCCCTTTCATAAACATGTCCAAACACACATTTTGCTTTTAGAAAGAATAAAAGCCAAACTATAAATATAGTTTCAGTTCATTCAATCTCTAGACAGTGTGTAGGATTTAGACTTAGACTCCCCTAATGGAAAATCTATAAAGGAACATCAGCTCTCCATGGGGAGTTAAGTAAAAGAAAGTGAAAATATAGATATTTCAGAAAGTAAATAATCTAAAATATAAAAATTACAACAAACTGTGAATTTAACTGAAGAGCAAGTAAATGTATTGATTTAAAGGAATAATCCAGCAATAATATTGAATGTTAAATTACGTGTTACGAGTTCCATGTATTTTTTAATTACATTAAAAAAATGCTATAAAAACAACTTGCAAACCAAGCGGCATGCATTAAATAATAAGGATTGTTTCCACTGGCAGGACTGTCCTTCTTCTTAACACTATGGGGGTTATTTATCAAAATCCAAATTTTTCAGATTTTTTAAATAAAAAAAGTCTGACCAAACTAGAATCCACGATTTGACTGTAAGGCTTACCGGATAATCAAGTGATGGATCTTTACTGGATAACAAAGGACCCACAAGCGGCTCACACCACACAGAACCCACCCAAGGATGATAAAGGGGGAGCCGTGAGTGGAGAGAAGCCAGTGAGGCTCAACCAAAGTTAGGTACCAGGGGGTCGAGAGAGGAGTAGTGAAACCACATCTGAGTTCAAGGGCAAGCAGAAAACCAGCAGGAACGGAAGGCAGGCCAAAGGTCTGGAAAGGCAGTGAAGATTCAGAAGTCAAGAGCAAGCAGGGGTCATACACAGGAATCAGTAGAAATTGTATAGCTAGGTTTCAGGAAAAAATTACGATAACCATGAAGTCATACCCACCGGACGTAGCCGCGCTCAGTGCCATGCTCGGTAAGGATTCTTACATTGTCCTTATTTATTATTAAATTGGTTTGGGTAAAAACTCAATCGAAAACCTGAATCGTACAATTTTTTCTGAGTTTTTTCCCAAGTCGATCTGTTTTTTTGAGCTTTTTCCTGAAAAGCCAAAAAAAGGCCAGAATTTCAGGCTAATTCCAGTGCACACAGCCTCGGCAGGTATGAGATGGTGAGTTAGAATTTTTACTGGATAGGGCTTTAATAAATCTTGAAAGTTCAAGTTTAAAAAAAGAAAAAAAATAATTTAGAATTTTGCCTCAAAAAGCCTGACCTGGTAAATAACCCTCTTAGTTTTTGATGGAAGTATATTTTTATATTAATGTATATTCTATTGTTGTATTGATATCTGTATGTTATTCATTTGTTTAAACGGATAGCACTTTGTAAACAAGTAGTGCTATATAAAAATATACACATACATAAGATCATAACATCTTATAAAGTCAAGTGCATAAAGAACAAAACAATTATAAAAGCCATTCATCAACACACCAACATGTAATGCACTAAAATAATCAATGCAGCGAGCATGTTGGTGCAACTATAAAGGTACTTGCAACCAAATATGATTCTGCACTTTCACATGGTTGCCAATGTCCCATCCTGCCTCTTATGATAAATGGTGTACACACTAGTCATACTGCCACCCTGGACCCGGCAGAAACTCCAGAGTACCCAGAGCAGGTTGCATCAATAGGTACACCTAGCTTGCAGCAGTGAATCAGATGAAATTACCTTTTTGAATGTGCGCACTGGAGATGATGCAAACCCCACTGTCTGAAATTATGTAACTTGTATTTGGTTGATGTCAGAACTAGGGATGCACAGAATCTTACTTTTCCTACTGAATCCCAAATCCTTATCACACAATTCAAACAAATCCTGAACCCTGAAGTCTGAATCCTTTCATGGGACTGTAAATGGGTGTTGTGCTCCAAAATATTGATGCACTTTGTAGGGTTCAGATTCTAGTTTGTCCAGTCTCTTGGATTCAGCCAAATCTCAATCCTCCAAAACCGAAATCCTGGATTGCATCCTTAACACCAGAGTAGTTGCATCCGGTTTGACGTATCAAGCACAACTGCATTTTGCGATTATGAAAAAATGCTGCATTAAGTGTAAAAAGCATGGTGAATTGAGTCACAAATTATATTTTGCACTTAGGTTTGTAAATGCGCTTATAGTTCTCATAGAGGTTGCATGCTCTGGTGTTGCAATTTCTATTGCAGTGTTATTTTTGAGCATAAATAGTGTTGACACTTTTTCACCTGATGTCATAGAGGCAAATTCCTTTCTTGATGATAGAATTGATTATAGCATTTCTTTTTTGAAGTGAGAGGTTTAGGTGCCCGTTTCCTAGATTTAAAACCTAACATAATAGATTGTCAAGAGTGGACTTTTATACTCACTGTTCCAAATGCTGTTTGCCGATTGTCCTCTATAACTTCTTTTCCTTATGTTCCCCAGGTGGGCTGCATTCCCTAGGTTTTTCTTTACGAAAAAAGAGTTTACTTTCACATAACAGCAACAGGATTCAATAGAAAATATTGATGAATAGTTACGGAAGCAAGTTGAATTCACTTTTTTTTTTCTATTTAGGACAATAAAATGTTTGATGTTTTCCTGAAATCATCTTCACCTGAGCTCCTGGGATATACAGCCTGATTGTACAGGTTATCTATCATTATTTAATTTATGTATCCTGCTTCCACTGAGTTTTGTTCCTTGCATCATTTATTAACACTAGTGCAGTTTAAAGTGCCATTTTGCCTTTCCCCCTAATGCTGTGCGGTGGTGGATCAAAAGCATACCTAAGATGTTGAAGTGCAGGCATTGTTTAAAACAATATATAGCATGAACACATGCCGTCTCATAATATATATATATAATTGTCTGCCTAAGGCATAGAGGCAAAGCAGGAATTATATGATTGACAGCTGAGATATTCAAATACCTTTATAATGGACATGGGTGTGCTAATAAAAAAAGTAATAAAATAACTTTTATTATTCAACATTTTATGACAGGTCCCCTTTAATTAGTTGTAACCTTATCATTAATAGCCTTTGATTAAGGATGGATACACCCTTGTCAAGAGTTTGTGTTTTTAACCTGAAACAGTTTTAATATGGGTTCTGTGTTGCCACTGTTTTCTTTGTTCCCATAAGCTGAAAGACCTACATTGGTCTCACAAGAAGGATTCAGCTGACCACAGTGAAGGAGAGACTCTTCCCATTTTCTAGCTTACTTAGGTTCACTAAACCATCATCTATCTGGAAAAGTCTAAAACGATAAAACTCATTGGAGAAGATTGTGGCTAAATCCAATTCATATAATGCTGCCCTAATGTGTATTTAAAATGAAGCACAATCTCCTTTACAGATTAAATTTTTTTGTTTCAATGATCAAACTATTTGGTCACAGAGGTGGCCAGGAATCAAATTATGCAGAGTAGGCTGACATATGTCACATTAGCACCAAGTGGGTTAATATAAAAATATAATTTTTACCACAACTGGCATTTGAAGTGTAGCTGAATTATATAGGCACTAGCGATCTACTTGCTACAACAGATCTGTTTGCTTGCACAGATCTATTTTTTACACAGGTATTACTCTGGCTGTTAAAATGGTTTCACATAACCAGAAGCCAAACCTAGTCAAGAGGCAGCTAGGACTAATTAACTCAGTGTAGAGGCGTCTCCAGAGACACAATTAAATGGTGCAGTGCAGCTCATCATATGTTTAGCAATTATTGGATGCAACATCTGTTATTGTACATTACCAAAGCCATGGCAATTCATTCATCGCATGAAAGAAAAACTGGGTCCACTTATATCACACAATAAAAAAGCACTATAGTCCCAGCATAAGCAACAACACTGTTATACTTTTCTTGGTGGCTCAGTTACATACTTTTAACTTTACACAATGTTTTTGTCGTCATTTTTTTTTATTGGGTTGCTTGCTTATCTCTGGAGAGCCTTGGAGAGCTGGTAAAAAGTTTACAATATTGGTAAAAATACAATACTAATTGGTGAACTACAGTTTATCACATGCTAGATTATTTGCTATATGCTACTGTAAGTATGTTTATCTCTATATCTTATATATATTCTACAAGGAAGTTGCATCAAAATGCAAACAACTGTGCATACATTTTTTTAAAATAACTTGCATGTGACAACATCTTTAGTCATTTTGTCATTTCTGGCATAAACGTCCTTTAGGGTGCAGTTCATTTGCCACAAGTCTTGTTTGACTACTGATGGAACCAGCTGTGGAAACCCTGGAACTACTGCTATGTTCAGAGAACTTTTGTCTTCAAGGCCCCTCAATGTCAGGTACATTTGAAGACAATTCATTAGATCAGATGGCTACAATGATGCTTTTCAAATATGCAAAACTGCATATGAGCATGTTTGGACAAAAGTGCCTAATGAATGATGTTAATATTTGCACCCACATTAAATGCATAACCATACTCATTGCTTCCTGGACTCGGCCCCGCCACCACCTTGTTTCGAAACTGCCAAAAAGCTAGTACGGCATAAGGGAGGGACACTTCACTAGTTTTGAAAGAGTAGCAAAAAACCCAAGCAGATGCCTACTGAGATTTAAATTGGCCAATCAAGACCTAGAGAAAGGGGACTTGTGCAATATGTGACTTACAAATTTCCCCAGAATTTCCTATACTTTTACCGCTTGTCTTCAGAGTACCTAAAAATAATATAAAATAATAATACGATCCAAAGATGTCATGCTTCCCTTATATTGTGCTTCATTATTTTTTAAATAGCTATATAGAACATATTGCTAGGGGTTACTCTCTTACATTGATGCATACATAAAAGTGCAATTTTGGATACTTTCATCATATTATTTATTTTTACCCAAATTCTGCTGTTTTTCCAAGAAGTCCACATCCACCCATCTCATTTTAATCTGTACTTGTGACCAAAGGCACTCTTTGCACTTCTGCATAGCTATACTCAGCTCTGAACAGTACTTCCACTCTGGATTGAGGTGGGTTCTGGCCAGCTCCTGCATAAAATCTTCGGGTTGCGAATCTACTGTAGCAATACTGTCTTCTCACCTAAATTTATAGACTTGCGCTCTCCCCAGCCCCATTTGTGACATCTCTGCGGGGCGGGGTGGGCCTAAATTTATAGACCTGTGGCAGGTCTAAAAATTTAATAGTCGGAAACCGGCAATGCGAGGTCACGACCCGAAGATGCAGGAGCCGCATATCACTAGTTGGTATGTTTTTACCATATTCCCCCTTTTTCTTCCCAGTATTCCACCTTCATTGTGGGTGCTATTGACATTTTTTCCCCACAATGCATCTTTTCTCACAAATTCCCACCATCATTGCAGGCATCATCATCAGCATGTATTTTTTCCCACAATGCATCTCCCCCCCCCAGAATCTAATGCAATAGTAATCATGTGAATTGCATCCAACTTATCAAATTGGTGCAACTGTGCTGTGCACTTTGCCTTAAATGGGGCACATTTGTGGGTTGGGATAGGGTGGGTTAGGGTCGGGTGTGGGTGAAGAATTTCTCAATCCGTACACCACTAATGCCAACTCCTGAAATTGCACTGTTTACTGAGTACAGTACAGTATATGAGGCCACAAGTCAGACATTATACATTATTTTGACATTACAATGCATTTTTTTATGCAAAGAAATATACACATAAGTATGCACACACACAAATATATACCGAATGAACTCATAGAAGGAGGCTTAATGAATACTGACACCTTTTTACATACTAAATGCATTTCTGCAGTCATTTTTTTAATAAGAGATAGGCAGACTACTGTAGACTTAGTGTTAGGATTTTATAGAGTGAACCAAGTTGCGAGTACCGACCAGTTGTGCGAGCGGGTTGAGATGCAAGGAGCGGTGCTGCGAATGAGAGCAGCGGGTGCCGAATGCTGGCAGGTAATCCAAGTGCAGGAGGGAGAACCATGACGGAGTCAGGGACGTGCCGAGGTCTGAAACCAAAAGCACAATAACAAGTGTCAGGTGCCAAAGGGGTAGCCAAAGACCAGTTGGGCAAACACCGGGAACAGTACTGACTATTAATTAGCACTCTCACGAGTGGCAACCTTGTTTGCTCAATAACCTATTGTACTGGCAACTGAACATGAGCTATAAGCAGCCTTCCAATGCTGCTGATTGGCCAGTTGCAACCTCTCCTTTAACTCCTACTTCTCGAGACCAAGTTTCTTAGAAAATTATATCACCTCCTCATTTTTTTAAACCATGTTGATAAAAATAAAATCATGGCAAGCTGGGAACAGCTCTTTTAAGTCATGTCATCACCTATGCAGCTTTTGCTGTTTGACATTCATGTGCCATATTTAAAGTAATAGTCAATACAATGTAGGTGAACTCCATGCTTGGTTCAGTACTTTACTCTGTAACAGCACCAACACAGACTCAGGACCCAATTGTCCACGTATTTTGAAAATTAACAATAAAAATTGGGATGTACTTCCAAGAGTGTGTTCATTCCTGAGTGTGCCCAATAGTGTATTATCCATTTGGTAAAACAGCCGTATTTAGAATTAAATCTACTCACATTCTGTCAGATTGATAACAGCATCTGTATATTAAACTCGGACCTGATTGTAGCTTTTCCTGCCGACAGAAACTGCTTATGCCCACATATGAATGGCCTTATTAAGGTTATGACTTGGCAATCACGTGTCATAGATCATAGAGGTGTCTCTTTTTACTGGTCCTAGAAAGCGGAGCCTTTCGTGCAGATCCACAGATCATGGGATTTTTCCCTTGGCCTTTAGCAGATCTTGAGATGGAGTTTCAAGTTGTGTTGTTTGTAAGTCTGGTAATGCCCCCCCTATACTGTATGTGCTGATGAGAAATGTTGACAGGATACAATTTTTTTCTGTACAAACTGCCTCCTGAGGGACATTGGTATAATGATGGCCAGGCAGTATTTGACAAAACTTCCTGGCCATACAGTATATTCCTGTTAGGACATCTTTAGAGGACAAAATAAAGTATTGTATTAATTGCCAGATACTGGGAACACAGACAGTTCCCCCTGTTCTTTCCAACCTCTGTTCACTTATGTACAGTGACATTGCCTGCCTGTTATAAATGCAGAAAGTACAGTAATCTTTCTGCAATCAGTAACTAATTACTTATTTCTTCTATGACTATTTTTTTAACAGTATTTTTGTTATGGGATAAATTGCTATTCAATTGAAACCCCAAAGAAATGTATTCTATACAAACATACCAAGTAGAAGCAATGAGTCTTGTTAACATGTTAGGCTTTAGGCCAGTGTCATACAGGTGAACTGTTCTGACCAAATTACTGTAATTTGATGCTGAAATCCACATAAGTGTCATAGGCCCCCATGCCTTGCCCTGAGGCTCATGTTAGTGTCATGCAAGACATATGCTTGTGAACCATGCCATGTGCATAGATATGAAATCTATGTAAAATGAGCAATTTGCTTGCAACTTGTAGACCTCAGATATAAGCACCTTGTTTGGAAAACTCTGAATGTAAAAGTAGGGCCCTCGGCAGTTATAAATTAAAAAATAAAATGAATGTTGGACCCATTTATGGGGCTTAATTAAAAACACTGGGCAAATTTGACCATGGGCAGTAACCCATAACAACCAATTATTCATTGGCTTTTTTTCAACCAGCTGCAACTACACAATGAATGCAAGCGTACATTTGGTAGCTATGGATTACTGCACAGGTGCAAATTTGCCCAATGTTTATAAATGAGTTCCATGAAGTCCTCTTTCTATCATGCCTCACTAAATACCCTGATCTGTTCCTTAACTTTAAAGATAATGTCACCTTTACATTTTTTTCATAATATTGCAAACAACTCTACTGCAAAAAGCAATATACTCATTACTGTCACTGATACTTTAAAATAAACATTATAAACATCATAAACGTTATGGGGTAAAAAATGTATATTTTGTTATATTTGGGGGACTGGACCTAAATAAATATCCTTATATAATTTATTGCTGTTCCTTTATCTAGAAGTCATACCATGATTCAACACTAGCTTCTTCAATCTTTTTTTTTAAAACTCCAAAGACACAGACAGTCCTGTCAAGGAAAATAGGATCTTAAATTAATTACATCTTCAGAGTTGCAAAGTCAATAAGAAATAACACACATACATTTGTTTTGAGGGTAATAGTAGTACAGTCTTTTAAATAACATCCTGGCATATTGTATCTTCATGGTAACTAATTTGTCCATGATTCCCCTAAGGCACATTTCACCCTCTGAGAAAGTAGAGGCAAGACATGTCTATACTGATACTAATCATGCCTGATATACACCAGGGTCATTACAATGCTGTCCCTAAATAGAATGCCAGTGTGCCAGATGTCTGCTTTGTTTTAAAGGGATTTGTTTATTTTGTTTGTTTTGTTTTATTTTTTTTAAGCTGGTTTAAGTTACTTTAGAATTTAAAGAATACATTGATAGAACTATTAATGTAAAAATACTGTTAACAGTAACAAATAGACTTACCTTAGTAACACAATAATTTACTAAACAAGATTACATAAAAATATATCCAATTTATTTATATTAAGTGGAAATAATACCTATAAGACCCATACAAAAATGTTTTGTATGGGTATTTTTTCATTCTATATTATGTAATAACAAATGTTGTTTTCCACCACAACCAGTAAGGATTTTAAAGAACATATTAACAAGTTTTGCATGCTAACATCATCAAATACTGTATACTCTTTACACAATGCATGATATGCATCTTACAGACTTTCTGACCTTTGGGCCACTATTGCCACTCATACGTATGTATATTTATGTGAATAATATACCGAGGAAGGGCCATTATGGGGTTCCTGTGATACTGATCTTGATTTTAGTCATATACAAATCTTTATAATGTACTGTAAAATGCTAATATGAATGGAACATTAAAGGGCAGATTTAGAAGTGAAATATACTTCTAATTCGACTATTGAATGGCTATACTTCGACTTTGAATATCGAAGTCGAAGTTTTTTTACCGAATTTGAACGGTTTGCGGTCTAAGTAAAATCGTTCGATTAGGCGATTAAATCGTTTTCAGCGATCGATCGAACGATTTTACTTTGACTACAAAAAAACTAACAAAGCACTTTGGCAGGTTTAATTTGGTGAACTATTGAAGTCGAAGTTTTTTTTAAAGAGACAGTACTTCGATTATCGAACATTCGAATATTCAAACTATTTTACTTCGAACCGATTTCGAAGTAAATTCGAAGTTGTAGTATCCTATTCGATGGTCGAAGTATCCAAAAAATTACTTCGAAAATTCCCTCGAATTCACTTTGACCCTTGATAAATCTGCCCCTAATAGTTTCTATAGCTATAACTCTATCTTGGCCGTAACCAATTATCCTACATCTCCTCCAGAGGAAATTTCAGGGAATAGAATCTGTGGTTCCTTCACTCTTTATTTGCAGGAAAAGCTATCCTAGCAAGAAACTGGCAACAGCACAATCTAAAACCAATTTACTTGTAGAACTTCAAAAATTAGCTATATTTAAAAAAAACACCTTCACTAACTTTCCTTAGTTATAAAATCTTCAAATACTTGTCACCATGAGACATTTATACCAACTCCTACTAGAAATCCCCCTAACCTAATTAAGATTGTTATATATCTTATTCTATATTTTTTACTACTGAAAGAAAGCTTCTCTTTTTCTTCTTCTATGTTTTCATTCTTTTTTTTCTCACTGTTTAGATCTGTAAAATGAAGCAAAAGATATAAATAACAGTTGTTTTTACAGCAATTCAATCACTCTGAATGCATCACATCTTAAAGAGGCATATGAATTTACTGGTAGAAATCCTGGCATTTTTTATTACATTTTCACAATTTCTGCTTACTTCATATTGATTTCAATATGGTGCAGTATGAGTGAGTGCAGAGGACACAGCTGGTGGGTAATAAAACCACTTCATGTGCAAGTATAATAATTTATTCATACTTTAATTTGAATCTGCAAATCTCACTCTTTCTTTTTATAGGGATTCCTCTGATTCATGAGCAATTGTTAAAGGGTCTCTTTACAATAACATTTGCATGAAGAATTGTGCATTCTACCATGGAATCATTTCTAATATAACTTTATGCAGGTGATAACAAAACTAAGGGATTGTTATTGATTAACGGGTTGTCTTGACTATCCCATTATATAACATTTTTAACAGTGAGAAAGACATCAGCCCACACTTATTTACTTTTTCTCTGTGTAAGGAAATTCTTGAGTTAATACTTGAAACGCATGATATGTGAAATGTAGCTTCTTTTACCAATAACATGTCCTTGTGATAATTGTAGCTTCTTTAACAATAACAAGTCTTTGTGATAATTTGAAACAGTGCATTTGTACACAGCTAACTGTCCCCTGAATAAATGACATGAACGTGGGGCCAGATCAGCTGCAGAAAGATTGTAACATTTTACAGTATCTATAAAAGCCAGCTACTTTCTGTATTAGCTGGTCAACCTGCAGCTTACTTCTGTATTGCTTGTCCCCTCGCAGCGAGTATAAAACTTATCACATTCCTCTGAACCCTGAATGGTCATTGGCAGATTTTTCTAACAACTTGGTCCTTCGAGCCGGAAACCAACATCTGTCTTCTCAAACGGGAAACGTGACTGTGGTCACTGCAGAGGGTTAATCATATTCTCTCTGTGGACTGAACCGAAAGACCTCCGACAGCTGTCGTAAAGAGAGGCCAGTTGCACTCGTTTGGGGGAACAGTGACGGTTTCCAAAGAACACAGCGACCAGGGTCACTGGAATCTGGTAACGTATATGTTTTCTTTTTGTTGTTGTTGTTACTAGTTGTCTACGTAGAGGTCCCATCACTAGACTGTTGATATTAAGGTGTTAAGTGGCGTAATCGCCCGCCTTTGATAAAGAGACAGGGAGTGATAGTGGGTCCAGTCACCTAGACTGTTGCTACGTAAAGGTCCCGTCACTAGACTGTTGATATTAAGGTGTTAAGTGGCATAATCGCCCGCCTTTGATAAAGAGACAGGGAGTGATAGTGGGTCCGGTCACCTAGACTGTTGATATTAAGGTGTTAAGTGGCAGAATCGCCCGCCTTTGATAAAGAAACAGAGTGACAAGCGGACGAGTCCATAGTCTGTGTGAGAAGACTACAGGAATAACTAACTCCGTGTGCACGTTAAAGATAAAGAGTACTCCGGGGACCGCGGAATTTGTGTTTGAAAGTGTGTGAAAGAGAGTGTTTGGGAGTCAAAGAGGGAATGGTCAACCCCTCAGACAGGCCGTAAAGGGCGATACACTGACCGGTGAACGTTTTCGGCAAACGGACTACCTTGCTCCTCAGGTTTTACTTGGCCGAGCTCCAAGCTGTGAGGCCATATCCGTGAGTACTGCTTCACCAGGCGTTTGACTCCACAAAATTGTTTGTCAATTGTTTGTCATCTATACCTACTAACCATGGGAAATAAATGCTGTAAAAGTATCAATGATCTAACTGAGGACGCTCAGTTCATGCGTGATCAGAATCCAAATAATATCAGGTTCTTAAAAGGTAGAAAGAGTATTCTAATTTTAACCCTATATTAGACAAGGAACAGTATAGATTGCTTGTTGGAGAGGTACTGACGATAAAAAATGTACATCAAAAGTTACCTATAGGTCACGTTAATTGTTTTTTGTTTTTTTCTTTCCTGGGAGGTTTGTTTTTGTAAGTAATTATTAGATGAAGTTTCTAAACCTGACTGTTTTGTCAGCCTGTCAGTTAGAGATTCTAATGCTAACGGCCTCCTGCTGCACAAATATGGCAGCCTCCTCATACAGGAGCATTGGGCATCAGACAGGTAATGTAAAAGCATTGTGCAAATACGTTATTGTGAAGTTATAAGTTTCTTTCCAATGCAATATTATGAGGAATGTAATAGGAGGGAAAATAAAGAAAGGAATGCCAAGAAAGGCAAGGTACAAGATCAACTATATGTCAGGTAATAAGATAATTAAGGGATTGTGGATTGATATTATTGTAAACTGAAGGAAGTCTTTGACACATATAGTGGTGTGCCTATACCAGATCAGGGCATGGTAAATGATAGTCCTTATGAGCTACAACTAAAAAATGCATTCCTATGAGGATGTCTTTGCAGTTTTGTGAGTCAACATATGGTAGACCACTGGGTAGCCAGTTTGCAAGCAGTCCATGAATATGCCAGACATGCTGAAAGACATCTCCAAAAAACAAAAAAAAAACGAGGGTTAAACTATGTGTTTTAGTAGAGGAAGATGTGTATGTGGTAAAGCAGGATAGAGTACGAGATAGGCAGAGAGAAGGGGGGGGTTCAGACCCCATTGAGATGACAAGCGAGAAAGGGAAATACTGTAAGTAAAAGACGTAGGAGAAATTAGGTTTTTTCATTGTGAGAAACCGGGGCATTTTCCTAGAGAATGCCGAGCAGAATTGAGCAATGGGGATGACAGGAGCCCCCTTGGGGAGGCATGACTATCTGAGAGTATACATTCCCCTATAAATAACTGAGGATAATTCTTAATATAGAAGACATAGAATGTAGTCTCTTATGTAAGTCGAAACCCCAACTCACACTTGAAGTTGGGGGAAAATCCATTACCTTCCTATGTGACACTGGGGCATGTAGATTCCTTATACACCCCCCTGATGTGCCAACTATCCAAAGAACTGAGGAATTTACTTTTCTAAGAATAGCAGGGGGACAATTAGATAAAGTATACTTGTCCCCACTATTAGCCGTAACTGACCCTGACATTCAACAGACTATTCTTAATCAGTTCATTCTCTCTTCCCATTGTCCATTCAACTTACTGGGAAGGGACATGTTGGTGAGATCAGGAAAGTGCCTTATAACCACCCGGATGGTTAATTGCCTTTGGCGACCATCCGCTTAATAGAATAGCAGCCAAGCCGAATCAAATACCAATCAAACCTCTTACACAATCACAAAAGATGAGGAAGCTAGAAAGCTAGAGGGAGAGATAAAGCTGCTAGCAAAGGAGTTAAGTCAGAAAATAGTGAACAGTGAGAAACAACACCAAAAGGAAAAACACCTTAGAGACAATTTATCTTTCAGTGCTGAAAATAGCAGCTCTGATACTGAGGAACAAGCAGTTCCCAGCCCCCCAGCCAAGTTCTACCCCGTCTGTAAATACAAACTATAGAAGAGGGGTAGAAGCGGTGGCTGCTGCTTCAACACGTCACATTACACACACAGAGTACATTCCATGGGCAGCATCATATCTTAGAAGGATTTTTCAAGACGTTCCACATCCCCGCACCAATCCACACAAATTTGTACAGGAACTCATGTTTGTCCAACCCTAATTGAACTGATGTTAGTTGTACTCAAACATGTGTGTGGTCCAGGGGCTTACCAACATTTGTTGGTCAAATTGAATTGGGACACTAATCCTGCTGACCCAGCCCAAGAAGGGGTCCGCTGACATGCTCTGGAAAGTACCAAAGGCACCATTTTTCCAGAAGTTTATTTGGAAACAGTTTTCAAATTTAACCAAGATGCTCAAGAGTCTGTTGTCCAGTATGCAACCAGATTTAAAGAGAGGGTCATTGCATGTGGTGGACCTGCTGCCCTAACAGATGAGGAAAACCTGATGGGAGTTGTTGCATGGTTTAGGACCTACAGGCAGTAAATCAGGCCGTTTTCCAAGACTGACCCAGTCTCATTAGGAAATGCCAAAGCTGATGCGGCTGCTAAAGCACATTCACATTCAAGCTTTAACTGCATCACCAGACACAAACTTTTTAGATCAAGGGTTACTCAAAGACATGCAAAATAATGTCAGTGAAGCAGAACACCACAAATAGGTTTCTAAAGGGGCCCAACTTAAACAGGGCAAATATTATTGCCCCAAAAGGAAAACCAATCCTTCCTACTACACTATTTCACTATGTTGCAATTTTGAGTCATGGGCAAAGCCATGTCTCAACAGGAGGGATGGTAAATAACATACTCATTTTAGATTTTAGATCTGCATGGATTTTATCAAACTCAATAGATGGGAGAACAAGAAATGTTGCCTTGTAATTATAGATGCCTTTTTCAGATCATCGAGGAAGAGGCAGACCAAAGTTTGACGGAACACGTGCAGAATATTAAATAAACAAGAGCTTACTCCAAATTCTCTTCCAGATACCGGAGAGCCCATCCCAATAGAACTTGTGAAGCCTGGAGGCTACATGTGGGTAAAGGTAATAAAAATGAAGAATTAGGCGACTCCATTGTGGGAAGGGCCTTATCAGGTAAAATCGCAGAAAGAGTGTCCTGGGTACACTCCAGTCATTGTAAACTAGTAAAAGAACTAGGGCAAGTAGCTAGGGAACCCAAATAGTCCTTTGGATACAGTCTGACTACAAAGGGGGTTCTCTCCACTAGGGAGGGGGTCGTCTCAACGTCAGTGAAGAACCATGGGACTATTTGGGAGCAGCAGCAGAAGTAGGGAAAGAGTAGAACAATATGATACCTGGACACCATTCTCAAGGTGGGGTTGTGCAGGCATGTTAGAACTAATAATGTTTTTCATCTTATTCCCTTGGCTTTTCTTCCCCTTATAACATAATGCCACCAACCACAATAATACACCCAAGAAATAGGACTCCCCAGAGTGTAGGTACAACAGGCAGACAGGATTGGGGACTACCTCCCAAGGATTATTCATATCCACCGTGGAGCAAACCTCTAGACATTACCATTATCGAAAGAACCACTACCACAGTTGAATTTGATGCCAGTGAATTCAGAGTGATTCCTTAGAGACTGCTAGGTCCTTTGCCTGGGAAAATAAGTATATGTGCATCATTGTACCCCCCAACCCCCGGACTAAAGCCCTGCCCAGATTGGTCCACAGTCTGGTGGAGTACAGATCCACAAGGGTGGGAGATAGCACCATGGGTAGGAGACTTAAAGAAATTCATGCAGCAGCAGATTTCCATAATAAAGAAAGCCCCATCTGCTTACTGCACGATCAAGTCATGTAACCCACTGCTCCAAACCATTAAACATCCCAGAGACCAAAAACTTTTTGGTCTCGGGATTACCATCACAGGAACAGACCCCATGGGATTAATTAATGTAACCATAGATAGGGCAAAGGCCATAAAGAGAGATTCCACAACCCCATTCCTCAAAGAAAAGATCTCTATCTCTGGTTTTCTGAGCCCAGGCTCTGAAGGGAGGGTGACTTACTTACTTACCCAATCTCACCCTTGAAAAAGCTTTTGGAATAGAGACAGGTGTCCCCGAGGGGAACAAATGGTTAAAATATGTCCCAAACATGTCCCCCCGCTCAGGGAAAGATAACTGATTCGCTTGCGCAAAAGCACGGCCAGCCATTGGTACGGTGCCATTCCCGCTAAACCCTGATAATGACTTAGAAGGGTTGTAGTGTGTGCTTAAGTTATATACTCAAAAGCAACCCGCAAACGGTACCACCCTGTCCTTTCTCTGCCCTGCTAGATTTGCCACCTTCCATTACAGTATATGCAGGTAACCACACCTGTTTCCATAGTCAAGGGCGTGGTCAGAAATTACTGGCACTGCCAGCCTCCTTTTGTGCCCGAAATAAAGTTCTGACACAGAATGACACCACATTTAAAAACAATGGTTCCAGGACCACCGTAGTGTGTGGGCAGATATATGGTGGTTATGTGGAGACACAAAATTGCGCCCCTTACTTCCAAGTCTCTGGAGTGGGAGCTGCTGTTTAGTACAACTGATATTGCCTTTCTATGCTTTTCCCATAACCTCTATTCCGCAGGTACCAAGATTGGAAATGATTCACCGCTCCAAATGAGAAGTCCGACTTAAAGGGTCTTTCAACAATCATGTATACATTGATGATATAGGAGTACCCTGAGGAGTCCCAGATGAATATAAGGCCAGAAATCAAATCACCGCTGGTTTTGAATCCTTCCTCGCCTGGTGGGCAACTATAAACAAGAACGTCGATTGGATCAACTACATCTACTACAACCAACACAGATTTGTCAACTTTACCCATGATGGATTCAAAGGTTTAGCAAGTCAACTGGAAGCCACCTCGGTTGCCTGGCAAGATCGTTTAGCCTTGGACATGCTTCTTGCCGAGAGAGGTGGCATGTGCAAAATCTTCGGTGATATGTGTTGCACCTTCATCCCAAATAACACGGCTCCTGATGGGAGTATCACTAAGGTCTTGGAAGGACTGGCTATGTTATCTAATGAACTGGCGGAAAACTCTGGGATATCCAACAATTTCACCGACTTTCTTAAGACTTGGTTCAGGAAATGGAGCGGACTTGAATCCAGCGTGATAATTTCAACTGCTATACTTGCAGCTATTTTGGTAACCTGTGGGTGCTGTTGCATCCCTTGTATTCGTGGCTTATTGCAACATCTTATCGATACTACTTTTACTAAAACCATGTATACTGCAGCTTCACTCTGCTCTTATGACTATGTGGATAATTATAACACAGATATATGACACGAAGGATGAAAAGCTATGCTAGTCCTGATCACTGATGTTTTTCTGTCACACATAATGCATTTACAAGTATAAAAAGGGTGGAAATGTAAGGAAATTCTTGAGTTAATACTTGAAACGCATGATATGTGAAATGTAGCTTCTTTTACCAATAACATGTCCTTGTGATATTTGTAGCTTCTTTAACAATAACAAGTCTTTGTGATAATTTGAAACAGTGCATTTGTACACAGCTAACTGTCCCCTGAATAAATGACATGAACGTGGGGCCAGATCAGCTGCAGAAAGATTGTAACATTTTACAGTATCTATAAAAGCCAGCTACTTTCTGTATTAGCTGGTCAACCTGCAGCTTACTTCTGTATTGCTTGTCCCCTCGCAGCGAGTATAAAACTTATCACATTCCTCTGAACCCTGAATGGTCATTGGCAGATTTTTCTAACACTCTGTAATAAAAAAATAGTACTTTGTACTTGATTCCAACTAAGATATAATTAATCCTTATTGGAGGCAAAACAATCCTAATGGGTTTAATTTATGCTTCTATGATATTTTAGTAGAATTAAGGTATGAAGATCCAAATTATGAAAACACCACTTATCTGAGAAAACTCCAAGTCCCAAGCATTCTGGATAACATGTCCCATACCTGTAACATGACAATAAGGGTATCAGAGATAACAAGTGTGCTTGAGGGTACTTACCTTAAGGATAATAATGTTATGGGCATCTAATACAGTATACCAACACTTAATTCACTAAACATAAGAGCAGACTGCTAAAGTAAACATGACACCCCCTAGGCATTGCATTCACTTAATAGATACCCTGGACCAGAAAACTGCACTGGGTCAGGGTTCTTCTTGGCAAACATTACTAAGTTATCCTCTTCTTTCGTTGCTTCTTTCTTCAGCACCTTGAGGTCAACACATGTGCAGTAGAGTGCAAAGCCAGGTTTATTGTTAAAGGATATCAGGTAAGTGAATACAATCACCGGAGGGGGGGGGGTCAATTTTTGGCATTCCCCAGTGATTGTTCTCAATCATTATGAGTGAAATGTATGTCCACTAATGTCTCATTCGTTTACCTGCTTTGAACATGCAAAGGCTCATTTACTGACCTGCACAACTTTCCAGTTATCAAAATCAGGTGTTTGCATTCATTTTCTAACATTTAGTAAAACTATAGCTGATTGGTTACTACTGGCAACTGCATTTAAGCACCTATGTTTGTAAATCAGCCCCATTATATTTGATTAAATTATATTATAAAGTAGCTTTGTCATTGCGTAGAAGTCAATATTTAACTTTGATATAGCTCTAGTATTGTAAATGTGAATGTAATAGCAGTATAACAATGTGCAACATTAAATATATTTCATTGTGAGGCACTACCCCATTTTTGATAGAGGTTACAATTGATTGCATCATTTGCTGCTGAAAAATAAGAGTAAGGAGTTCTGTGACCAAGTTATAGGCTAAGTTTTATTTCCTACACATCACTTAACCCTTTATTAAATTTATTTTTGAAACCTTAGGCACATAATAGCCTATAACATAAAGGAATAGAGGGATACAGCCTCACTGTAAAAATTGTATTCAAAATTCATAGAACATGCAAATTTCCAGCCTTGTCTTACAACCAACAAGTTATTGCGAAATTCATGCTGAAAATTTATAACTGTGCATTGGAAATATTAATTGTTTCATTTTGGTTGTAACATTTGCCTGATTTATTTTCTTTATTGTGTTGGTGATGAATTTCTCATGGCAAATACTTTGAATGCAAATGTTATCAAGTTAGATTAATTATCATGCAACAGAATGTAATAACAAGCTCAGCTGAAGCATGCACAAATAGAGGTTACAATTCTATTGCAAGCTAACATAATTATGATATAATTCATTTTGGGTTCAGTTAAAAAATCACTTGGATGTACATATATTTTAATGTTAAATTAATTAGTCCGTCTTTAAAATTGCTGAGATATTCATTCATAGAAATTCCATTTTGACCATGATTCGATTCTAATATGCTTTTATGATTCTCTTATCTATTGCTGTAATACAATGGCAGCCTGATCCAACATTTGCCTTATTTGGATTAATCCCGCAACAACCAACACAATTTAGCTTTTCACATGTCTTTGGAGAACAGACAAAATCCCAAAGTCTGGGAAAACAGGGTTGAAAGAAATTTTGAACTCATGGTAGTCTTTCATACTGTAGATAAGAAATAGAGCAAAACAAATAAGCATTAATCTATAATGTTTTCAATGTTTCTGACCTTGGAAATCTTACAGTATCCACTACTGAAGCCTATATAAGCTGTGGATCCCTGCTGCCAAAAGTTTCTCTCCTCTGCTCTCTGCTGCCTCTCTGGCTCTGATCTCTGTCACTGGAAGTCCATTCTTCCTTTACAGGAATCATACACTGATCTGGTTACTGCGTATGCCACCCATCTCCTGCTTCATTTGCATATCATTGATCCTATCCCAGTTGTTTTTTTTTTTTTCTTGTTTGGCTGCCTCTAGTGATGGGTGAATTTGCGAAAATTCACGAAACGGTGCCAGCACCCAATTTTCGCGGGCGTTTCACGAATTTATTCGCTGGCGGCGAATTGCATAAATTCCCTGCGAATTCGCCCATCACTAGCTGCCTCATAAGTCTGGGGCTGGAAATCCCCTACAGAGAGTTGATAGCACAAAAGAGAGAACTTTAGCATGGCTTATCAGTGCCGTAGCTACAAAAAGGAAACATTTAAAATAATTAAGATAATTTGCAAAAATGTTTTTTTCTAACAGGGGCTATTCAAATGTAGAATATGGTCTGAGGTGAACACCCCCTTTAATGCACAATCTTGCTTTTAGGTTACAACCATAATGTTCCTTTAATACAGTTCCCAGTATGCTTCCACCCTTGATAGTGTGTGGGGAATTGTAGTCCAGCAACAGGAGAGTGAAGTGTAGTTGAGCAACAATGTTTTGATTTCATTTAAATTTTTGAGCACTATCTGCTATGTACACAGCTAGCACTAAAATGTTTTGCTTTAAGGCTGACTGATGAGCATATTAGGGAGGTGTGGAAAACTTTCTTGTAACCTCTTGACACCCTCTGAAGGCTGCAAAACAAGGCTGATGACTTCAAACAATTATAACAATTATAATCAAGAGTGAGGAGGCCGTCTGTTGAACCTCCTAGGCATGTTTTTCCTCTGCAACTCATGCCCTTTCCATCACTTTGGCCACAGGCCTAACTCCTGTTACACCCTAAATGTCATTCCACTATCACCAGCTCCACCCCCCCAGGGAAGCCCTCTTTGTTGTGACTCACTTATATCAACCCCCTACTCTGCTAACCCTCTTGCTCTGGGAAGGGCGGGGTAGGAGCTGTTCAAGATAAAAAAGAACACTCCTCTTCATTTCCTTCCTTCAAGCCCTCACATCTCCACCCTTACTTACAGGCAACCTAATAAACTAGAACACCCATAATTCATAACACTCCTCCAGTTCCTTGCTTTCTAACCCTGTCATGGCTCTGTCATTCCCCAGTTCCTCAATTCCCATGGGAATTTTTACTGAAAGCAAGTAATCACAAGATCTCCTAAAGCTTTCATGGCTCTGTCATTTCCCAGTTCCTACCTCAATTCCCATGGGAATTTTTACTAAAAGCAAATAATCACAAGATCTACCACAAGTAACCTGTTTTGTGCTAAACCGCAAAGCACACTCTACATAGGACCACATATAAAAAAAACGTCTCCACTTAAGATACCCATTCCGATTAGAAGTAAGGAGGTTCCAGCTATTATTCAGAAGGGATTTGCCCATTACTATTTGTTACAATAAAATGTAAAAAAGGAAAAGTAAAGATAAAGTTCAATATGTGATATAGTGACAGGCAGTTGTCACTCTAAAAATTCTTTAAAGTGAATTTTTGGACCTCGAAGTTGGAGAATATGCCACTTCAGTCATCTTCACCGAATAAATGCTCTAACAGCCTGAAATAATGTGTCACCTTCTTTAGGGAAGTGTAGGAAATTCATGTCATTAACTTAGCTTATGATTCTTCAGTGGGTCTTCTTACACTTTAGGAGAAGTGCAGTTACAAGCATGTAAAATGGGTGTAGTTGAGTGATAAAATGCCAATCATTGAAGGTTCAAGCATGTAAATGTGTGCCTTGCCTTATACATAGTTGTTTAGAACACGCAGAATCAATTTTGAAACTGCCAAGTTAACCTTTTAGTGAAACTGCTTCCAGTTTTATTGAAGCACACAAGTACACTGCAACTGCAAATCACTCCATTGAGACCACAATGATACTGAAAGTATCAGAAGAAGTATATAGTGGGTGGTGCACTATATTTCGTTAGTAATCTCAGAAGATCAACTGAATCCATTTTATGATATGTATGTATGTATTTGTTTTAAACATAAGAATGAAACTGCAGTGTTTTTTTTCCTAGTACTACCAGAATTACTGAATATCTCTACAACAGTGGAACAGCACACCTGCAAAATGTTATTCTAAGGCAATTACTGAATAATAATTTATTCCCTGTTTCTTCTTTAATATATTGTATACAAAATATTTATGACATTCTCACATTTCATCAGAGAAATATTTGTACATTTTATTTTAGTCAATGTATGTAGTTATTAAAAATGCCAAATACAATCATTGCATTACACAGCACCCGCAAGCTTCTGTACTTTAGTTACCTATGTTTAAAAATAAAATAAAAACATTTCTGAATTCAGGCTGTTTTATATAAAATCATCTACTGCTGAGAAATGTTTAATGGAAACAGGTATGTTTTCTACTGTCTAGCCCCCTGCTAAGTAAGATGTAACAAAGACAAGGAAACAAAAAATACTATAAATATCTCAGTGTTTGTCTCTATCATACTGAAATTAGCTGCACAGGCTTTATTCAAACAACAATATCAGTACATTTTATAAATATCAGTAAGCAGCTTTTGGGGTTTACCTATCTGAGATGTTTAGAGCAACCTTTAAGCTCTTCTATATTTTTTACTAAACAAGGCTGCTTATAAATTTGCTTGTTCCATGTAATTTTACTTAAAAAGCATTCAAGGAGACATACTGTATAGCATAATCGAAAACCCTCCAAACTTGAAGTCAAGAATGCAAACTATATGGTGCCAGTTTCACTCTGCGTTAAAAACTAGTATTTTTAAAAATGGATCATTTAATGGAGTTTCCTTTAGATCTGCTATGGTCTCTGCCCATGTTCTAATGGTCCCTGCCAGAAGCACAGTAGGAGGGAATTGGAATGCCTTATCGGACATATGGAATGGATCAAGCGCACCTTCAGAATGGTCATGTTCTCATGGTTCCTCATTCTTCTATGGTTCATCTGTAAATACAGCACCATGTGATTGTGCTTCTTCTTACTCACATTCTACATTGCCTACAGGATCACTTGTATTGTCAGCATATTTTTTTTGTACAGATTGTTGGATTATCAACAACTTCAATATTTGGTCTTGAAGAAACACTCAATAAAGCTCTTGGATTATTTTGTACAATGCAGTGTTTGTTGTTTCAGTATTTAAAGTATTTGTTAAATTTGGAGAAGACATTGATGTTGTAGACACCAATTATTGCAAAAAAGGCCTTTGTGTAGGCCACATATAAGAAGACACATTGGAATAAGGATGTGGATTGTAAGTGTGTAAAAAAGGATCACAATGTCTAGCTGTTGGAACATTATAAAGTGTTGGTGTCGGGTTATTACCAACATATAGTAAATGTTGGGTATTGTTGGACCATAAACACTATATGGGTGTGTTGTTGGCGAGCTAGGACAACATGATTCTTGCTTATATTTTCAGGATGATTGACAATTGGCATTTTTTTTGTTTTAGAAGATGTTCTATTATTCTTGCCCAAATTGCTTTTTAGTGCTATACAGCAAAAGATATGGGTAGCATTTTCAAAAAATCTTGATGCTATTCCTGTATATGCAGAGTTTTTGATAAGAGCTTTTGTGTAACTTTACCTGAGTGCAAGTTGAAAAATTGAAAAGTCCTTAAATAAAAATGTGAGGGTGACTTTGAATTTGAACATGGCTGTCTTGTGTGTTGTTAGAATGCACATGGGTGTATGGTGTATGTTTCGCAAGGCCAAACATAGCTACAATAGTGGACTTGGATAAAGCAATCACCTGCAGCATAGAGAACAAATGCAGCTATGGAAAAATAGATATATGACCTCCCTGGAATGCTGGCCAAGGTCCTTTTCAGCTTGTCTGGGTACACTATAAGAGCATATAGAGGATATGTATAAGAGAGCAAATTGAAAAATTTAAAAGTGTGGAAAAAGAAAAGAGTGAAGGTGATGTTGTTTTTGGACACACTGGGGCTCATTTATAAAGTTTGTGCAGGACAGAATGATTTGCACATTGAGAATATTTGGCTTGCGCATGGTTATATTTATAAAGCTGGATGAGTGGTGTTCTTAATGTGCAAACAGAATTGCGCAATTTGTTTCATACTACGAATGTCCATAATAGCTTTTTAAATACAGTGAAAAATGCAAATTACAAACTCTCTGCATCTGATTTACGCCAGAAATTTGGTGGCGGAGAAAATATTTGCAAAACAGTTTTGCATATTGGGAATTTAAGTTACTGTCAATGCTATTTTCACACACAACAACTTCGCACACTGGGCGCACTCATGCTAACACCTGTCTCATTCGCGAGCCATTGTGAAAATGTCTTCGCAAAACACGGAAAGACGGGCACAGCAGTGCAATATTTCAGAGTTCAGGAAAAAGCATGGGCAATACAACCATTTGCGAATAAATATGCACTGCACAAGCTTTAGAAATGACCCCCAGTGAAGTGAACATGGTTGTCTTGTCAGGTCAAACATACCTGGAATAGTAGACTTGGGGCATGCAATTATCTGCAACATGGACGGCAAATGCAGTCCCAATAATTTTCTAGAACAGCAAGTCCTTTTTTATAACATTGCTAATTACCTTTGATTGGTTGGAATGAGCCAATAGAAGATGTTCATAGAAATTTTAGGCGGAATTCTAGATGTAGGTAGAATATTATGTGTTAAGTTGCAGTGTGATTTGAGAAAAAAGAGCGCTAACAATAGTTTGGCTAAAATGGTAGTAAAACAGGGATAAAGCAGTTCCGCAAAACTGACAATTTATTACATTCACTTAATTCTTTATAGCAATGAATTGGATTAGGTAAACGTTCCCATTTTTTCCAGAGGTAAACACATCATTACTTTATTGCACATTTATCTCATTGAATTGAGTCCAAATAATGTTATGCATGAAGTCATATTGCAACATCAATCCTAATGGCTGTAGGTTCCAATATTGTAAAAACTGTGTACTATTTTGTTACTGTATATGTTATCACACTATACTGTAAATTCTCTAGTTCCCATGCGGTACTGCTTCAAAAATGATGCTAAAAATTGTTTTAAGATTTGCTAGAAAAGCCTCGACCATTATTATTGTATTTTGCTTACGTTTCTGGAACCTTTAGTTCTCATCTTCATCGGATAATTTTACAGACTCTAAGCATGTTATGTTTTATTGCATTTATCCTCCCCAACTGCTCAGCACAGCTCTGCTTTTTCTTTTTTCCAAGAACATGCAAATTGTCCATTTATCAGTCCATTATTGGTCCACTTATCAATCATTTTGAAACTTAGCTACAGGTATAGGATTTGTTATCTGGAATGTTTGAGACCAGGGTGTTTTCTAGATAAGGGTGCTTCATGTAATTTAGATCACCATAATTTAAGTCTGCTGAATATCATATAAATTAGTTACCATCATATACTAAGTATTGTTATAGTATTACAGAGATAAAGGGAAATCATTTTTAAAAATTAGCATTTTTGGTTTAAAATAGAGTTAATGGGAGATAACCTTCCCATATTGTGGAGACTTATGTAGAACTGGTTTCTGGATAAACCCAAACATGGATAAGGGATCCCAAAGTAAGGTTGCAATGCTCATTACTTATAGTAATCATCTCTTCAACAAAAATGTAATACCTATAAATTTTCATTTAACCCACCTGGGGCAAGCATCCATTGTTGTATCTAATATAATTCCCTTCTATTTTTTTATTTTTTATTTTATGTACTAATTTATTTATCCAAATACAGTAGGACAATTTCCTATTTGTTGTCGTTTTCTGTATTTTTGTTTTGCAAGGGGTCACAAAATAGTAACAGCAAATTGCTGGTTAATTAGTTTAATGATTAGAATTTATGGATATTTAACAGATTGCCAGTAATGTATTTGCTATTAGTTTGGTGTTCTATTAGTTTTGGTAACTCACATTTTGCCATATTTTTTATTGTTAATATTAGTATTAAAAGTAATTGGAGACCTAACCTCTTTCATTTGGCCCTAACTATCTCTTATTCTTATTATAAAGAGGTTTTCAACCTGTAAGGAATCACAGACAGTAGCCAATGTTCTGAATAATTTCAAGGTGTTTCATAACAAAAATGTGCACAGACCTTTGCAGAAAGATTTAAACTGCAGCAAAAACAAGTCCAGGTACAGGCCGAAATTCAAGGGCAGACGGCAGAATAAACAGATAAGGGAGAGGCCAAAGGTCCGGATGGGCCGAGTTCATATAAGATCAAAAACAGGCTGAGGTCAATATTGGGAGATCCAAAAATCAGGAATAACAAGAAGCAGAGAAGAAAACAAGGCAGGAACAAGACAAGATTTGCCAGAAGATTTCAGGAACAAGATAACAGGATCAAAAACACGATCAGGATATCACAGGGTTTGGAGTCAGCATTAGGGCTAATAATCAAGCACAGGGAATCAGGCTTAAATAGCCTTCAAATGAGCAATTGCCCTCAGCTGGATAGAGGGTGTGTACTTGCAGAACTTGACATGGAGGCATCCTGTCAAAGTTAGGGTGCCACCACATTGCCTCCTGTGGCTCAAGCAGGAGGAGCAGTGCCTGGAACATAACAGGTTCTTCACACAACCACTCAGACTCCATACTTATTTATGCTCAGTAATGCAAACTATTAGTGATGAGCACTTTTTTTGCAAGGCATGTATTTGCAGGTAAATTCCGTACTTCGCCATCTGTGAATTTTTTCGCGACTGCTGCAAAAATTTGCTTCAAAAATTTCCAATGTGACAAAAAAGTCACCATGACAAAAAAGTCGACCATAACAAAAAACTCCCATTATCTTTAAAGCATTTGAACGAAAAAGTCACAGAGACAAAAAAGTCAAACACAAGAAAAACTCCCATTGACTTTAATGCAAAAAATAAAAATATAAATTACAAAAAAAGAAAAATGATGCCAGAGGGTGTTTTTGCAATCTTCCCAGATTTGAGTTTGTCAAATCTGGGAAGATTTTGACTTCATGAGATTACACTGTAATATACAAAAATAATTAGCACATTTGAGTTTATCTTCATAAACTGAGTAATGATCACTATTGAAAATACTAACTCTACTACTGAAATAATAATAATGGTACAGACATGGGATACCTTAACCAAAAATCCATAATTCAGAAAGCTCTGAATTATGGGAAGGCCACCTCCCATAGAATGCATTCCAAGCAAATAATTCAAATTTTTAAACACTACCTTTGTATTGGATGGTAACTAAACTGCATACATCCATATTGAGGGAAAACAATCCTATTGCTTTTGATTTTTAGTAGACTTAGAGGTATGGATATTCAAATTACAAAAATACCCCTTACATAGAAACCACCCAAGTCCCAATCATTCTGGAAAATAGATCCCATACATGCCCTACTACTATAAATAATCTGGCATTGTTCATTTTTCAAAAATTACCTCAGAAACCCTATCTGTCCCGGGCTATGCCCTGCCAGAGGGAGTACTCTCCTTTGTGTATTATGGGTATTTCCAAGTTCTCTACTCTAATAAAGGTCGGGGGATCCCATAAGTCTTCCTCTAAGGACTTTACCTTTAGGAAGGAATTCGACATGCTAGAGTACCTGAGTCAAGGGAGGCCTCAACATCACCTTAGTAAAGCCAGGAAATAGCAACCCTTTGCATCAGACAGGAACAGCTAGCAAGAGCAGTCCTGTGTAGGGATGGGCGATTTTTTTTTTGCCATGTTTCGCCGCGGAAATGACGCCCATAGACTTGTATGGCGTTGTATGTAAAAATAAAAAAAAAGACTCCCATAGACTTTAGTGGCCGTTGGCAACATTTCGCTGGTGGCAAATTTTTGGCAAAACTAAACGGGTCAAATTCGCCATCCCTAGCTGTGTTGCCACCAAGGAGAGATAATGCAAACAAAATGCTAAAATCCAGATGACAACCTCTAAGTATATAGACAAAGAAAGGGACCCGATCTAGTAATCTTATCACTGGTATATAATGACTAAAGGCATCCTGTACATTGTTGTTGTACCTGTTGCTTATTATTTTTCAGACTTCAACTAAGTATTGGTGTGCGTGAATTAGTAATGGGCAAATTTCTCCCGTTTGGCAAAAAAATTTGTGAATTTCCCACAAATTCTCGAAACAGTGAATAATTTGTGAAAAATCATGAAATCGGAATGTTCACGAAAAACTCTTGAAATTAGAACATTTTCAAGAAAAAATCATGAAATTTGCCTGTTTTCACCAACAAATTGTGAAATTCGAACGCTTTCACAAAAAATTGTGAAATTCGAATGATTTCACTAAAAAATTGTAACATTCGAACATTTCCATGAAAAACTAGTAATAATCGGAAATTTATTCGCCTGCAGCGAAACGCGGTAATTTGCCCCAAATTCATGCCAGGCCCGCCACTAGCGGGAATATTAAACTGTCTGCCACATTATTTTTATTGGATCCATTTGCTTTATAATTGTAGAAAGGAAGTACATCTTGCATATGTTTAATCTGTCATAATTTATCCTTCACAAAACCATGCTGATTACTACTTTAAATACAATTATCCAGGACATAATCTTGAAAGAGGTCTTTGAAATATACCTTCCCTATTAGAAATGTCAAACCAAAATGCCTACAATTTCTATGTCGAAACTATGAACCTTTTTTAGATATTGTTATTAGCTTGCCTCTAAACCATTGATACCATTTCAGACAAGGAGCCTGCAAATCAGAAATAAAACTAAACTAAGCTCCATTCTCTTGGTTGTATTTTGTTTTTTCTGTCTAGGAACCTGGTTAACATTGACTTTCCTTAAATGTTTATAAATGCTGTACAATGTTTTCTGAGTCACTAAAAAATTAGTCACTACTACTACAGTGTGATTCCTGTGGCAAAAGTTATTTTTGTTCATGTTAAAAATTGTTTAAGCCCCAAAAAGCTCAAAATTATGCTATCCAAATCTTTTTATAGTAAAGCATATGTGAAATCAACTTAGTTGTATGGCTGTTACTTAGCAATTACAGTCTTTGCACTTATTATTATTAAATAACATTTATGACCTTTAGTGTGGATTTAAATTTTAGCCGACCATTAATTAAGTTGACAAATGACAAAACCCTCCAGGACTTCTGTCAATTATGTTGCTAATGTTTAGAAAAGCCAATAGACACAGCTGACTTCTGTCATGAATTGCCAAAGGAAATATGTTACAGAGAAAAAAATAGAGAAATAACCACTGAAATGTTATATTAGTTTTACTGCATATAACATATAATAATGATTCTAAATTATTATTATTACTATCAATAATGGGTGAAAATAAATGTATAAATACTAGAAGTAGAATAATGGACAGTCTTTTTGATTTCTCTACAACATATAAAACATAGCACAATACTGATATATGATAACACACAGTTCTTACCTTATTAGTAAAACCAATGTTTAAAAGGGGCATTTGCCCAGGACCCACCTAAATAGGGCACAACCATTAAACATTTCACCTGCAATAATTTTGCACAAGGCATCACCAAGAAATAGCAGGCCACTCATTTTTATAAGCTACCTTATTCTATTTGAATCTATTTATTTTTCTTGCTTTAACTTTGTGTGTTTTCTTGCTTCAACTTTATTCACCTTGAGCACACAGTAAAGGCAGGTGATGTAGCGTTATATACACACATAAACTAAACCATGAAATATAACTTTATTACTTTACAGAATTTACTCTTCTCTCCACCAACATTATATACGTTAATGGTGGCTGGACGTCTAGTAATAATTATAATATTGTTTAATGTTTATCAACAATATTATTATGACTTCTGAAATTAGTATTTTCCATTTTGTGGGGTTATGAATTTTCTAGCAGACATGTGTGTTTATGTTAGGGGACTACTGTCATAATTTTTTTTAAAGGAGAAGGAATAATGACGCCCACCAGTGCCTTAAAGGGGAACTATTGCAAAAAGGAAAATGTAAGATAAGCTTTATCGTACTGTATATAAATAAGATACCTTTTTATAATCAATTCTGTATGGTTTTTTAAAATAATTGATCTTGTTTTTACTATTCCTCTCTCAGCATCTGTCATTTTTCACTTTGTGTTACTGTATGAGTTTGGATACTGATATTGATATACAATATACATATACAATATATAAAATCCATTATGTGATCCATAGATCAACTTTTTTGGTTACTTTGGAAAAGGGGGGTTTGTTAACTCCCCTTAATCTTATTCTCAGTGACTAATCCCTGTAAATAATACAGCATTATTATATAAAGATTGTACCATATACTACTTCAGGTTTTTGGTTCTATGTAATTTTAGGCATTGACCAAAGAAACAAGAGGAACATTTTTAAATCTGACCCAGACCCAAATGATTCTGTTTTCTTCTTTGTTTGTATTTAAAAGACCAGTAACACTGAAACATGGCTTTGTATGCATATAAAAATATATAATAGCTTAGTTCTTATGCAGGGTCAATGGCATGTATGTCACTCTACAGAATATAGAATAAAAAGCTTTCTCCTATAAATAGGACATTTGTTGCCAAGAAACTGTTTACTTGTAGGGGCTGTATCAAATACAAAGTGTTTAATACTATGAACACTAAAGTAGGTTTGCTTGAATACTGCTTTATTATGGTTATCGCCTTATTTTTTCATGTTGACAACCTTGAACCACTGCTGATAAAATAGTTTCAGGACAAGTGATGAGTCAGAGCAAATTCCTTAGGGAGAAGTGCCATGGACAGGTAAACAGAGCAGCATAAACAGACAAAAATAAGAACTAAATTTTGAAAAGTTTTCCTGTTATATTTTATTTTGAAGGCTACACCAATACTAGAGCAGAAGGGAAGTACTTCAGATCTAGCCATGATTAACATTATTGACACGTAACATACTGTAAAGTAAAGTAAATACTATAAAAAAAGTAATACTGTTTGTATGTAACTTACTCATGATTATCCCCTTTTCCTCATTTTAAAGTTTTATGGGATATACTGGCTCACTTCATGGCTGCACTGATGGCTCAGCTCAATATAGTCAGTGGCTGACTCAGGATACGATCCATAAAGCTTTAATACAATTAATGTAAACAAGGCTCCAGGGCCGGATGGCATACACCCCCGGGTTCTAAGAGAGCTTAGTTCAGTTTTAGACCAGCCCCTATTTCTGATTTTCTCAGATTCGCTTTCATCTGGTATGATACCTATGGATTGGAGAAAAGCTGATGTCATTCCAATATTTAAAAAGGGTTTATGATCTCAGCCTGGCAATTATAGGCCAGTAAGTTTGACATCGGTGGTGGGCAAATTATTTGAAGGCTTGTTAAGAGATCACATTCATTTTGTCTTAGTGAATGACATTATGAGCAGCAATCAGCATGGCTTTATGAAGGATAGGTCACGTCAGACAAATTTGATTGCTTTTTATGATGAGATAAGTAAGATGCTGAACAGTGGGGGGACAGTAGATATGATCTATTTGGATTTTGCCAAAGCATTTGATACCGTGCCCCACAAATGACTGCTCTCTAAACTAAGGTCTGTTGGGCTTAATGAAGTCCTTTGCACATGGATAGGAAACTGGTTACAGGATCGGGTACAGAGGGCGGTTGTTAATGGTACATTTTCTATTTGGAGTAAGGTTCTTAGTGGGGTCCCTCAGGGCTTGGTATTGGTTCCACTTTTATTTAATGTGTTTATTAGTGACTTAGGGGATGGTATTTTAAGTAATGTATCATTGTTTGCAGATGACACAAAACTATCCAGTCCAATAAATTCCATCCAGGATGTGGCGTCCTTGCAACAGGATCTTGACAAACTGGCAATCTGGGCAGCTAAGTTGCAGATGCGATTCAATGTTGATAAATGTAAAGTCATGCACCTGGGTTGTAAAAATATCCAAGCCACTTATACCCTTAATGGGACTGCACTAGGCAAATCCATTATGGAAAAGGACCTTTTAGTCCTTGTAGATTATAAACTTGGCTGTAGCAAGCAATGCCAGTCAGCAGCATCAATTAAAAGGGGCTTGATTCAAGGCAGGAAGCAGTCATTCTTCCACTTTATAGAGCACTGGTAAGGCCCCATCTAGAATATGCCATACAGTTTTGGTCTCCATCACTCAAACAGGACATTGATGTATTAGAGAGGGTACAGATAAGGGCAACTAAGCCGGTAAAAGGTCTGGAATATCTTAGCTATGAAGAAAGACTGGCCAAATTGGGGATGTTCACGCTGGAGAAAAGGTGTTTAAGGGGTGATATGATAACTATGTATAAATATATAAGGGGATCATATAATAATCTCTCTAATGCTTTATTTACCAGTAGGTGTTTCCAGCTGACACAAGGTCACCCATTCAGTTTAGAAGAAAAGAGGTTCCACCTAAATATTTGGAAGGGGTTTTTTACAGTGAGAGCTGTGAAGATGTGGAATTCTCTCCCTGAATCAGTTGCACTGGCTGATACATTAGATAGCTTTAAGAAGTGGTCGGATGGCTTTTTAGAAAGCGAGGGAATACTGGGTTAATGAAGGTAGCTCATAGTATAAGTTGATCCAGGGACTAGTCCTATTGCCATTTTGGAGTCAGGAAGGAATTCTTTCCCCCTCTGAGGCAAATTGGAGAGGCTTCGGATGGGGTTTTTTGATTCCTCTGGATCAACTGGCAGTTAGACAGGTTAAAAAGTTAAAAGGTTGAACTTGATGGACATGTGTCTTTTTTCAACCTAACTTACTATGTTACTATGTTACTGATCGTAGTTCAAGGTCAACTGAGGAACAAGAACAAAATCTGCAGTACTAGAGTATAACTAGAGTAATAGAGTAGTAGAAGTAGAGGTACCGCAAAATCTCTGTATGTATGTATTTAAAGCTATATGTCCCTGCTTTAAATAAATATAGTAGTACCACATGATAAGATAGGTCATTGATCAGGGCAAGGGGCAGAAAGATGTTTATTAAACCATTCAACTAGCCAGTGGTCAGAACTGGTGGAAAACAAAAAGCAACATTTAAAGACAAGAGTAACATAGTCAGACAACAAGGTTCTAGGTACAGGTCTGGCAGATACTTACTTATATGCATTTTTAAATTCCCAGCCACACTTTCCCCTTGCCCCTATCTGCACTTAATAATAAGTTCAAATCTCTACTTACTTCAGCCACTTTAAGCAATGAAGGTAAGGAATTCAGTCATTTTTGTAAAACTAAAAAATACTACCTTAATTCAGTGATGCTAAAGCAAGCAGTAAAAATGACAACCAGTGTTAACCCTCATTGTAAAAATAAGCTTTACAGTCCATTTAAAATCAATAGAGTGGTACATAAAAGTAAGGACATATCAGTATAGAGAGCAACAGTATCAAGCAACTTCAAATCTATTCTTCAGTCAATCAGGTTTAAATAAAATCCAGCTTGTTTGTAATTTCACTATGCTTTTTGCCAATATCATCACTTCTCATTCACATTTTGGCAGATCTTACACAATCAGAGGTAATAAAAAGGTTTAACTGCAATGTTCATTTGTAAATGTTGATGTAAATATGGGCATTTTCATAACAAATGAATTATTCCAGTATATTAACTGTATGGTACAATGTGGGCAGTCTAAGTGACCAGCAGAAGTGCTCTATGGGCTGCTTTTTGAATGTGTTACTGTATATATTTTGGTGGCATATGTTTTCATTCTGAGAAAAAAAAATATCATGCCATATAGTATTACCAGTTGTACAGCCACTATGCCTAATTAATTTATGTCGAAATTACATCATTTTAGCTTTCCATTGAACACCATTCAATACATGCAAGAACATACATCTGTATAAAAACATGACATTATTTTCTGATAGCACTACATAGACATTAAACAAAATATATACCTAGATGTACACAGAATTTGACTACTGTAGTTAGTTTCTGTGAAGTACAGTGTTTGTACAAGAGTGGTTGTACATGTCACATCTATGCATTTTTTATACCTAACTTTGCAATAGGTTAAACAATTAAAGCTTTCTTAACAACTTTGCTAGTGATGGGTGAATCTGACCCGTTTTGTTGTGAAACAACGATAAATTCACCAAATGCTTTGAAGTTTATTTTTTTTGACACACCACAATTTTTCACCCATAGGAGTCTGTGGGTGTATTTTTTGCAGCGAAACCCAGTGATTTGTATAATTTTTACAATTTGAACTGCATATACATCCAAATAAAATCTTCCGTTTATGAAAAAAAATTATATAGTGGTCAGTCATAATGACAACTTTTTATATTTAACATACAGAATATGTATGCAAAGAGTGGAGAATCAAGCATTTTAAAGGAGCTACTTCTTTAGCTAACACTGAAATTGGAACAAGCCTCTGCCTTTACCAAGTATAATCGTTATTTTATTTTATTTAAATATTTCTATATATCTTTTGGACTAAAACCCAGTATAACGTATATGAGATGTGGAGGCTAATTTATTAAAGGTTGGATTTTAGTGGTTTTAGAGGGTTTTGAAATCATGACTAAACTCATAGAGGAGCATTTATCAAGGGTAGAATTTCGAATTTATGTGAGTTTTTTAAACTCCTTTAAATTTGATTGAATTTGAAATTCAATTGGGGGAAATTCATTAAAAAATCTAATTATTCAAACTTGGACATCCTTTGATTCGAATTATACAAAACTTGTATCGTGCTTTTTCTCCGAAAAAAAACTTAAATGTCAGGAAGGCTATGAACATCTCCAAATTGATCCCTGGATCTCTCCCATTGACTTATACATGAATGCAGCAGGTTTTACGTGGTGTATAGTCTAATTTGAATTATTGAAGGGCCAGAGTATGATAAATCTCGGAATTGAATTAGAATTTTTTTTAAAAAAAACTTGAATCGAGTTTGGATAATTCCCTAGTCAAATTTGATAGTTTTGACCATAAATTTTTTGTTTACATTTCTAATTAGAATTTGAATTTTCAATTTGACCCTTAAATCTGCCCCATAAACTCTAAAACCATGTTTGTCTCCCATTGACTTCTATAGCACCTCACTAGTAATGGGCGAATCTGATCCATTTAGCTTTGCCAAAAATTTGTGAAACATCAAAGAATCGCCAAAATGCATTGCAGTCTATGGGCATCAATTTTTTCTTGTCAGTTTTTTGAACAAATAAATTCGCCCATCACTATTGGTGAGGTTTGGTATTAAATTATATATGATATAAAAAGTATTTAAGAGATGTAGGAAATGTAGGCGTATGAACATATCCATTTCCTAAAGAGACTTTAATCATAATTTCTAAAGCTTTTTTGGGGGGGCATCCTGAATTTGATTCCATCTTATCTGTAAAGAGTTTGTATGTTTTTCCTGTGTCTGCATGGGTTTCCTTTATGTTCTTTGGTTTTCTCCCACACTCAAAACATACAGGCAGGTTAATTGTTTCCTGATTAATACATAATCTATGTAAAGAGCTGCAGAAATGTATGGGCACTATATAAATACCAGGAAACAAATATATCTTGTTTCTATAAAATGTGAAATCTGAGCCTACTATCTAAAGGTTTGTAAAATGAGGTATAATATAAATGACATGTATAAGTATACATTTTTGTCTACATAACGCATTCAGCTGTATTTATTGCCATGTTTTTTTTACTAATGCCATTAACACTATTATTTTACAAAAAACCTCTATAACACAAGTCAATGATACAATTTTCAATGTAAAGAACTTGCAACATAAAATGTGTTGTACTAAACAGTGATGTTATTACACCAGAGCTTAATGCCTTGCCACACAAGGTTAGCATTGATTTACTGTTTATCATGTATTCTTAATCAGTCTAAACTTTGGTCTGTAACATTGTGTTTTATAAGTAGCATCAAAACCAAGGGGAAATTTAGATGTATTACTTACTGAGAAGGATATTGATTAATTACAGTTTGAATCACGGGGAAACTGATTTCCTTTCTATGCTCTGTAGACCAGTTTTTTGTGTTTTTTTTAAAGGTAACTACATTTTTTGTGAATTTAGTACAGAATATCAATACAATATGTATTTTCAAAGGTAAAATACACAATGTACCTTTGCCCAAGATCCACTATATACTATAAAAATATATGTTACAGTACCACAGTTATTATTATTATTATTATTATTATTATTATTATTATTATTATTATTATTATTTTTAAACTTGATAGCACAATATCACATCACAAATTGTGTACCCTGGTTGCTAACATATTAACAAAAAACTCAAAGGGAAAGATTTGTAGATAGATACAGTATATCCCAGAATTTTCTCACACAATGTAGATCAAAACCACCTTCAATTTTTTTAAAGTCATTAAGCTTTAAGTTATATCTTTCATGATATTACAAAATTTCCTATTCTTAGAAACTTTTGAATTGATCCTCATGTTTTATTGTCTGTATTCCTGAACTATTAGTCTTCCTACTCAGCCTTTTCAACTTGCAAATGGGGGTCACTAACCCCATTGTCAAAATACTATTGTTCTGTGAAGCTACAATGTAATAGTTGCTCATTTTATTATTTATTTCAGACCCTCTTGTACACATATTCCAGACTTTTATGCAGACCACTACCTGGTTGCTGGGGTAAAATGAACTCTAGCAACTAGATAGCTGTTAAAGTTCCAAACTGGAAAGAAGTTGAAGAAAAAACTAGATAATTCAAATTTGAAATGAGAAAATGTGCATTTTGTCACTGTCCACATCATACTAAAATGTATTTTCAAGATTTTAAATTTCCTTTAATTTAAAGAACTACTCCTTTAAGTGTTTGGTCTAGAAAATGCAAAATTAGACACCTCATATTACCAGAAATATTTGTGTCCATATTTAATTACACAATTGTCTTTATGTTATATAAATTTTAAATGCAATAAAATAATGATAATTGATAACGCTAGATAAAATCACCTTGCACAAGACAACTATACTTTTCAAACTGATTGTAAAATATATATATGAAGTTAGAAGGAGAGGGTCTTTGTTTAATATTTTTTTAATGTAATCATGGAAATATGACCTGAGATGGCTGCCTGCACACCAATTTTAGAAATTAAAAAAAATACATTTATTGGTTTAAGAATAAAATTTTAAATGGTAGACTTGCAGTGTATGCAGTGTAATTAAGTGATACAAATGATACAATTATTTTTTATCTTGATATTTCATTAATTAGGATTTGTTGTGTGTTTTCTGGAACTGAATTTTAATCATAAATAATAATAAAATTATTATACTGAAAAATGGAAAGAGATGAGTGCTAATTTAAATCAGATTCAGTTGTAATCTTCTTTTCTGTCAGATTATATATAAATTATACTTTAAAGATGTTCAGGTTTAAAAATGTTCAACACCTTACCCTAATTCTCTCCATTATATTCTGATATATAAAGTCTTAAGAAGATATATACCTTCTGTATGTCTACCAAGGGTAAAAATGTTAAAGTGGCATATATATTATTCCTGGGAGTATTACATTAATTTTTGGCTTTAACACAAGTTTGGGGTTGAAAGGTTTAACGTTACTAGGCACTGAAAAAAAAAAAATCTTACTTTAAACTGAGAGTATGCTCTACAAGCTTTAGACTAGTGTCTTCACTTCTAAAATGTATAGTATACGTATATCTTTTTAAGTCCTTCCAGTTCTTTTCTTAAATACCTGAAGGTTTTAGTCTTTTATGTGAAGTCCAAAAACGTTGTGATTACTGTGACAATTTTGTGTAGAGTATATAAGCCCTTGAGGCAAATTCACTAATGGGCGAATTTTCGCCAGCAACTGCTTTGCCACACTCTGCGCCACTTTGCTAGGCACAAATTTGTTACCACTACACTAATTCACTAAAATGCAAAGTTGCGTCTCAGCTGCCGAACGCTGGCTGTTAAACTAGCGTTATTTTGGCAGTGGGAGCATTTCATATCAAATTTTTGCTAGCGTTCATCAAAACTTTGCTAGCACTCTTGCTCTTAGGTTAATTTGAATAGGGCCGGTACCTAAAAGTCATATGGAGGTCTTTAATAGTAATGTTGCAAATGCTTGAAGTGGCCACTTTTTCTTCGTTTTATCAGTTTGCCTGGTCTGCGGTGGCGAAGTAAACTCTGGCGAAAGAGGTAACATTCAGTAAAATTTGCACTTTACAGAATTTGCAGATTAACGACTGTTCGCTGAAAGAAAATCTGCCTGACGATAGAGTGCAAATGAACATTAGCGATGGTCTCATTCACTAGCGAATTGTCCTCTGCACCTGTTGGTGAATTGCGGATGTCCCTGCGGATGAGATTTCTGGCAAATTGTCACTAGCGATGGCCATATTGCCCTTTAGTGAATCTGCCCCCATGTGTCTTGGATAAAAATTCAAGTAATTTGTTTTAAATTTTGTAAAAAAAAAATGTTATCATTTGAGTGGTCATTTACTGACCACAGACAATGTCCAAAGTGCACTTCCAAATTCAATTGCCATGATTTTTGTACACTTCCAAATTTTTCCAGAGTATTTCAGCATTATTGCAGTTGTCAGGGGTGGTGTGCCTGATACAGTGGCAGCTAATGTATAAAAATTCATGCCATTGGGCTCCCATGTTGACAGAATTCAGAAACAATTATGTGAGTGTTTGAAGTTCAGTAAGTGTCAATTTGAGCATTAGGTGTGATGTGTGTGCCTTAGTCTTTTGGCGCATCTATGATGTGCCTATTGACGCAGGCTTCTGCGGAAAACCTGGTACTGCCTGGTTCAGAGGTTATAGTAGTTATAAGGTTTTTGAGAAGTGTATGTTGAAGTTTTTTTCAGCTTTAATAAATGTGGCTTTTCATTGGAAAGCAATGGGTCCGCAACTGCAGATATATTTGACATTGAAAAATTAATTGAAACATATTTGACCAGCAGGAGAAATTTCTTTCTTTAGACCTACTGGTAAATAACGATATCAATAGATTATGTATGGGCCATATATTGTATATGGAATGTTTAACTCCGGAACATCCATTCAACACCAACTAAATCAATGAAATGGATAATTGTGACCCCTTAGGACTTAGTTCTTAACCCTAGAAGACAAGTTTGTATATTGGTTTATGTAAGCCCTTGTGATGGGTGTATATGATTGTATGATTTTAGCAATCTAAGTTTTAAACCAATACTTTATGAGTAAGGTTTATATTGGATAGTTAATTTATGCTTTATCTATGAACACCCATGTGTTATTTCAAGTGGATTTCAGAATTTGGAGTCCTATATGTAAGAGAAAGATTCTGCTTGCTAGCTCAGCTCAGGTATTCAGCTATATTTTTTTTTTAAAGTTTTTATTTTTCAAAATTTTTTAACAGAGGAAAGAAGAAAAGAAAGAAGAAGAGAGAAAAAATCATACAAGACAGCAGTTTATGCCAGTGGAGCCAAATAAAATACATATTATGACCTGTAACTCAGAACCATGTCTTTATCTATTCATCAGAAAGACTGTGCCTTACATTCACAAACATTAGGCAGTTACAATGTCATTATACAATGGGGCCTGTCCTAGTGTCCTCCATTTCCAGCCACAGTGCCCAGACTTTCTCAAATTTTTTCGGGCATCCCCAAGCAATGTAGGTCATTTTCTGATTAGGAAGGGTGTCGTTAACTAAAGTTTGCCAAAAGCCTAATGATGGTGGGGCGGTGGATTTCCACTGTAGTAGTATGGCCTTCTTCGCATAGTATAACAGTTGGAGATAGCACAACTTGATCCCAGCTTGCAGCCCTAGATCATCCACCACTCCCAAAAGACATACTAACGGGTTTCTAATGCATGGGACATTTAAGGTAATAGAGATATGTTGTAGAACCTCCCCCCAGTACACCTGAATAAGTGGGCAGGACCAAAACACATGCAAATATGTGCCAACTTCCAGATTACATTTACCACAGTGGTCTGAAGTAGTTGGGTATATCTTCTCAAGCCTATGTGGGGTGAGATATACTCTATTAAAGAACTTCGCTTGGATGTATCTGTCCCTGATTGACATTGTGATGTCCGGGATTTGTGCATCCTCCCACATGTCATCGTCCAGTTCTGGAATGTCACTAACCCATTTTGCTTTTACCTTGGCTAGGGGGTCTGGGGAGGCTTGGCATAGTATGGTATAAAACCATGATGTTGGTTTCACAAGGGCTTCCCTGCGCATATATTTCTCCAGAGTGGAGTCGACCATATCAATGGGCCGAATGGGGAATTGCGTTCTAAATGCATGCCTTAATTGAAGGTATCTAAAGAACATAGAATTAGGCAAATTATAACTCTCTTTTAGGGTTTGAAACCCTTTGATGTCCCCATTCTCCACAATATCCCCTAGAAGTTTCACACCTCTAGTGGCCCAAGTGTTTATGTCAGGGAGCGCACCCAGGTGCAGAAAGGAATCATTACCCCACAAAGGTGTCCAGCGGGACCACACCGACCTTGCCCTGTGGACATGTTTAAGTTCTTTTTTAAATGCCTCCGCCACCGTGGCCATAGGGGTGGTGATGTTGTAGTGTTCAGTGGGACCTCTATACGGCAATTTGGCCAAGGCCTCAAAAGACCCCATGGACGATGCTTCCAAGGTAGTGGAGGGATTGTCAGCCTAGGGCACCAACCACCAGTGCGCATAGGTTAATTGGCTGGCTAGGAAATAGAGCTTCAGGTTAGGGAGTGCAAGCCCTCCACTCGTCACCGGGGCTTGTAGCGTATTGAAACTCATGCGCGGGTGCTCTCCCGCCCAAATGAACCTGCGCAATATGGACTCTAATTGCTTAAACAATTGATTCCTTGGTGATATAGGTGAATTATGAAACACATACAAGAATTTGGGTAAAAACACCATTTTGAACAAGTTTATTCTACCAGGGGGAGAAAGTGGCAGTTGTTGCCAGACATCTGTCTTAGCCTTTAAAGCTTCCACTCTTGGGGACAGGTTAAGCTCCTCAAACTTTTTGCAATCTATGTGGACATTGATCCCTAAATATTTAAAGGACTGTGTTACTTGTAGGTGGCAAATCTGTGCTGGAGAACCCACAGGTAACGGATCAATCGGGAATATAACCGATTTAGACCGGTTAATGCGGAGTCCAGAAAATTCCCCAAATTCTTCTATGACATGCAGGGCTGTCTCGAGCGCCCTATGTGGATTAGCAAGATAAAGGAGCATGTCATCCGCATACAAAGATAATTTCTCCATAATTCTTCCAATTACTAGCCCTTCGATCCCCTGATCTTCTCTGATTCTTACCGCCAAAGGTTCTATTGCAAGGGCAAACAGCAATGGGGAAAGGGGACACCCCTGTCTCGTCCCCCTCTCAAGTCGTATTGCCTCCGTGAGTACACCATTAACAAGGACTCTGGCTTCTGGTTTATGGTACAGTGCCTTCACCCAACCTATAAACCGCTGCCCAAACCCAAACCGAACCAAGATTTCCCATAGGTACGCCCACGAGACCGTATCGAATGCCTTAGCTGTGTCCAGCGACACAACTATCCTACTACCACTATTAACATGTTCTAGGGCCAGGTTATTAAATAATCTCCGGACATTGATGTCAGTAGCCTTAGACGGCATAAATCCAGTCTGGTCTGGATGCACCAGGTCAGTGACGACCCGTTTGACTCTGTTTGCCAGAACTTTTGCAAAGATTTTAGTGTCACAATTTAACAAGGAGATAGGGCGGTATGAGTCACATCTGTCAGTTGGTTTGCCTGTCTTGGGTATCAGTACTATATGGGCCATGTAACAGGACGCTGGGAGTGGGGCATCTTGCGACGTTCTGTTAAATAATGTACAGAGTTTAGGGGTCAGAGTCTGTGCGTGGTTTTTATACCATTCCGTTGGAATGCCATCCGGGCCAGGAGACCGCCCTATTGGCATGTCGGCTATAGCTTTATCTATCTCCTCCACCGACATATCTAATTCTAACTCATCCTTCTGTTGTTGGCTAAGGTGTGGGAGCGGTATCTTGTCTACATATGAAACAAGGTTCCGAGTTGAGGTCGGTGGAGGAGCTGCATAACTTTTTTGATAGTACTGCTGAAATCTACGTACCAAGGGTGACCTGTCAGTGATCATTACACCATCTTCCCCCTGAACCCCCTGTATAACAGTGTGTGGGACATCTCCCTTAGCTAATAGGGCGAGTAACTTTCCATTCTTATCCCCCCTGTCAAACCATGCTGCTTTCCGGTACACCTTTTTCTGAGAAGCTTTATCCGTAAGCAGCAGGTTTATACGTTTTTGCGCTGCTGCGAGTTCCTGTTTGGTAACGTCAGAGGGGCTAGATATTAGGCTGCTCTCAAGATTGGCTAAATCAATCCTAGCCGAGTCCAGGCTAACTTCATTATCCCTCCTGGAAGCTGAAATTAAAGAAATATAGGCGCCTCTCGTGTGGGCTTTACATGCGTCCCAGACTATGTCTTCAGGGACACTCCCTTGGTTATCCTGCCAGTAGGCCTCAAGCATTGGAGCATAGTTCTCAGCGACTTTAACATTAGAGATCCACTTAGGGGGGAGTCTCCAATGCCGTGGGGCCGCAGTGTCCCTACCCGCTCTTTTTATTATAACTGGGGAGTGATCCGAACAAACCCGAGTGGAGAAATGGACGCTCTCCAAGGCCTGCAACACTTCAGCACTGGCCAGGATGAGGTCGATCCTGGACATTGCTGAAGAGGACACAGTATAACAAGAGAATTGCTGGAGATGGGGGTTACTCCATCTCCAGGTGTCAATGAGGCCAGCTGACTCAATCCATTGCGCGAAGATTTTATTATCACTTGCTATGGGCCTCAGTCTATCCACAGCAGGGTCCGGGACCATGTTGAAATCCCCAGCCCATATTATGGGGAAGCTACCCATCATGGACACCTTCTGTAATACCTCGTTGAGGATTTGTAAATCTGCGGGCGGCGGGAGATACACATTAACAAGTATAAAAGTAGTGCCATCTATTTGCCCCTTGAGAATTATGAATCTCCCTACTCTGTCAGTTATTATCTTCTCAAATGTAAAATTAAGGGGTTTCCTAATCAATATGGCCACTCCCCTGGAGTAAGTGGAGTATTCTGAATGGTAGACAGATGTAATCCATAACCTTTTTAGGGCCCTGACTCTCTGACCTACAAGGTGAGTTTCTTGTAACATAATAATGTCAGCCCTTGACTTCCTTAATTGTTCCAAAACCACCGACCTTTTGATCTTGTCATTTAAACCCCTGACATTCCATGACAGCAAACTAAACTGTTGTTGTATCGACATTGTGCCTAGTAAGGTTGTAGATGGGGGGGGCGGCCGAGCGCCACCTCCTTAGTATGGGAAACCACAGGTGAACTACATCACAACATTTTCGGAAATAACACACATAATCAAAGTATACCTGGCTCCATCTTGGCATAGAGAAAAGTTAGAAAAAGACATTCAATTAAACATCCCCATAGTATACACCCCCCTCCCGGTATCCTCCCCCCAACTTGGAGATACATCATTCCCAAACTAACTCTTATTCCAGGGACGTGTGGAACGTTATTTAACTTGTGAGATAAAGAAAAACAGACGGCAGTCCGAGCTCGCTCTGTGTGTCTTAAGGAGTTGATCTCAGTGTCCAGGTGCTCCGTGAACAGGAGCATTCATCCTTGTAAACAGTTATGGCTTAGTGGTAGAACATTATGGCTCAGTTCTGTTGCCTAGTTATGAGCCTCAGTGCGAACTGCCACCATGGTACCTTTCCCCCCGAGTTAGGGACCCAGGCTCACCAGTACACAGTAGATTGCGGCAGTGGGAAGCAAAGCAACCACCCATCGTCATGCCTGAGGGCAGGCCATAGCGCCAGCCTGGGGGTCCCCCGAGGTAACAGTGCTCCTGAACTGAGACGGCCCAGGAATTGATGGTGCACAGGTCTCAAGGGACAGTCTCAGTAGTGGGGTTGAAGGCACAGTACTTGGACCAGTCATGTCATAATAGTACTGCTTTGTAACTCAAGGCTGATGCATAGCTATGAGCCTCTGTGAGACCTGCCAACATGACACCGCCCACCCCGGTGTGGGAACTCAGACTCCCCCAAATACATGTGGGTTACAGAGGTAAAGTAACCAGCCGCTGCTATGTCTAGACGTAAGTCACAGCGCCAATCTGAGGGTACCCAATATTATCAGTGGTCACAGACAGGGTCAGCCCCAAGGGTAATGAAAGAAAAAACAGGATGTGTGATGCAATTGGAGTTGAGGATAATAAGGCCCAGTACTTGGCCCCAACTCTGGGTTATCATCCCAAATACTAGGGACTCTTTACTGAGCCCGGGGGCTGCGATTACCTCTTGGCCGGCGTTCGAGCCAGTCCAGGACATCCTCAGACCATTCAAAGAATATCGACTTGTCTCCGTTGACCACTCTCAGCTTTGCAGGATATAGCATAGAATATGTGATGCCCAGGTCACAGAGTTTCCTCTTGGCTCCAATGTAGGAGCTCCTTCTTTTCTGTACCGCCACTGAGTAGTCGGGGTATAGCGAGATTCTGGCGCCAGCGTAGTGTAGCTCTCCCTTGTTCCTTGCTTCTCGTAACGCCGCATCACGGTCTCTGTAGTTCAGCATTTTAATGAGAAAGGGGCGAGGTGATGCACCCGGTGGACCAGGCCTGGTCGGGACTCTATGGGCACGTTCCACCACAAATTGTGCAGAAAAAATTTCGGCGCCCAGGATTTCTTTCAGCCACGCTTCCGTAAAGGTCTCTGGGGTGGCCCCCTCACTGCGTTCTGGTAGGCCCACGACACGGATATTCGACCTCCGTTGCCTATTTTCCATGTCCTCCAAGCGGTCAGTAGTAGCCAGCAATTGGCGGTGCAGATGCCTCATATCATCTGGCAGAGAAGCTGTTCGGTCCTCCAGCTCACTTAATCTGCCTTCCGCCCGGCTCGTCCTCTCCCGCACAGACTGGAGATCCTGCTTTATCAGGGATAGGTCCACCTTAAGTTCCTCTATTTTAGAGGTAAAGGTGGTGGACAGCATGTTTTGGCAGTGTAAAATGGCAGCCATGAGGTCTGTAGGTGTTGGGTCCTCTTGAGCCACAGCTTCCTCTGGCTCCTTAGCGGTATCGGGGCTCCGTGGATGCATGTGCGCAGTCTGTTTGGGGCTGTGCGACGGGCCGCCGCCATTTTGATTTTGAGCGCGGGAAAACTGTTCGAGACGCGCTGCGGCGTCGGAGCGCACTTTGGGTGCATTTCTCCGCATGACTGGGTATTACCGATCAAGTCGGAAGGTAAGTGTTCTGCCAAGAATGCTTACTCGGTCCTAGAAATGGCTGTCAGGATCGGAAGCGAGCAGAGCTCCCCTGCTGCACGTCTACTCAGCCTGCCATTCGGCCACGCCCCCTATTCAGCTATATTTAATTAATAATCACATATCACATTGGACAGCATATTTCTTATAAAGTTTGATTATTCCAATCTACAGTTTTTCGTAGCCTATAAATGATCTAATATCCTTATTCAGCCCATTCATTGCAACTGTATCCAAAAATGAATATCCACTTGACTTCCCTTTTAGACAACAACATTCTATCAATATCTATTTTCCTTTTCCCTTAGCTTCACGGTTTCAATTGCCTGAAAGGAGACAAAATGCTCATTAGCATTGTGTCTCTCTAATATGTGTTAAGCTATAGCAGAAGAAGAATCTACTCTATTAATACAGGCTACATGTTCAAAACTCTGTCTTTGAACTGTCAAATTGTGTTTTTTTCCAAATCCAATTGTGATAAAATCAGATTCAACCAAAGTGTTTCTCAATGTTTATAAATTATATGATGTATCTCTTTTGCTACACGACTGAAAGCAGTTACAAACCTCATTCCATTAGATTCATATCTCTCATTTTGTTTATTTTGGTTTTTATTTTTATTAACTTTAGACTTGAGCAAGCCACTTCTATCACTTCTGTTTATCAGAATGGCTCTATCATATGATCTCTTGAGTGTCTATTAACTAGAATTTATATTTTATTGTTTTTGCACAATACACTTTAATCATTTTTTATAATGGAAACTGATACATACCATATGTTTTACTTGTGGGAGTGATAACTGGAATTTTGGAATATGTAAGTTGTGTAATCACTTCCTGTATTCACATCCCGATGACGGTTTCCAGACAATCAAAACACATTGATGGTCATAATGCTTTTTAGTGAGTGTATTATATATGCTGTCAGTGCTTTCTTATTTCCTATTACTAAGAATCACTTCCAAAAGACTGCAAATTTGTTTTAGGAAACATGCAGAACACCCACCATAGGTACAGAAAGCAGCACCGGTGAGCAGTAAATACAGTCCTTTGTGACTGTTGACAGCAAAAATTGGGCTACATCGACAAAAGGACAAAGTAGAGAAGAGGCAACTCCTTTCTCAGTTGATAGGATCTTTGGTTTTCCTTGTTCTTATCTTGCTGCCCTTGTTGATACCTGAATAAGCCCTGATCCGATTTTGATTAGGATGATGATGTACATAGTAGGCACCTGAAGGTGTATCTTTTAAGTTACACCTCAAATACATGCAAATGTATACACTAAACAGACGCAACCACATGAGGGGATATGAACCAATATACAATTCTACATTGGACATTATAAATATTTTATTGCTTATTTTTTTATTAACACTTTTCTTCTGAAACTGCTTTGTTTGGAAACAACAGCAACCTGGCTGCAGAATGGAAACACCTGATTATAGGAATTCTACAATTGAAAAAGTGGATTTTATGGATTTTATCAGTTTAAAATGAAAGAATACAGCATGTGTTACTAAACTTGTACTTCTAATAAACTTTTCTTGCACCAATTATAATGTACAACAGAACCCAATTCAAGGCTTTTGTGATACTAAAATCTATTGTTTGAGCAGATACGTTAGTAGTAGGCATACTAACAGGCTGATGACTGGTGAAAGCAAAGAAATCAATACAAAAAGTATTTATTAACTATTAATGTAAAGTAAGGGTTGTAAATAGTGATGGGCGAGTGAATTTGCCTGGCACGAATATATGGCGAATTCCAGCGTTTTGCTGCCACCGAATAAATTCGCAAATCTCTCTCGTTTTTTTCGTGAAAAGGTTTGAATTGCTCGATTTTATAGTGGAAACTTCCGAATTGTTTAATTTTTTTGTGGAAAGGTTCCAATTGCTAGATTTTATAGTGAAAACATCAGAATTGCTAGATTTTTTTGTGATTCGCCCATCACAAGTTGTAAATTAAAGTACTATGGTTTAACTTTTTATTTCTTTCTTGTATGCTAACTGCTTTGCAGTTAGTTTTCCCTCAGTTTGAGGTGGGGTTTGATTAGTGCACATGAACAGACAGTATACATAAACTCCTGGGACTCCAGTGGAGCTTGCTGTAGTGGTTAACGGCTCTTAAGTGTTTGCTCTTTAAGTGGGGCCACTGTAAGTGGAGTTGCAAACACTGAAGTTTCAAACTAAAGGAGGTTCAAACTAGGTCAAAAGTTTGTTCTAAACCCTATTTTTTTATTCTTGTTTTTTATCTGTTACTGGTATAATGAGTGCTAGCATAATGAGTGCTAACAAGATTGAAGGTCTGCCCCATGCACAGTCTGCCATATGTATGCAGATTTGGAACACGAGTTCCAAACTGCTTACCTCTGTGGCAGTTCTGAAGAAATTGCAACTTTAGAGGCTTGTGTTAGAGCACTAGAGCAGCAAATTGCAACACATTGACAATCTTAAGAGGAGTCTCTTGCTCACTGAGAAGGATCTAGTAGGGTCAGATAGTTTGGGGGGAACAGAACAGCAACATGATGATGAGGCAGTTAGCTGAGTAACAAGTAAAAAATCTAGAGTGGGCAAAAGGAAAAGGTAGGCTGCTCTGGGGTTTATACATCCCAACAGTGTTGCCAGATTGTGTGAAGAAGATGGAAGTGTGAACTCTGAATTGGTAGTTCTAGATGGGACTGATCTTTCTAACAGCTAGAAGACCAGTTTCTCTTGCAGTGGTGGGAATAAAAGCAGAGTCAGGCCTAAACAGATTGTTGTTGTAGGGGATTCAATTATAAGGTAAGTGGACAGGGCAATCTATCGTCTAGATCACTACCACCGAATATGTGGTTGATCAGGTAGACAAATTATTTAGTGGGACGGGGCATGACCCTGCTGCCTTAGTGCATATTGGTACTAACAACAAAATGAATGATAGATGGAAGACCTTAAAAAAGTGAATTCAGGAATCTAGGCTCTAAGATTAAGGGAAGATATTCCAATGTAATTTTTTTCTGAAATGTTTCCCATACCATGTGCAAGTTTAGGAATATAGCAGGAGCTTAGGGAGTTAAATGTGTGGCTCAAGTCTTGGTGTAGAAAGGAAGGGTTTGGTTTCCTAAAGCACTGGGCTGAATTTTCCTTGGGGTACAAACTGTACAAATAGTCATGTCTGCTTGCACCTCAATGGAGCTAGTAGAAAGAATGGCTACTGTGCTAGGGGAAAGAATGGTTAAGAAGTTGGAGGAGTGTTTAAACTAGGCAAGGGGGAGTGGGTGAGCCAAAGAATTACAGGGAAGATAGGTGGGCAAGTGGGATTAGAAAGGGGTCATGGGGGAGGATTGAGTGGGGCATACAGTTTACCAGCTAAGGAGGCCCATCTGTTACAAGGAAAACAGACTAATACTAACTTAAGATATAATTCTCTATTAAGTAATGTAGATCACAAAAGGAAAAGTAGTAACCTTTGCTGTATACTGACAAATGCATGGAGTTTGTCAGGTAAAATGGGAGAGCTAGACTTAATTGCATGCTTTAAAAATGATGATATATATCACCGAGACATGGTTGGATGACACGTGTGACTGGGCTGTGAATTTAAATAGTTACACACTTTTATGAGGAGTGTGTTTGTATTCCTGAATTAAAGCCATGCACTAAAGAAATATCCTTTAATGGCACAACAGAGGGGGCGGAGTCCCTATGGGTAGAAATTTCAACTGGGCAAAACCAAGATCATTACAAAGAAAATGATCATTGGGATATGTTACTAACCACCTTGTATACTGTAAGTGACAAAAATGAAGCCCACCTACTTTTACAAATAGAAGCAGCTTTGCAATTAGATCAAGTAATTATTATGGGTGACTTTAATTATCCAGACATTGACTCAGGTAATGGGGTTGCCAAATTAGAAAGATCTAGTAGGTTGTAAATATGCTGAATGACAATTTATTTAAGCTCATTCAAGAACCAGCTAGGAATCAGCCTCTTTTGGATCTTGTAATAATTAATAATACCGATTTTATCTGTACCATTTGTGTGGCTAAGCATTTTGGGAATAGTGATCATAACATGGTCTCCTTTGAGATTATGTTGTAGAAACAACTCTATAAGGGAGCAACTAAAACACTAAATTTTAGACATACAAACTTTGATAGTAAGGCATCTCTGCACCATATTAAGTGGGAAATGCTTTGGTTAAACACAGAATTAAAATGGGATGTTTTGAAAATGCTGCTTAATGTCAGTATACTGTATGTCAGTATATTCCCCTTGTAAGCAAAACTGTGGTGGTTCAATAGAAGTGTTGGTGTTAAGGTGGGTAAGAAAAAACTTGCTTTTAAGGCTTTCAAGTTAGCTGGGACAGTTGAAACATTTATCAGGTAGAAGGAGGCCAATAAATCATGCAAAAAATCTATCAGGCAAGCTAAAATTGATATGGAAAAGGGTATTGCAGCAAGCAGTAAAAATAATTCAAAATTACTTTTTAAATATGTTAATGAACCAGGAAGGGATGAGACCTTTAATATCACAGGGGGTTCAGCTGGTTGATGAGAACAGAAAAAAGCAGAGATTCTAAACTCTTTTCATCTGTCTACATAAATGAGGAACAAGTTAATAAATGTTTCCTTCTCAATAGTGCCAATCCAAGTAAATCAACTAAAGTTGCATGGTTCACGCATGAGGAAATTCAAAATAGACTAGTTCCAAGACTGGATGGTATTCATCCCAGGGCACTTAGAGAGCTTAGCCCTCTGTTTGCCAAACTACATTACTTAATTTTTTAGAATTCATTGAGGTCAGGCACAATGGTGAGAGACTGGCGAATTGATGAAATGTGTTGCTGCTATTCAAAAAGGGATCCTGTTCTCAGCATCAAAACGATAGGCTGGATAGTCTGACATCAGTGATAGGAGCGCTTTTTGAAGGGGTATTAAGGGATAAGAAACTGGACTTCATTGTAAATCATAATACTATGAGTTTGTGCCAGCATGGTTTTATGTGTAATAGATCTTTCCCTAATTGGAGGAGGAGTTTTATGGTTAAAAGAATGTTAAGTTGTGGATTTGTTACACTTGAAAAAGAGCTCCTGCTTGAAACATCTAGTTTGTCAATAAAAGCACCCTAAATTTACAGCAAGTATGTGTATATGCTTTGACAATTTTTTTCCTACTAATACATAGCTTTGTTGAACAGAAGCAGTGAGAATGGTCTAAGTTAATAAGTTGAGACGAAATAGTTACAATATTTTACATATGGGTCTCCAAATATTAACTGTTGTGTCAAATTATATAATTTTTAAAAGAATGAATTATGGTTAAAGTAAACTGAATGTCACATAAATGAAATTCTGTAATTATTTAAGATATGTAATATAAATTATATGGCTCGCATTTATACATAATATCAATCAAGAAGTTAATATATGGAATTACTCTTTTTTCCAGTATTTCTTTTGTATGAAACTGACGTGATTTTTTTAATGAATTACAATGAAGCTTCTCTGCATTGTTTTAATTAATTAATACACAGGTGTGCTGGAGGGGATTTAAACTTGGTGTAATGTGACAGGAAGTGAGGTCTCTGAGGAAGTGTGTATCACGAAACGCGTCAGACCTCAGACGCTATGGCTGTATGATTGATCTTATGTCTTAATAAAGTATTTACCTTTTAAATCATTTGGAGACGAGCGATCTGTGTTGATGCCCAGGAGTGCGCGGCCTGCAAATTCTCTACTTGTCCTCTGGCGTTCCTTCCTAGTGACGGACTCGGGGCTGGCTGCACCCGGGTCACCATTCCTGCAGGGTAAGATTTTCAGCTCTGCTTTTACCATTTGAAAATTTGTACAGTGGACTTGGAGAACCTGGTGTTTATATTTAAGAGTGGGGTCCGGGGCAATGTGCACCTGGACCAACCGACATCTACGGTGAGCAGGGTTTGGTCGGTATTAGGCTAGCGAGCTGGAATCAATACCCGCGAAACTATTATAACTTTAAGATTCAGAGCCGGACTTGCCCTTTTTGTATGGTCTAAGTGTAAGACAAAATCCGTATCTTGTGCATGTATGAAAATGAAAACATGTATATTGATCCAAAAGAAAACTTTAATTTCCTTACAAAGTAATTCAAACCATTAACAGCTGTGCTGTGTTTCAGCCAGAATTCTGTTTTTTTTTTCACTCTATTTTTTTAATTTGACTTTAAAGGAGAACTAAACCCTAAAAATGAATATGGTTAAAAATGTCATATTTTATATACTGAACTTATTGTACCAGCCTAAAGTTTCAGCTTCTCAATAGCAGCAATGATCCAGGATTTCAAAATTATTACAGGGGGTCACCATCTTGAAAAGTGTCTGCGACACTCACATGCTCAGTGGGCTCTGAGCAGCTGTTGAGAAGTTAAGCTTAGGGGTTGTCTCAAATTATCAAACAGAAAATAAGGTTTGTCTGTAATATAAGCTGATGCTACAAGGCTGAAATTATTACATTCTGGTGCAAATTGCACTGGTTCCTGTCCTGAGCTGACATAGTAATTATATGTATTGCTAATCAGCCTTATTATGTGACATTTATATTCTAAGGAGCAGATTTATCAAGGGTCAAATTGTGAGTTTATGAAAACTCCCATCAACTCCAATGGACTCGAAATTTGAAAAAAAAAAAAACTGACCAATCGAAATTTATAAAAAAAAAAACATTTTAAAAACGGGAGAACAGGATGGAGTAGCAAATTTGAACCAAATTCTATCTAATTAGATTTGATTGTAGGAGCCCCCCCCCCACAGGCTAAAACACCAATTTGGCAGGTTTAGCGAATAGTCAGATTTGACAGTACATGAAAAATTAAAAAATTCTAATTTTGTTTTAAATTCAAATAGAATTTGGACTATTTCCTAGTCGAATTACACTAAAATAAACTCGAATTTAAAACATTTAAATTTTCAAGTTGACACTTGATTAATCTGCCCCTAAGTGTACTATATATTGTGAGTGGGTCACTAAGCTCAGTAAGTGCCAGCACCACAAAGCATGTGCAGTGAATCAGCAGAAAAGAATATAGGGAGCTACTGGGGCATCTTTGGAGACACAGACCTTTACTGCTAAAGGGCTGTGATTGCCAATGGCTGGAAGAGAAGCCCAAAACAAAATGTATAACATTTCTAGCCTACTTTAGTTAAGCTTTACTTCTCCTAAAAAGGTAGATATGGAAGAGGAAACTGAATTATGTAGGATATGAATAGGACCCTGCATATATTTGAATCTTTCCTACCCATATCTAGACAAACATAGTATGGCACTCAATGGGAATACTTGTGAAAAAAATCTGACATTTGAAACACCGAGGGGCTGATTTATCAAAGGTCAAGATGAATTTTCGAATTAAAAAAAAATAGAATTTTGAGCTATTTTTTTGTGTACTTCGACTAGTGAATAATCCAAATTCAATTCGAAAATTGAAAATTCGAATATCGAAATTTATTATGTACGGTCTCTTTAAAAATTTGACTTCGACCATTCACCATCTAAAACCTGTCGAATTGCTGTTGTAGCCTATGGGGGACCTCCTAGAACCCATTTGGAGACAATTGGAAAAAAAACGTAGAAATGGATTGATTGCTCTATTCCTTCAATTGGTACGATTCAAATTCGACCAAATATGGACCTATTCTATCGAAAACGGACCTATTCGACAAAAAAAACCTTTGACTTAATTTTGTTTGGTCTTTTTGAATTAGAATTTCGAAGTTTTTTCAATTCAAAATTCGACCCTTGATAAATATGCCCCCAACTGTGCTCTTTCTCAAGGATATCCTTGAGATTGAGCACAGTTGGTGTTGGAAACATTGGATTGTTTTCAATAAATCTTAATTTTTTTTTTCACAAGTATTCCCGTTGAGTGCTATACTATGTTACTTTATTTACCTTATTTATCAGCACCTGGGCAAGTTGCTAAACAAGTTTAGGGTGTGCTCCTCCATGTTTATATATATATATATATATATATATATATATATATAAATAACTTGAGGAATAGAATACAACTTGGAGTGCGGTCTGTTCTTGGCACTTTGAATGATTATTTTGACCAGCACCCAGGCAGTGGATATGTAGTTGTGCATGCACCAACTATGTCAAAGTCATCCCATATCTGGCCAGCCCTACTTTTGATTTTCATCTGATTCATTAAGAATTCTATTGCTTTATTATATATTTTACACAGGGACTACGTTTTACCAACTTACTTCCAGCTTTTAAATTTAAAACTTCCAAACTTAGTTGCCCATTTAATGGCCACCACTGGGATCACCTGACTTTAGCTGGAAAGAGTGGTTGCTACAACATGGAACTGGCCACTTCTCCTGTGTAAACTATAACAAACAAGGGAAAGTTGGGCTCACCACTAATTCATAAAAACCATTAGGTGGGGGTGCAATGAGGCTGTGACCACAAAATACATATAGTCAAATACAAGAGTCCTCTGCACTCAACCCATTATCAATATATTTAAGACATTGAGACATTTTGTGCATACTGAAAAATGCCTTACCCTTTAAACTAAACAGGGATTGTTTGTCCATATATTGCAAGATATTAAAACTGGCCAACTACGTCAAAGTCCTCCCATATATGGGATATATATATGACCGAAACGTCACCTTGGCTGTACATGCACGTTTTAACACATCTCGTTTTTTTTGCTGTTCTTCCTTTATATTCTTGCATATTTAGAATTTTTACCGAGACTGACACCACCTTTACGTTTAAATGCAGCTTTGCTGACTTTTATTTGGCACAAACACAAATCTTCAGCCTCACTGGCTTTTGGTGGACCGCAAATCCCAGAATCCTCTCCGGGGCACACTCGAGACACACTTGTCTCCTGGGATGGGTTTCGCTTTTCCTCTCCAGTCCTCTCTCTCTCAAACTCAGGTCAGCAGGGAATCATTCTCCTTCTCAGCTATATACAGGCACCTTCCTTCATTCAAGAAGGTCCACACGTGGCCCCACACCCTCCTCCAGCTCCAGGAGATATCCAGGGGAAGAAGCCCTGAGGTGTTGCTCCACACCTCCTTTTAACTACAGCTCACCTGTAGCTTAATTAATTATCTGCCTCTAGCTTGGCAGCTGAATCAAGGAATGGAAAAGCCCACCCTGCTCTCTTCCATTCACTCCAGGGACCCACTATCCAGCTTTTCCTAAGCCAGAATAGAATTAAACAGCATTACTTGCTGCAGCCACACAGACTTTTCCCTGGAGTTTATACTTCACCAGCATGATCCTGGTAAAATACACACAATATTGGGCCCTTTTGACACCCATTACCTACAATATATATATATAAATAATAGTCCAGCATCTGTAATGCATACTCGTTTTGCTTAGCAGAATAGTCAAGTAATGTTGAGTGCAATATTTCAAATGTGGTGAGTCAGTCATACAGCTGATGATTTAAGATTTAGGGTTATTCAACAGGTTCCCCAACCCTAAAGAGGAGGTGACAGTGTTCTTATGTTGAAAAAGGCAGAAGTACAAGGGATGGGTGACCTACATCTGTTTGATAATTAGTTGGTAATTAGCTTTACCCACTGATGTTGTTAAAAAAAAGTAAAAAAAAATAAATAATTTAATATCGAGCTATTTTACTGTACATTGACAAGGGAATAGTCCAAACTCAATTTGAATTTGAAAAAAAATTGAAAATTATAATATGGAAATTTATCATGTATTGTCTCTGCAACCTTGACTATTCCCCATTTAAAACTTGCTGAATTGCTGTTTTAGCCTATGGGGGACCTTCTAGAACCTATATGGAGTCCATTGGTGGACTTTCAAAAACTATGTTTTTGTTTTTTTTAAATAATTAGAATTTGATCTAATTTGATCTTACTTAGATTCGTACGATTGAATATTCACCAGCAAATTCACCAGCAAAAAAACCTAAGATTTTTAAATAAATTTCTGTTGGTCTTTTTGTATTTGAATTTTGAAGTTATGGGAGTTCAAAAACACTCCCATTACTTTTAATTTGTCCCTAGATAAATCTGCCCCCAAGCGCCACTATGAGGTCATTTGAGTCAACCAACAAAATGGCATTTGCAGTATAGCTTCTGTATAGTGCGGGGGTGTCTCCTTTGTGACAGAGCTGTGACTCCTGATGACGGCCTCAGTTGGAGCACCGAAACATTGAGAATAAATCTTCATTTGGTATTTGGATTAAGAAGTTCCTGGAATGCGGTTTGTTTATTTTTGTTATATGAGTGGGTTGACCAGCACCCAGGTGGTATATATATATCTCTATCTATCTATCTATCTATCTATCTATCTATCTATCTATCTATCTATCTATCTATCTATCTATCTATCTATCTATCTATCTATCTATCTATCTATCTATCTATCTAGATACTCACAGTATCAGCTCTCTCCAATTAGGGAAAGAAAATTCGTGGTGCACAGCCTTCAGGGGGATTGCCACATCTCTCCTCCTCCTCATACAAAAAAACACAGGTAAGGCGGTACTCACTTGATCAGAAAACGTGTATTAGAAATAGAAATAAAGCATCAGGCTACGTTTCGGGCATGCATCGTGCCCTTTATCAAGCCAAAGTTTACACATGGTGTACCATGTAGCCTGATGCTTTATTTCTATTTCTAATACACGTTTTCTGATCAAGTGAGTGCTGCCTTACCTGTGTTTTTTTTATATATATAGATAGATATATAGATATATAAAGATATATTTATATATGTATTAATCAAATACAGTATATAAATACAATTCTTAAAGCCCCATATAGTCAGAGTTTTTAAGAAGAAAACACAATTCTTTCAGAGGAAAAAAAGCTTTTAAACCCTGATCAGAGTTTTTGGGTGTCAAATCTGAAAATCTGATTTTGTTATGATTTTATCGTCTTTTCTTGCTCTAGATTTTTTTCTAGTAAATTTATTGATAAATATGGTTAAAATATGAATAGGAGTTTGGTTGAAAAGGTTTTAAGAAAATAGTGAGAAATTTTCAGATTTTAGTAAATAAACCCCTAATATTGTTAAATGAAGTTCACTGCGCATGCTTTTATTTTGAAGGGTAGGGTTAAATAACCAAAGAAACAGCAATTGGTTATGTGTGTGATCCAGTTGTAGCCACCACAACACATATCATTAGCCATTGATGGATGAATCATTCCTTAGAGTGATCAAAATCTGGTGGCGACAAAATCTGCCCATGTATGGCCATCTTAAGTCCAGCTTTGGTCAACACAGTTTTATTTTTCTTCATTATTTGTAGAGAGATTAACTAATATGAATAATAAATACTTTTGTTATTGGGATATACATTATTTACTAAATGTTTTTATTTGGATGATTAAAGATCACAAGCATGCCTGTTTGTATGGTTTGTATTCCTTTATTTGATGTGCTTTTAACCAATTATTTTGAACAAGCGTGTACTGTGTTATTCCCCTTTTGGCAATTTCAGAGTGGAGGTGGACACATTCTTTTTCAGATCTGTTTACTCAAACAAAATTGACAGCCGAAGATACATGACTAGCATTTTTAATACCCCTTTCATGAAAGATTCATTTTACATTTTTCATAATTTTAAAATCTATGAAGTAGGTCATAAATAATATGTCAGTAAATAAAACATTGCAAATAGTTCTATCTTAAATGTCATAGATATTTTAAATGCGTGATGTATCTATGATATCCACTGGTTATTAATTATAGCAAAAAGAAAACTGAGTAGACACTGAAAATGCAACCATGAATTAGACTAGACATATATATATATTTGGGTGTTTTTTTGCTCAAAGTTCTACATTCCAAAAGGACAAGTAATTCCCTAGTCTGCTTGAACCCACATACAGAAAAAGATTAAAAATGAGCTGTCAAGTTTACCCACAGCATTACAATCAATTATTCTTTCATGAAATGACAGTGTCTTAAATAATGTTCTGAAATGCACATGTACAGTTAGAATGATAACTTTCATAAAAGTGTGAAAAATTCAACCTAGAGTTAAAATGATTTTCTCGTATGCCATTCAAGGATGAAAGAAGCAATCATACAGTACCAGTAAAAGGCACACTGTACATTGTATTTAAAATGGCAGAAAGGCAGCAAGCACAACACTTTGAATGATAATAATTTAGCTATGTGGTTAGTTTGACAGATATAAAAAGAAATTCTAATTCTACATTCTAAATCTTGTTTAGCAATTTTAAAAGGAAAACTTTAAATGTTTTAATTTAAAATGAAATTTGAATTAGCAGTTAAGATTGTATAATAGATGCAAGTAGTGTGCATGAAGAAATATTCCAGTTTTTTTGAATTTTTAAAGAAAATAAAATGTTATTAAATATTGCATAGTTCTTATTTCGTACTTTTGTTTTGTCCTTCTGGTATTACAAAACATTGGCAATTTGCTAGATTTTTTATTTTTAGGTTTTTATTTAACGTTTCATTTGAATATAAAATGCATTATAGTTGGAAAGATATCTGTCTTGAAGCACTTTGTCACGAAACAAGAAAAATCCTCAGAAGGATTAGTGTAGTAAGTGTAGTTAGTAGAATAATTGTCTGCGTTAAAGGGGACATATACCATTATTTATTACTTGCAATAAATACATTCCTCATTGTATAAAATAGAAGAAAATGTGGTTGTTTATATACCTTCCCAATCCAGTTTATTTACGAGCGCTTCTAACTGTGTGTCACCCCTCCCCTTTTGCCAACTTCCTCTGCTGGGTCTGACTATAATCTGCTAGCGGCCGTCGGCTCTCTCTCTCCTTCTCGAGCGAGCTACAGCCACTGAGAAGAAGAGGGCGTGAAGACTTGGCTGCATAATCCAGTGATGTCATTTTGGGGCCGTGTCTCTCTCTCTCTCCTCCCCTAGCATGCCACAGCCACTGAGGAGAGGGTGTGAAGACGGGGGCGGCACAATTCGATGACGTCATTTTGGCGCCATCACACTGGGGTCCTACAAGACGTGTCCTTCTCAGTGGCTGCTGTACTTTTCCCCGCCCAGCTTCTCAATCACGAGCACAGAGTGCGCACTGTTCAAGCTTCTGCCTCCTTTGCCTGCACTAATCCTGCACTGTCCACCAATGATATATGCAAAATAGAACAAATAAAGTTTTTAAAACTTAAATGGTTTGCCACTGATTTTTTTAGATAGTATTGTGGTTAGCAATAACTCTAGCAGCAATACCAATATACCGCTAAGGCGCTAAACAGCATTCAACACAATATTTTATGCAACAACTCCCTGTAACCAGCAGCATCAAGTAGTCAACACCCAATCATATTAGTGTGCCTGCACTTCCGTATCCTGTTGCACAATTCCACAACAGCAGCTGTCGATTTTTTTAATAAATGAGACCAATTGCAATATTTTTAGGTGATTTACTGAAAAGTCATAAAAACCGCTGCCTTAGTGTAGCATTGCACTTGGGTAGTTTGGAGTAGAAAGACATAGTCATTTTGGATTTGTCAGAATGTGTACTTTGCAAAAATATTTTTTTTAAAAAAAATGAGACCAATTGCAATATTTTTAGTCGATTTTCAGAACTGTCATAAAACCACTGCCCTTAGCATAGCATTGCACTTGGGTAGTTTGGAGTAGAAAGACATTGCCATTTTGGATTCGTGAGAATGTGTACTTTGCAAAAATATTTTTTTTAAAAAATGAGACCAATTGCAATATTTTTAGGTGATTTACTGAAGTCTCATAAAAACCGCTGCCTTAGTTTAGCGTTGCACTTGGGTAGTTTGGAGTAGAAAGAAATAACCATTTTGGATTAGTGAGAATGTGTACTTTGCAAAAATATTTTATTTAAAAAAATTAGACCAATTGCAATATTTTTTGGTGAGTTTCAGAAATGTCATAAAAACTACTGCCCTTAGAGAAGCGTTGCACTTGGATAGTTTGGAGTAGAAAGACATAACCATTTTGGATTCGTCAGAATTTGTACTTTGCAAAAATATGTTTTCTAATATGGTTTGTAGGGGTCACCATAACTTGGTAGCTTTTATCCCACTTAAAACTGGCAATGTTTATTAATTAGTGTAAATCATCAAATAAGTGTGCACAATGTAGATTTTTGGAAAATATTTGCATGGCAAATGTAATCTGCTATGGATGATATGGTGCAAATGGCAAAGAACTCCTTTGTAAGTGATCCACAATCCACAGCTCTGAAACAGCAAGATCAGGCAGCAGCTAAGCCAGCTATGTGCAGCAGCAACAGACACAGGCAGTTTGGGTTCTTCTTGATACAGCAGAGATCAGCCAGTCAGTCAGTGTTGTGACCATTTCCTGTGAGAGAATGAACAGACACTCCCACACCTCATTTCAGCTTAGACTCTGAGCAGTAAGGATCTCTCTGCAACTCTGCTATAGTGACAGTTGTAGCAGGTAAATTGCTTTCAAAACGGGTTTTTTTCTGCATCATTACACGTTTTGCCGATGGATGATTACTATATATGAATATGAAGATTACATGAAGTGTCCCCTTTAATGATCTCCCATCTATTCAATGCTTCTATTTTGGAAGTGGAACACACTGCAGAAGATCAGTGGTGGAGATTCCTGTGGAGTCACGGTCGGCACCCAACACCAGAACAAATGCCAAGCAGCCTTGTCTCGGCTCGTGCTTCACCTGTAGTGTGACCTCCCTTTGGCCTCGGGAGGAGCCCTCAGCTACGTGGATGCCACCAGGACTTAAACGAGAGTTGCAAGGCGAGAGGTTCTGGATAAGCAGAGGGGCACAACTGTCAGCAAAGTCTTTGGGCAGAAGGTCGTGGTACAAGGTGTTAGACGGGACTGGCCGGGTCGAGGCAGGCAGAAAGTGAGAGTAAACTAATCAGGCCGGGTCTGGGCAGGCAGCGTTCAAAGCGAGGTCAGGCAGGCAAGGGTTAAAACCGGAAGATCAATCAGAGGGATACGGCAGAAGAGGTAGTCGAAATTCAGGCAATGGATCAGGATACAGAGGTCAGAATCGTCAGGAACATGCAGGGGTCACAACAGGTAGTCAGAACAAGTTCAGAATCAGAATAGCAAACAGCTAAAGGCACCAGGAACAAACCTATAACGGGCAATGAGAACTAGTGGAATGGCCCTTTAAATATTAGAATTTTCGAGTCGTTGCATGCTGACGTCATTGCGCCAGCACACATGCACCAATAAAACAGCAGGAGCGCGCCACGCGCGCCCCTAGTTACCGGCGCCTAGAGAAGAAGAACGTGGCGGGCGTCCCTGCTGTCCCCCCACTAGACCACCAGGGTAAGTTCTTACAGGATTACTCTTTAATGCTGGAGACTTATGGCGCTTGGCTTTCTGAAGGTGTGTGGTGATACCTCTTTCTGTGTAGCTTCTTTCACACAAATGTTTGGCCATATCGGTCTTCAGCTTTGCTTGGATCAGAATTATTAGATATCTTGCTCATCAACTGGGATACATGGATCCCTCTAGATGTTGATCTAGAATGATGTGATTGTGTGTGTATGATCATATTTCTCTCTGTGGGTTTCCTGTATACATTTGTTATAAGCAGTCACATGAATGGTATAGGGACAAATCTAGGAAGTTTACATCAGTCACACTCACTTCGCCCCAAAAAACAGTCAGAGGATGGTAAACCATAAAGTTTGTCAACAAAATGGTATAGCTAAATACCCTGCCAAATGAGTAAATGAGTGAGGCATATGTGGCTTCCTTGTTTATGGTAAGATGTGTTCATTTTTATATTGGAACATGTACTGTATAGATTCAAAAACAAAGATGTTACGACACATGGTCCATGTCTAGTAATTCTATTGGATAATCAATTCCCATCACCCTAAATTAGCATCTAGAGGCATCCTTTTCTGCTCTCTATTAGCAACAGGCACTATTATTTGAATGCAGATTGTTCCTATATACAGTGTAACGATAATGCAGATGATACCCGCACTCCTTCACAACATGTTGTTTTTCCGGGTGCTTGGTCAAAATGGTATATAAAATTGTAGAAAGGACCAGCACTCCGTTTTCCAAAAAATTCAGTAATTTATTGTAATATCACCGTGTCTCCAACGTTTCGGCCCACTTTGGGGGCCCCAACAAATTGGAATGGGATGTTGATGTATGCATGGCTGTTTATTTATTATACCTACAGTGTATAATATCCACAGTGCAGCATTCATTGTGGGATATTCATCATCATATTCATTAGTAGCAAACTTTTATTTTTAGGTGCTTTTTGATATTGACACTGAATATTATTAGCTTCATGTACATAATTTTAGAGGCTTAAATATCTATAATACACAGTTGTTTTTGGTAAATTAATTACATATTTTACTGTAACCTAAAACAAACCACATTCTTTATTGCTATATCTATCACATTTCCTTGTGCAAAACCCTGTATGTTATGATATGACATTTTTGAGTTATCTTTTTTTATTCAGCCTTGTCCAAGGCCATGTCTTCTGATATCTTAAGCAACAGTAAAGCCTAACTAGACGGTAGCACATACCCTTTTGCACATTTTATTAGGGTGCATGTAACATCCTTTCTGCACATACCACGAGGAGGTGCTAAATTCATTAAGAATTATGTATGTATGCATGCATGTATGACAATTTATAAAGCAATGAAAGGAAATGCAGCACTGTAAAAAATATAAAAGAACACACAGGGAGGACAAGCAACATAATAAATACAATACACAGGCACAAACTGAAGGGGAAAAGTGCACAAGGTTAAGGTGCTTGTTTGTATTCTGGAGATATAACTACATCTAATGGAAGCATAAAAAGTCTAGTCTAATTTGGAGAATATTATGACCTGAACAACTGAGGAGAAAGTATATTTAGATGGTACAATATTGATGAATTTTTGATCTCTGTTCTATTGCACTACTAAAAATGTCAAAATTACTGATCACTGATCTGTATTTCATTCACACTAAGGGGCACATTTACTTGTGTGTGAAGGATTAGAAGGAAAAATACTTCGAATTTCGAAGTATTTTTTTTTTTGGCTACTTTGACCATCAAATTGGCTACTTCGACGTTCGACTACTTCGACGTTCGACTATTTGACCATTCAATAGTCGAAGTACTGTCTCTTTAAAAAAAACTTCGACCACCTACTTCGCCACCTAAAACCTACCGAGCACCAATGTTAGCCTATGGGGAAGGTCCCCATAGGCTTTCCTAGTAAATTTTTGATAGAAGGAAAATCGTTTGATCGATGGATTAAAGTCCTTCGAATCGTTCCAAAATCCTTTGATCGAACGAATTGCGGTAAATCCTTCGACTTCAATATTTGAAGTCGAAGGATTTAACTTTGATGGTCGAATATCGAGGGTTAATTAACCCTCGATATTCGACCCATAGTAAATGTGCCCCTACCTATCAAGTTTTTCAAATGTTTCAATTTGAATCAATAGTGCTAGCTGCTGTTCATTGTGACCAAATGTCTAGCATAGACTAAAATTATTTATTATAACATGGCTTATTAACAGACTGCTGATTGGTGAAAGCAACTAATGCAAATAAATCAACACAAAAGGATAAGTATTTATTAAGGGGTATATTTATCAAGGGCAAATTTAGAGTTTATGGGAGTTTATAAAAACTCCCATAAACTCGAAATTAAAAAGAAAAACGGTCAATTGAAATTTATTTAAAAAAAAATTAAATTCAGGTGAATAGGATCGACCTGCAAATTCCAATTCCAAATTGGTTTGTAGGAGGTCCCCCATAGGATAAAACACCAATTCGGCAAATTGCAAAACTGCGGTCAATTGACAATCTTGAGAGTCTCTTGCTCGCTGAGCAGGACCTAGCTGGGTGAGATAGTTTGAGGGGACATAACAGCAGCAGGATGATAAGGCAGTTAGCTGGGTGACAGTTAGAAAATCTAGTGTGGGCAAAAGGAAAAAGGATGCTGCTCCAGGGTTTATACATCCCAATAGATTCATTGAATTGTGTGAAGAAGATGGGACTCTGGATTGGCAATTCTAGACGGGGCAACCGGGAGACCAGTTTCTCTAGTAATGGTGGGGAGGAGAGCAGAGCCAGGCCTAAACTGATTGTGGTTGTAGGGGATTCAATTAATTGGATAGGGTAATCTGTCATTTAGATTGCTACAACCAAACAGTTTGCTGTCTTCCTGGTGCCAGGGATTGGCAATTATTGGATGGGGCTGGGCATGGCCCAGATTTCTTAGTACATATTGGTACTAATGACAAAATTAATGGAAGAAGACCTTAAAGAGTGAGTTTAGGGATCTACTAGGCTCTAAGATTAAGGGAAGGGCTTCATATTTAATATTTTCTAAAATTTTGCCCGTGCCACGAGTAAGCTTAGGAAGACAGCGGGAGCTAATGGAGTAAAATGAATAGTCCAAGTCTTGGTGTAGGAAAGAATGGTTTGGGTTCCTAGAGCACTTGGATGATTTTTCCTTGGGGTACAACCTATGTAGTTGTGATGGCTTACACCTCAATGGAAGGGGGTTCACTGTGCTAGGGGAGTGTTTAAACTAGGCAAGGGGGTGGGTGAGCTCAAGAATTATGGGGAAGTTAGGGTAGACAGGCCAGTTGGATTTGTAAGGGGTCATGGGTGAGGAATGAGGGGCATACAGTTTACCAGCTAAGGAGGTCCCTCTGTTACAAGGAAGACAGGCTAATACTAACATAAGATATAATTCTCCATTAAATAGTGTAAATTACAAAAGGAAAAGTAGTAACCTTTGTTGTATGCTGGCAAATGTACAGAGTAAAATGGCGGAGCTAGAGTTAATTGCATGCTCTAAAAATTATAATATAATTGAGGCCTGGTGCTTTTGTTTATTAATGACATGGAGGTGGGCATTGAAAGTACCGTTTCTATTTTTGCTAAGGATACAAAATTGTGCAGAACTATAGGTTCCATGCAGGATGCTGCCACTTTGCAGAGTGATTTGACTAAATAAGAAAACTGAGCAGCAAACTGGAAAAATGAGGTTCAATGTTGATAAATGCAAGGTTATGCACTTTGGCAAAAAATAATATAGATGCAAGTTATACACTAAATGGCAGTGAGTTGGGAGTTTCCTTAACTGAGAAGGATCTAGGGGTTTTTTATGGATAACAAGTTGTCTGATTCTGGGCAGTGTCATTCTGTGGCAACTAAAGCAAATAAAGTTCTGTCTTGCAAAAAAATTACATAAACTCAAGGGATGAAAACAAAAATAATTTTGCTTCTTTATAGGTAGGTTCCTGTTGAGGCCTCATCTAGAGTACGATGTGTAATTTTGGGCTCCAGTCCTTAAGATATATGTAAATGAGCTGGAGAGAGTGCAGAGACGTGCATCTAAACTGGTTAGAGGGATGAAAGACTTAAATTATGAGGGTAGACTGTTAAGGTTGGGGTTGTTTTTCTGGAAAAAAAGAAGCTTGAGAGAAGACATAATGTTGTGGAAAGCAGGATGATGTTGTGATGGCTGATTCTGTTAATGCTAGGGATGGGCGCATTTGACCTGTTTCATTTCGCCAAAAAATTTGCCACCGGCGAAATGTCACAGACGCCCATTAAAGTCAAAAAAATGTTGTCATGCAGCGAAATTTTTTTTGACGCTCGTCTATTTTTTGACGCACGACGCCATACAAGTCTATGGGCGTCATTTTTGTGATGAAACAAGGCGAAAAAATTAGTCCATCCCTAAATGCCTTTTAGAGTGGCAATGCTAAAAAAAAATACCAATTTTTGATGTGGCTTTGCTTTGAAAATTAAGATAGAGAGACGAGATGAGACATCTGACACTTCTCTGCTCATTTCTAGGAAAGGCAACATTATAAGACACAAAACGAATTAATAGCAGGACTGTATATATATTCAAGTGTACAGAGGACATAATAAGAGCCAAGCATTATGTACTGTATATATATATATATTTATTAACTTGCACTAGTCATTTTGTAGTTTGTTTTCCCTGAGGAATAGGGATGGGTGATGGGCGCCTTGTTTCGCCTCAAAAATGACACCCATAGACTTTAATGCCCGCCAGCGACATTTCGCTGGTGGCAAATTTTTGGCGAAACTAAACGGGTCAAATTCGCTCATCCCTACTGAAGAAGATCACCATGGATAAATAAATCTTTTTGCGCATAATCGAGTGCTGTATATGCACGCATGTACACACACACAGAAGTGCAGACACATACAGAAGTGCACCCCAAACAATGCAATAAAAATGAAAAAAAAAAATGTCACTGCCAAAGACTCCTGAGCAAAGAACTTTTTTTTACTTTACATATAGAGAGAGTGAGAGTTCCAATGGACAGCACACTGTCTTTCTTCAATGCCTGATACTAAAAAAAAAGTAATAGTAGAAATATATAGAGGAAAGTACGGAAGAGCACTGGGGCCAGCAAAAAAAAAAAATTATGGTGAATTATGACTTTTAAAAGTCATAATTATGACTTTAAATCTCATAATTATGACTTTTAAACTCATAATTATGACTTTAAATCTCATAATTATGACTTTAAAAAGTCGAAATTATGACTTTTAATCTCATAATTATGACTTTAAAACTCATAATTATGACTTTAAAAAGTTGAATTTTTGACTTTTAATCTCATAATTATGACTTTTAAACTCATAATTATGACTTTAAAAAGTCGAAATTATGACTTTAAATCTCATAATTATGACTTTTAAATCTCATAATTATGACTTTAAAAAGTCAAAATTATGACTTTAAATATCATAATTATGACTTTTAAATCTCATAATTATGACTTTAAAAAGTCAAAATTATGACTTTAAAAAGTAGAAATTATGACTTTTAAATCTCATAATTATGACTTTTGCAGGCCTGCTTGCAGCCAAATGCCCTGCCTGTAATGTCCTGTGTAGATGAAAGCTCAGCTGCAAGCAGGACTGCAAAAGTCATAATTTCGACATTTTAAAGTCATAATTAAGAGAATAAAAGTCATAATAATGAGATTTAAAAGTCATAATTATGAGATTTAAAGTCATAATTATGAGATTTAAAAGTCATAATTATGAAATTTAAAGTCATAATTTCGACTTTTTAAAGTCATAATTATGAGTTTAAAAGTCATAATTATGAGATTAAAAATCATAATTTCGACTTTTTAAAGTCATAATTATGAGTTTAAAAGTCATAATTTCGACTTTTTAAAGTCATAATTATGAGTTTAAAAGTCATAATTATGAGATTAAAAGTCATAATTTCGACTTTTTAAAGTCATAATTATGAGTTTAAAAATCATAATTATGAGAATAAAAGTCATAATTTCGACTTTTTAAAGTCATAATTATGAGTTTAAAAGTCATAATTATGAGATTAAAACTCATAATTTCGACTTTTTAAAGTCATAATTATGAGTTTAAAAGTCATAATTATGAGATTTAAAGTCATAATTATGAGTTTAAAAGTCATAATTATGAGATTTAAAGTCATAATTATGACTTTTAAAAGTCATAATTCACCATAATTTTTTTTTTTTGCTGGCCCCAGTGCTCTTCCGTAGGAAAGACCAAAACACCAAGACTTCACTTTTCATCTGTGTATTAAAGGTGTGCAACTGATGTGAAATTCTGGTCCCTTTTGAGTTTTTTCAAGAAAAGGTTCCAACGGTGATCAAAACATCACATCAAAAGTTTGGGAGTTTCGGTTTGTTTTAAGGTGGTATTTAAAGCGTAAAAGTTAAATTCTGAATAATAGCTTCCATATTATACATCTTAGACCTGTACACGATTGATATACACTTTTTCTTTTACACTAATTTCTGATGATTGCCAACTTTAATATCAGGAACTAGGGTCCTAAAAAACATTGTCTGTTTGATCAATGGTTACTTTTTTTGTTGATATGTGCTGATATAATAGGCGATCATTAATTAAACCATTATTTTCATTTTCTTGTATAGTTCATTCACAAGTGTGAGGTAAATTTTATTAAAATCTCATTGTTCATTCTCTTTTAATTGTAAAGAGAATTATGTGTGAGTGTAACAAAATGTTAAGCATGAGGCCTCCTTCCTTTATATGACTATAATATTTATTTCGGTAATATGGTACTGTATGAGTAGAGCGCAAAAGCACAGATGGTGAGCTACTTATTTATATTTTGTAAATTTTTTCCCTAACCCTCAGGACAACATTGTTTATTTCCTACAGCATCCATATGATACTCTACATATTGCATTATTGCCCCTGGGTTCTGCTTCATAATACAATACAATTGGAAGCATATTTGAGGAGTGTGCAGATGGAACAGATGAAAAAATTGTAGACTCATTTTACTTTACCTCATGGGTGTTTTTTTTTTTTCTTTCTTTTCTCTTTAAACGTCTATTAAACAAATCTAATCTAAAATAGTTTTTATCACAAATAGAAGTGGAATTATATTATATTTTGCCATATATCCTTAGAAAGCATTAGAAATAATTTATTTGAGGATAAGAAATTTCAATAAAGGCACGTTATCACTACTTGACCTTTATTTTTCTATAGTATGTGTTCAGGGTTGTAGGAAGGCAAGTGCAGTTCATATACTGTAGGTTAATAAATCTTAACTGGCCGAAACATGGTATACATAGACCATATTTCCTATTGAATGGGTGGAGATTGCCCACAGCCTTATTGGTATATATTTATTAAACCAGATAACCTGTTCTTGCCATGCCATAACAAAACTTTTAAATATATCAATGCCAGCCACCGCAGCCTTGGTAGGCATGCAAAGTGAACCATCTTGTTAGTATCTTCCATCACGGATTTGTGATTTGCAACAACTGAGCTACCAACAGCATTAAGATCTCCTTTTAGGCTTCATTCATTGTGAAAAACCCCCCATCCCAAGAAAAACATGGGGCATTACTTTTTGATCGATTACATTTTGTACAAGATAAAAGTGATATTGCTTCAGTTAAATTTGTATTATGCACCAATTTCTGATTTTGAGTATATTCATGAACAATAAATTTGTCAATAATAAAAACAGTTCCCTAAATCCATCCTATCTGCTGAAGCTGAAGAGGAGTCACAACATGTAATGCAATTACAGAAATTAAGGATTAGTATCATGCATTTCCATCACTTCTCTTGGAATTTGTTGGTTATAGTATATTCACAGAGAATAAATAATAACAAAAATAATAATAAAAACAGTTAGGTCACCAAACAAATTCCTTAGTGCTTGGGAGGAGTCATACCATGTGTGAGATGGAAGATATATTTAAAAAATTCAATATGGTCCCTTAGACACACTTTAACCAATGAGGATCATGTATTTTTCTCCCGTTCCCTTACTTGGATCAAGTTGCTTAGGTGATTATTGCCCAACCCTATGCAGAGAGTAGAGGAGCTCAACCAGTATATCCATCACATTTATTCTACTCCATTCTCATAATACCAAAAGTTGTATGGATATCAATGGCATGTCATCAACCCCTGCCCCCTTAGCTGATTTGCAGAGTCAGTGAAACTTTCCTTGATTTTTTTCATTATTTTTAAAGTCCCATGAGTGTATTTATTTAGGTAATTCAAAAATATTTTTATGATAGTACCATGGTCAACATATATGGTAGACATAGAGAGCATCATAATTCATATACATAGATAAACCGAGCTCATGAAGCCAGATGGGTGGAAGGGCTGCAGTATACCAAATTAGGGTTGGTAATAGGTTGTCCTGGGAAGTGTGAGTGCAGCCAGTAAGTGTTATGGGTTTTTGGTGAGCTGGTTAGATAGTGTTGTGGGCCAACTTGTGCATGATAGCAATAGGGTGAATATCAGTGAGGTGCAAGCCTACAGATGAAAAGTTCAATGCAGGATTGGGAATCCCAGGACTGCTTATTTCTGGCAATTTCTTTCTGTGTTTTGTGTACAAATTGTATCCATATATTGCCTATAGCTGCTATTCAGCCTTTAACCCTTTCCCTGCCAAGCACATACGTGCTGACAGGCAAGGGCTTGGACTGCCAAAGATGTACCTTGTACGTGTTCCACACTTCTGGGTTCTGTCTTCAATCTGTGGTGTTCTCCAGCAATTGTAAGCTGCAGATCACTTGGTAACCCCCTTGGCAACTAGCAATGGAGCTTGGATCGCCTGCTGGCCACAACGATCATCCCACATATGACCCTAAGCAGCACCAATGTCAGCTGACACATTCCTGCTCATGGGGTATATAATCCTGCCCCCCAGCACCACCCCTTCTTATCTGTTGGTGCTGATCGTCATTGGATCCTTCCTGCTGTGGTCCTCCGGTGGTCCATGATTGAGAGAGACTTTGCCTGTCCCCAGGTATGATATTTGCTTATACTTTACACATTCTTTACTTTGTTACACTTATTACACTTTTTTACAAACATTTTGTCAAGGGCATATTTATCAAGGGTCTAATTTCTAATTTAAAAAACTTCGAAATTTGAATTCAAAAAGACCAACCGAAATTAAGTCGAAGGTTTTTTTTGGCAGAATAGGTTCGTTTTCGATCGAATAGGTCCGTATTTGCCCGAATTCAAAATGTACGAATTGAAGTAATAGCGATTTTGATCGAATTCGAATCAACATTTTTCCCAAAAAAACCTTCGATTTTTCAGAGTCCACCAATTGATGTCTCTAGTATGTCCCCCATAGGCTAAAACAGCAATTTGGCAGGTTTTGGATGGCGAATGGTCAAAGTCGAATTTTTAAAGTGGCAGTAAATGATAAATTTGATATTCAAATTTTTGAATTTTCAACAATTTCCTAGTCGAAAGTACACAAAAAATAGCATGACATTTGAATTTTTTAATTCTAAAATTCACCTTGACTTTTAATAAATCTGCCCCTTACTGTTGGGCACCCATAAACCAGGGCCGGAACTAGGGGTAGGCAGAGTAGGCACGTGCCTAGGGCGCAAAGCTTGGGGGGCACAAGGCACGTAACTTCCACCACTGCCTACCCCAGACAGGGCCTCTGAATCCAGCTTTGCTGCTGCCAGTAAATGATGCGTGTGTCAGTGCGCATGCACGTGCTCACTGGAAGGTAAGGGGGTGACGCTGTGGGTCAGCGCACATGCGTGCACTCGCGTAGGCGACCATGCGCATGCTCATGTAGTGGCTCACGGTGGAGGGGCAATGTGGCCGGCTGGGTTGTCTGGGGTGCCCAGCTGGCCTGGCCCGGCCCTGCCATAAACCCACACATACAATCACACATATACACACATACACACACCTTTGCAAGTGTGTACACATGCATAATTATTTTATATAATTCCTTTGCTGTCATTTTATCATTGTTTTCCATTTTTCCATTGTATCATTGTTTTCCCCTAAAATCTGTTTATTTGGTGGTAGAAAGTGTATTTCAACCTCTTTCGGTTGATTTTATTGGTTTTGTTGCATTTTATGTGATGTGTTATTAAATATTCTGTTCTGTGTTTATGTTATTGCATTTTAAGTTTTGTGTTCCTGCTGGTTTACTGGTTCTCTCTTTATCTTGTTTGTACTTTTGCATATTCCCTTTGTCTTGAAGTTCATGTCAGGGGGCCTATTGGCTCCGATCGGGAGAAATTCGGACAAAGGAGGAAGCTTAGGGTTAATGTCCAAGTTCACGGTATCCAAAAAGGGGTTAGGCATAAGTGTAAAGTTCAGGAAAGAGTTCAATAAGGCAGGCAGCAAGAATCAGAATCAAGGTCAGGAAACCCAGGAACATGATTCAGCAATTTCTATAATCAGGCATCGAACCAGTGATCTGGAAGTCCTTTTATTTTCAAAGTTTGCGCTGGGCGTGTGATGTCAGCACGCTGGAGTAAGCCTACGTGGATCATGGGTGCCGCCATCTTGGATGGGACACCGTCAGAGATGGGAGCGCCAACGGACGCTCCTGACAGTACCTTCTCCCCCAGGGGGGCCACCAGATCACCACCTTGTGGCTTCCCAGGAAAATGCTTGAAGAATTCCCTTACCAGTCAAAGAGCATGGATATCCTGAAACCCTTCCATTGGATCAGGCATTGTAGAGACCCTCTAGAGATTCTAGTCTAAGATCTTCTCTACCTCGTATTCTTGTTGGCCATCCACGGAGACAGAAGTAGGAGGAGATTGTTCTGATGAGAAGCAATGAAGGGTTGCTGGTTTCACCAGGGATACATGAAACACATTAGGATTCTCATCTCAAGGGGAAGCTGAAGTCTGACAGCCACGGGATTAACAATCTCCACAATGCAGTATTTTTGGACCCAACTTGAGGGAAGGAATTTTGAGACGGATGTTTCATGTTGAAAGCCACACTTTGTCCCCAACTTTTATAAAGGAGAACATTTCTGTCTTTGATCAGCATAATTCTTGTGGGACAAGGCTCTTTTCTCTAAGTTGGCTTTAGTAGCTGACCAAATGCCCGACATGTGGGCTGCATGATCATTGGTTGCCAGAACCTCAGACAAGAGGAAGCCCTGAAGGAAAACTTGGGGCTGTTGTGCATACATGGTCAAAAAGGGCTATTTCCCAGTGGAAGCATGACAAATGTTGTTATGAGCAAACTCTGCCCAGGGAAGTAGATCGGCCCAATCATCTTGGCAGAGGGATACATGATTTCTGAAGAACTGTTCCAGTGATTGGTTTACCCTCTCCACTGCCCTATTGGATTGAGGATGATAGGCAGAGGAGAATTGAAGGGCAATACCCAGATTCTAACACAATGATTACCAAAACTTGTACACAAACTGGGAACCTCTGTCAGATACAATATCCGCTGTAAATCCATGAAGACAGAAGATATACTGAATGAACAACTGGGAGAGTTCAATGGCAGAAGAAAGTTTACGAGGGGGAATAAAGTGTGCCATCTTACTAAAGCAGTCAATAACTACCCAAATTACGGTGTTCCCCTTGGATGGTGGTAGTTCAACAATAAAGTCCATAGCTAAATTATTCCAAGGATGGGAAGGAATGGGTAGAGGTTGCAATAGCCCCCTAGGGTGAGAATGACTAGATTTTGAAGAGGCACAAATAGCACAGGTCACTACAAAGTCTTTCACATCCTTCCAAAGGGTTGGCCATCAAAGGAGACAATTAACAAGCTCGAAGATATTTTGGACACCAGGATGTTCAGCCTGCTTGAAATTGTGGCTTTGCTGAAGGATAGATATACGGAATTCGGGTGACAAGTATATCATACCTAAGGGGGTCTCAGCAGGAGCAGAGGAATGGACAGATAGGATCTGGCTAGTAGGGATGTAGCGAACTGTTCGCCGGCGAACTAGTTCGCGCGAACTTCGACTGTTCGCATCCGCCGAATGTTCGCGAACGTCGCGCGACGTTCGCCAATAGGCGTTCGCGTCAAAAATCGTTCGACCATTCGACCATTCGATTCCTTCGACCACTAAAATCGAAGGATTTTCGTTCGAATCGAACGATCGAAGCCATTGGATTGAATGAAATCATTCGATCGAATGGCTTCGATCGTTCGATTCGAACGAAAATCCTTCGATCGAACGATTAAAATCCTTCGATCGTTCGAATCGAACGATTTTCGGATGTTCGAAGTTCGCGAACTGTTCGCGAACTGTTCGCATTTTTTGCCGGTGTTCGCGAACGGCGTTCGCGAACACATAAACGGCAGTTCGCTACATCCCTACTGGCTAGCCAGTTGCAGGAATAGGGAAGCAATGATATTTGTGGGGGGAACAATTGGTTCTAGATCTTCACTATCCTCAGGTACTATGCTTCGGGATAAGGGAAGAAAAGTGCCCACCGAGCCTAACGAGGGTTTAGGCTCTTGAGAGTTTAGATGAATTCCAAGTTTTTGTGATCAGTGTAAATGGTAAAAGGTTGAGGTGCTCCTTCCTGGAAGTTTCGCCACTCCTCGACTGCGAGTTTAACTGCCAGAAGCTCACGATTCCCAACATCATAATTTTGCTTAGCAGGAGAGAATTCTTCTCCCGAAGGGTTGTTACCCACTCTAGTGATTTCTCCTCCAAACAAGACATCACATACCCCCCACCTTGGCGTGTTTGCTAGAGTACTGAATGGGTTAAAACTCAAACTGGATCAAACACTGAGTAACGAAACCTCTGCAGGCTTGAGGATCCCCATTATAGCGTGGTGGTGTAGGAATGCAGGGCTCACCCGCCGATGAGGCTGCAGAAGGAGAAGCAACTGCAGCAGGAGGATTTCCCACGACTGAAGAGGCAGAAGGCTTCCCAGAAATTAGAGTATCAAGGACTTGCCCAATACGGACCTGCTGTGATTCATAAGCTTCCATGTGGGACGCCAATCCCCAGAGAGCCCTTCCGACATCAGGTGTCACTTCCTCAGAGGGGTCCATGGCCCAATTATACTGTCAGAGGGCCTATCGGCACCCAGTGGGAGAAGTCTGGACCAAGGTGGAAGCTTAGGGTTAAAGTCCAAGTTTACGGTATCCAAAAAGGGGATCAGGCGTAAGCGTAATCAAGTTCAGGCAAGAGTTCAATATGGCAGCAAGAATCAAGGTCAAGCTCACTTTAGCTATGGGTCTCATAAAAGCAAATTCCCTGGAGTCCTACAGGGATAACACCACAGTGCTATCCATTCCAATCTTTTCTGCCACAATGCCTAGAAACAGGTATCAGGTACTGCTCTGGTTTCTGCATTCAACGACAATTCTACAACTGTACCTCCTAATGATCTTTCCCATGACAGGCTGCATTATTTGAGGCCCCTAATAGCCGATTTGAGCACTTTGCAGAAGTGTATGCCCCCTCTCAAAGCATTTGTATTGACAAGTCCCTTCTTCTCGTCAAAGGGCGCCTACACTTCCATCAGTACATCCCAAGCAAGTGTGCACGCTATGGGATCAAATTTTATACACTTTGTGAAAGTAGCTCGGGGTACACCAGCTACTTTTTGATTTACAAATAAAAGGACTCATGATTAGACCCCCCTGGTTGTCCCTTGACTTGACTGTCAGTAGCAAATGGGAGCTCATTACTCCACTTCTGGGTTGAGTTTACCACTTACTGTATAACTGTAATTTTGGTTAGTATGAATGCATAGCCAAAATGGTTGGAGAGAAACAAGGCACTTGATTGAACTAAAAACTCCTCAGCTTTCAGTGCAGATTCTTTAATTCTGGGCAATATATATTTTGTTTTTGTGTAGACATTTAGCTTTTTTTTGTTTTTTGTTTTTTGCAGAATCATGGTTGGAAGAGTGATTAGACTTTTTTGGTGAATCCTTAAGTTGATTTCACCTCTTTATCTAATGGCTCAAGCTTTATTGTTGGCATCTCTAAGGCCTCCAGCACGACACAACTGTCAGATAAAGCCGCAGCGGTCAAATTTGTCGTGTCAGATGCGATGTTTGTAGATGCGACATTTGTATTACTTACATTAGATTTGATGCATACGACCTGACGCCTGCGCTTCCTCTCGGGAAAGACACGCACTGTGTAGTTCCAGCCTAATGCTCACTTTTTAGTGCATTTACAGAAGGCACCTGTGTTTCTGAGAGTATGAATATATAGTGGCAAATGTTTTTTCATAATTGTGCAGATTTTTTTAGTTGGTATTCTAACAGTAAAAAAATCCATTAAAGACAAAAGCAGCATTGCCAAAGGATACCAAAGAGTACAGATGAAACAGATGTTCCACTAAACAAATATTGGTAAGTATAATATTCAGTAGTTTTTCATTAGGTTCTTGTTACTTGTCTTTGGGGTTTTGAAGAGAAATCTAATTTTGAGTGTTTTTTAACTTCAATTCAAGCCAAACGGTGCCATTTTACAAAGTGTCTACAATTTTGCAAGAAGGAAAGCAAGGATGGCACCACTGAATAGCAGCAGGTGTGCACTTTCAAGGAATATATAGTTTGTGGTAGATATTTCACAGGTAAGGGGGTGTTTAGACTGGAAAACTGCAAAATGGGCACTTCCCAGTTGGGAGCAGTCCCAAATTTAAATATTGCCCCTATTTTAGGGTGTTTTGAGGCCACATTTTTAGGTGAACCCATATATGTGGGCTATTATTTTGTTGGGAGAAGCTGCAGATTGATACCAAGCAGGTTTTTTAGTTTTTGTGGCAATTTTGGGGAGAAACCTAACTTTAGAATTTTTTTTTCTTTATTTCAGGTCAAACTGCAAACTTCTACGAAGAATTGCGCCCACAGATATGCATGTAGGTAAGCAAAGATGGTACAACTCAATAGCTGCAGATGTGTAGTTTCAAGGGTTTAGGGTGTTTTGAGGCCGCGTCTTTAGGAGCATCCATATATGCGGGTCATCATTTTGTTCAAGAGAATTTACAGATTGATACTTAGCAAGTTTTCTTTAGTTATCATGGCTATTTTGGGAAGAAATCTAACTTTGGAATTTTTTATTCTTTATTTCAGGTTCACAAACTTCTGCAGAGAACTGCGTCCACAGATATACATGTAGTAAAGCAAAGATGGCGCTGATGAATAGCTGCAGGTGTGTACTTTCAGGGAATATAGATTTTGTGGGTGCTTTTTTACAGGTAAGGGGGTGTTTAGACTGAAGAACTGCAAGGTGTGCACCTGGAGAGCAGCCCCAAACTTTCCAGCTGAAATTGCTCTTGTGTATTGACCCTGTTTTGGGGTGTTTGGACGCTGCGTCTTTAGGTGCACCCATAAATGCAGGGTATTATTTTACTCAGTAAAATACGTGTTTATTCATATTTGGGTTCATTGGAATATTTTTATTGGAGTATTTTTGTCAAATTCACTTCTGACTTTGTGACTGTGATGGTGTTTCAGAAAAAAAAATCTCCAAAATATTGTAGCGTTTTAGGGTGATTTGTATGACAACAGCTACATTTAGAGCACAAACTACACCACAACTAAAAACTTAGAGTTCTGCAGTTTCTAAAAATATCTGCCCTTATCTGTTGTGTTCCAATGTAACATTGTACAAAATACTATTTTATTATTGGGTTGTGTTGTGGACAAGAAAAGTGGGATACCAATACATTTTTGGTATTGTTGGATTCAGCAGAATTGAGGCTTTTACAAACAGTAACATTTTGGCAGAAATTGTAATTCTTCTTTTAAAAAAACACAAAAAAACACACTTTATTCCACTTTTTTACATATTTCACTCAAAATGTGTGTTATATCTCCAGAAAAAGTCCAAAATGTTGTTTCAGTGTTCAAGACAAATTAATTACAGAAAAACAATATATAATGTCTCCTATTTCACATAGGTTTTCTTGTCAAAAATCATAAACGTAATGAGTGCAAAATGTCTATAAATCGGCTGGCAGGGAAAGGGTTAAAATAGGGAATTGTTTACAGGTGTATATTAATGGGCTGGGGCTTAAAAGCCCCTGCTTTCTCATTGGAGCTTCTGAGTTAAGGGTAAGTGCACTGTTGTCATACTGTTTTCTGGGGGACTTGATTTTAAATGCACTACATACTAGTGCTAATGGAATGTGTAGGACTCACTTACTATGAGAGGCCTTGACGTGGCTTACATATTTTGGCAAAAGTGTGGTACTAAAACCTAATTTTCTGTAATAATAATATTTAAACGTAAAGCATGCACTGGCAATCTTTTTCCGTCTTTTTGTGTATAAATATTGGCTTTTTATAGTTTATAGCAGTTTTTCAACTCCAGATTGTGGGTTAGACCAAAAGCTGCCACAAGGGTGCTTCTAGCAGTCAACACCATAGCGTGGGTTAACCGAGCACTGGCGATTTCTTTCTGCATAAATATAAATGGTATTGCATTCATTCAGGAACTAGTGCTGATGGTATATTGAAAAAAAAATCTATGTTTTGAGCACTGCAGTGCTCTACCTAAGGACCAACAAACATAGCTGAAACTCATACACACATTTAAATACTCTTTTTACCAAAATCCAGGACAACTGACCTAACTGACCTAATGTTATAGTCTAGACCTCTCCCCTTCCACAAATTGCCTACAGATTTAGACAGTGATCAGATACTATAAATAGTATACCTTTCAAAAGCTGAGATTTATTTTTTGCATACTTTGATTTCTAAATAAATCCCTTTATTTTATCTGTACAAAATATATCATGCTAACACTGAATAGAGCATCTAAATGCTATTTTTCTATTCCTAAGTTCTTCTATTGACTCGTTTTTCAGATAAAAAGGTTGGTAAAAGAAGAAATTTATACTGACTTCTTACAGTTCTTTCAGTAGAGGAATGCTGAGTGTGTGTGTTTGAGTGATTGAGAAGTACTGTGTATCTTTTGTGTATCTTTGGGCAAGAGTTGGCAATCAATGCCAAAGTCTGTATCCTGCCTCCCTGCAGGAAGATGTTAATAAAGTGTGTCTTAGTTCATTGCGCCTTTGTGAAAATGTCTGATTTTGACAGTAAAGGTAAAATGTATAATGAAGCAATTGAATTCTTAATGAATCAGATGAAAATTGAGTGTAAGTCTGGCCAGATATGGGATGACTTTGACGTAGTTGGCCAGTTTAAATATATAGCAATATATGGACAAACAATCCCTGTTTTGTTTAAAGGGTAAGGCATTTTTCAGTAGCAGTATGCACAACATGTCTATGTCTTAAATATATTGATAATGGGAGTGCAGAGGACTCTTGTATTTGTCTATATTTTTATATATATATATATATGGAATTTACAATATGAATGTAAGGGAAATTCTCATTTTCTTCTGTGTCCCTTCCATGGCTCTACAAGTGGTATCTACCAAGCCATGCCCACAAACATCAAAGAAGGGGTGGGAATAAAACATTATAGTCGATGAGCCAAGGGCCATGGAGTAGGCCTGAAGCCAAAAGTGCCAAGGCCATCAGAAATCCCCTTGCAAACCATTTGAAAGAAGGCTAAATTAGCTTGTGGGAAAAATGTGGGAAAGCCCATACCTGTACTTCTTCAATAAGCACCAGTTTGAATCTAGTGCATTGTTGGGAGCTAATGCAGCACAGGGCAAAAACAAAGCCTTTTCTTCTTTATCACCCTTTATTGACATGCATCCAAGGCATAATATAAAAAATAAACAATTACAATAAATAGTCAGATAATTGCTGGCTACCATATAAATTGTCATCACAAGTACAGAAATTCCTAAGTTCAAAATCCACATTTCTTATATACTTCTTAGGGACCATATGGTAATGTTCCCTTATGACCCCTATTAAAGAGATACAGACACCAAAAAATAAACCTTCTTATCTAACATAATATTTTCTTTTCATGCTATTTATAATTTTGCCATAAGCATTTCCCTAATGATTTTACATTACCTATCTGATCTCCCATGTTCAATATGAGGGGACTGCCATATTTGTGCAATAGTAGTTCATTAGCATTAGAAACTCTAAGTGACAGTCTGAGAAGTGGCAAAAGTCAGGTTTAGGATATATAACAATGCATTACAAAAGCAGACCTATTGGTGAAAAAATGATCAACATGACCTATAGGTAACTCCTAATATACATTTATATTTTGAAAAGTAGTTTTTTCATGTCAGTATACTTTAAATGGGGGCTTATCAATTTTATGATCATAACTTTGTAACAAAAAAAATATATACACTTGCATATTTATTGAATTACTTAGACAGGGGACCAGGGAATGTTCATTGATTAACTGGCCAGGTCATTAGCACTTCCATTGTACTTAAACATATTATAATTTAGCTTTAGGAGTGCACCCACAACCCCCCTTTTTTTGCTATTCAAATTTAGACAGTGTTCTGAAGGTGAACATCCCCTTTAAAGCCATCCTTATCCAAAATTTTTAATATCAGCTGTTAAACATATAGAAATAGGGCCAAAAAAGGAAATTAAGATAACAAGAATTTATCACATGGTTATTCAAAATATTTAGGATTATACAGACTGCTACTGGCATATAATCAAGCATAATACGAGGAATGCAGATGTTCTATTCTGCATTGGGTAGAGATCCCAGACATAATACTGTAGCAAATAGTCTACTTAGTGCTAATGAACATTAGATTCTGCTTGTTAAATGAGCTCTGATTTTGAACTGCTGAGTTCCACACAAATTCAGGTTATCTATACAGTCGTGCGGAAAATCTCAAAGATGAGTTCTTTATTAATAGCAAAAATGAGTGAGTCAGCCTGCTGGTCTAATAGTCTTCTCTATAATTTGAAATCATTGAAAGCAGCTTGTAATAACTTCTGAGAGCAGAGATCAGGCATGACCTTGACTACTTTAAAAAATATATGCATTACATTAGGAAGTTACATTTCTAACTATATGTTTGTTTTATATACAAATTGCTTAGATTAACACATTATATTTTTTGTGTCTTCTTACTCTTTTTCAGTTTTTAACATTTTGGGTAATAAATGAAGTGATTTAAGTGCCTATTTATAACTCAATTTCCTACTTTGTAGGTCTGCTCATTGACAGGCTACTCCCTAACTGGATGAATTATTAGTGGATTAAAACTGCAGGAGTTTAAAAATAAATGCAAACTAGCACTCGTGCTGTGAGTATAGTGCAGCCATTTCTAATTTCTAGCTAGAACATAGGAATAGTTTCAAGTCAGTACAGAGCGCTAAAAAGCAATATTGCTGAAGTGCAAAGCAAGTGCAGATTAAATGACGGAGGTTGCTACTGAATTGCTCAATTTTACCTTTTATTGTTATATATATGTGAAAAAAATAAAGTGTTACCTTTGGGGAGAGACAGACCATACCTGCTTTTCTCTTTATTTAGCATGATCTCTTCCAAAGACACCATTAGGCAGGGGTTGGGAGAGCGAGCATTTAAGGAGAGAGCCACCTCCCCAAAAAATAGTTTTCTCTTTATTTAGCATGATCTATTCCAAAGACACCATTAGGCGGGGGTTGGGAGAGCGAGCATTTAAGGAGAGAGCCACCTCCCCAAAAAATAGCCTTGCCCACGTACACCCAATAAGAAAGGTGAGGAGTGGCATTTCAGCTTGTTTCGTTTTAAAAAAACTATTTTTTGGGGAGGTGGCTCTCTCTTTAAATGCTTGCTCTCCCAACCTCCGGCACGCATGGACACTGCCTTGACAGGGCGCGTCAGCTTATGCATGCTTTGTACAAACTTTGTAACTAAAAGTGTCTTTTTTTTAAGAAAGTTACAGTTCAGTTGTGCAAGAATATTTTTTAGGGGGTTATATGTTGAGAGTGCTGGGGCTAACTTGTTTAGTATATATAGATATCCATTCCATAGTCTTTTTGCTCTACAATAAAAGTGACGTTTTTATCTGAAAGGTCCTGTGAGTTCGGATCTTTTGTCTGAATATATAGAATACTTTAAAAGGGATGTAACCTTTACACAAAAATGTTGCTCCAATTCAAGATATTTTGTCATAGGATCAAGGGTAACATCAAAGGAGAAACTTGTAACCAGAGGAGCTACTTGTTAACCACTTTTCCTCATGGCGTATGTGTGGGAAAATGAAATGAGGTTCAATTTCTGATACAATTATCAACTAATATCTTTGCCACAAATAAGATATTTATTCCTGTTACCATGGCCTGTTTTAATTGCTATTCTGTGAAACGTCAAGGTCATGTTAGCAGTTCTTTTGTTTACACACTCATTACTAATTTAATTTGCTATAATAAAAATAGGGCTTAATTATGGAAACAAATTATAATGTTTCCTCATCCTGTAAAATATTATAACCTTAGGGTTATATAAGAACAAAAGCAGGGGTTTACAATGACAAATGGGCTATGTACACATTAGCATGAAATGCCTGAGTCATTGAAAGACCTGTATGTTCATATGCAGGACCCTTAGTAATAAGATCACAAAATACAAGCTATCTATTTGTCAGGCAGGTCACGGATAGCCAAAATCCCATTTGAGGGTCACATCTGCCAGCAAAGCCCTGCACTGCACAAAACACAGTAAAAATAATTACTAAGCAACAGCACAGCAAGAATTTTGTTTCTGGGAACAGGAAAAATGTCTTTTTAAAAGACACATTGCTCATTCATGTGAGCATATTAGAAAGTTGCAAATTGGTTTAATGATAGAAAATAAATCTGCTATTGTTTTAAAATAATCAGCCTTGAAGTTAAATTCTTCTAAAATCCGCCTTGAAATTCTTGTCAAATCTTGTGTAGAAGGTGTTTTCATACAATGGCAAGTACTCTTTACATTGTGGTTTTAAAGTGACAAGAAAGTGTTGTACCAAAAGATGATTCAGGTTAAGGGGTCTAAACCCTCAAATTCTTCCACTGCCCCCCTATTTCCAGATGGTCAAACACGTAATTAGAGATGGAAGAAATTTTCTCAGTAAAGATTCTAATTGCCAGTACTATGTCAATCACCATAATTGTATGTTACATACAGACTATTGCGTCATGTTGACTTTATAATATCACATCTAGCCAATCATCACAAGAGAGGAGATACTGCTGTTTCATTGTTCTGTGATACAAAAACTTGGTTAAAGCTTCCAGTTACAGGAAAAAAAAAGAACAGAGACAGATTTGCATAGATTCCCATTGGAGGATTCCTGTAGAGCTGTTACTCAATATTTAACAATACTACTTTTATGTAGTTGAACTACAGCCCCAAGCATGCTTTACAAAAAGTCTTGTAAATCAATGCATGATAATAGCAAGGTACAAAACAGCTTTCTTTTGCCTTACATCTAGTTTAAATAATGTAGTTCTTATACTAAATGGTTGCCTATGGTGGTTAGCTGTCTTTTATTAACCCAGATTAACTTTGTTCAGGTGTGGGATACATTACCCATAGACCCGTTATCAGAAAGTTCCAAATTATTGTAAGGCCATCTCCCATAGACTCCATTTTAATCAAATGATTCATATTGCTAAAAATGATTTCATTTTCCTCTGTATTAATGAAACAGTACATTGTACTTGATCCTAACCAAGACATTATTAATCCTTATTAGAGATACAAATTACATAAAGATTCCTTATCTGGGAAACCCCAGACCCCAAACATTCTGGATAACAGGTTCTATCCCTGTACTGTGTAACTGCAAATATAAAGAAACATAAATAAGACTTTTGGAATTATGCCAGCTAAAATAATTTAAATTAATCAAACAATAATAAAGACTATATACATAAATAAAAAAATAAAGCAAAACATTACAAAGAATTATCATTATTATTACCCTCATTATTTGACACTGTTAAATTAATTTTTGTTTCTGTGAGTAGACTAGGAGACTAAAGGGACTAAGTCAATCATACCTGGACTAGCCAAACCTGGGATGACTTTGATGTACTTGAATATATTGCAACATATGGACAAACAATGCCTATTTCATTTAAATGGGTGGGAATTTATTAAAGTACTGTGTGCATAAATGTCCTAAATATATTGATATGGGTGAGTTTAAACTAATATTAAGTTCATTTTAATATATGTTCCATTTAATAGATTTAAATAGGCTGTAGTAGTAGAATGAAAAAAACTAGAGACTGGGTGAATTGGAAGGTTATCTAGTACTGTTAAAATGTGAAATGCTTAATGTCTGAAAGAATATTAGACAGCAGGGATCCATTGTAAATATGAGACTCCAGTGAACCATGGTCAGAATTACTGAAAAGCATGAGCTCAACAAAAATTATTATTACAAATCCCATATCAGCATTATGCACTCTTAAAAACTGCTATATGGTTGAAAGGTACATTATTCTGACCAGAATAAGATTTGTGAAACTGTAACCATCTCATATATAATTTTTTGCTAAGTAAAACAGTGTAAGTGTCTGCTTTAGAGGTTAGCGTGTAAAAGCAAAGACTACATTTTGTTACACTTAGGGGCAGATTTATCAAGGGTCGAATTTCGAAGTTAAAAATACTTCGAAATTCGACCATCGAATTTAAATACTTCAAATTCCAATATCGAATTTGAACTTTTTTCATCGAATTTGGGTATTCTGCGGTCAAAGTAAAATCGTTCGATCGATTAATTCATTTGCATCAAACGATACGAACGATTTTATCGTACGATCGAACATTTTTACTTTGACTTCAAAAAACTTAGAAAAATTATGTAGAAGGTCAACATAGACTAACATAGCACTTCGGCAGGTTTAATTTGGTGAAGTATTGAAGACGAAGTTTTTTAAAAAGAGACAGTACATCGATTATCGAATATTCGAATATTCGAACTATTTTACTTCTAATCGAATTAGAAGTAAATTCGAAGTCATAGTATCCTATTCAATGGTCGAAGTATCCAAAAAATTACTTCAAATTTTTTTACTTCGAAAATTGCCTCAAATTCACTTCGACCCTTGATAAATCTACCCCTTAAACTACACTTGCTAAAGTAGATGGCAGGGATGAGCAATTTTTTTTTTTTACCTGATTTAAGTTAAGTGGCAAAATTAGTTACCAATTTTAGACCCTTTCCCATCCCTATATGGCTTTCCCCTGTTTTCTCAGTTAGAATATGTGCAGATATGTCATGTCTCTTCAGATTTTGACTTCAGGGTTGGCATCTCTGTAAATGGTTTTATATAACAGATGAACCTGATAATCCTGTTATAATATTTATTATAGAAAAATACATTAAAAGCATATTGCCATGGATAGGTAGGGCACTGGAGAGGAGGTTGGTGAGTCCCTCAGGCAGGACCTGATACTGTGCTGACAGGAGCAGGACAGAGCAGCCAAAGACCAGGACTAGACAGAGCAGGACAAGATGGGGGGGTGAAGACCAGGACTTAATAGAGCAGGACAGGATGGAGTGGGCGAAGACCAGGACTAGACAGAGCAGGACAGGATGGAGCTGGTGAAGACTAGACAGAGCAGGACAGGACTGGAACAGAGCAGAATAGCACTGGAGCAGGACAGAAGAGAAGGGCGAGCAGTACAAGGATAGAACAAGACAGGGGCAGGAAAAGAGCAGAATCAGAACAGCAGGCAGAGCAGAAACAGTATGTTACCTCAGTGCTCAATGTTGACCAATGCTCAGGCACCAGCAGTAAGGAGGGCTGGCCTTATAGAGGGCAGGGTCAGCCCTGATTGGCTGACCCCATCCACAAATAAGTTTGCTGGGGTGAAATAGCAAAATCTGAGACCCAGCAGAATAACAAATTTTATTTAGGGGCACATTTACTATGGGTCGAATATCGAGGGTTAATTAACCCTCGATATTAGACCATCGAAGTAAAATCCTTCGACTTCGAATATCGAAGTCGAAGGATTTACTGCATTTCATTCGATCGAACGATCGAAGGAAAAATCGAACGATTCAAAGGATTTTAATCCATCGATCAAACGATTTTTCTTCGATCAGAAATTACTTAGAAAGCCTATGGGGAAGGTCCCCAAAGGCTAACATTGGTGCTCGATAGGTTTTAGGTGGCGAAGTAGGTAGCTGAAGTTTTTTTTTAAAGAGACAGTACTTCGACTATCGAATGGTCGAATAGTCTAACAAATTTTAGTTTGAATCGTTCGATTTGAAGTCAAAGTCGTAGTCGAAGGAGCCAAAAAATTACTTTGCTAAAATAATTATTAGCTTGTGAAGTGTTTTAAGATTACAAGAGTTATGGGGGGCTCAGAGAGTGCCTTGTGTATAATAATATAGTGGCCCTGTGGGTCCGGAACCGTGTGCTGTACAGAGAAGTTAACCTGCCTGTGAATTAAGATAGCAACGCCTGCTTTTTTCTTTGGACCAGTGGCTCTAAAGATTAGAGGGGAAATCTCTAAACTTGATCCAGGGATCTGTTTTGCGGCGATGAGTTTCTTGGAGAATATAATACTGGGGCCTAAAGATTTAAGCTCTTTATATAGCAGGTTTCAATGGGGAATTCAGCCCATTGATATTAATAGATAATATCTTAGCCATTTTAGAGATATAAATTGCAGCATGTCAGGGTGTGGCCCCATCAGTAGGGATGTAGCGAACTGTTCTGCTGCGAACTAGTTCGCGCGAACTTCGACCGTTCGCGTCCCCCGAATGTTCGCGAACGTTTGGGAACGTTCGCATTTTGAGTTCGCGTTTGATTCGAATACAAGACGTTCGACCATTCGAATTCCTTCGACCGCTAAAAATCGAACGATTTCCATTCGTTCGAACGATTGTAAGCATTCGATCGAATGAAAAGCATTCGATCGAATGGCTTCGATCATTCGATTCGAATGAAAATCCTTCGATCGAATGATTAAAATCCTTCGATCGTTCGAATCGAACGATTTTAGCGGGTGTTCGAAGTTCGTGAACTGTCCGCGAACGTTCGCATTTTTTGCCGGCGTTCGCGAACACCAAATCGGCAGTTCGCTACATCCCTACCCATCAGGTTAATAACAGTTTACAATAAGACACATTCTGCCCCTAGTGATTTGTGCCCCATAAGGGGGAGCCACATGAATACCTTATACCACCACGTGTATCTGAAAAGTGCCCAAGTAGAAAATAAAATCAAAATAAGCAAACAAAAATGCAACTTATAACTTGTATTAGGTTCAATTTATCTCCCCATCATACCCAGCCGGGGGGGGGGGGGAGAGAGTGACCCAGAATGGATATTATGCAGGCCTGGCCCATAAAAGGGTGTAGAAGAAGGGAGAACAGGAAATGGTTACCTTTGTTCCATGCATCTTTTTCTCCCAATAGCCAATGTTGGCAACAAAACGTTCTTCCTTAGCGGAAGCACATAGGAGCATAGGGAAAGTTGGGACGCAAGGGACATGGTATCTGAATCAACCCCCTAGTTTGTTCTGCTGCAAATGGTCTACCCCATGCTGGTTCTGGAAGGACTCAGGTGGGGGCCTTCTACAGAGTAAGAGATATATATATATATATATATATATATATATATATATATATATATATATATATATATATATATATATATATATATACCTCTTACTCTGTATATACATATATATACTCTGTATATATATATGTATATATATATATATATATATATATATATATATATATATATATATATATATATATATACATACACAGTGTATTGAATAAACACTTTTGATAAAGAAAACGGAGTGCTGGTCCATCTTCAATTGATACATATCCTTTTGACCGAGCACCCGGCAAGGAACTACAGAGGATAGAGTGCAGGTGTCTCATATTGAAATATATATATATATTACAATATATATATATATATTTCAATATGAGACACCTGCACTCTATCCTCTGTAGTTCCTTGCCGGGTGCTCGGTCAAAAGGATATGTATCAATTGAAGATGGACCAGCACTCCGTTTTCTTTATCAAAAGTGTTTATTCAATACACTGTGCATCCAACGTTTCGGCCCGCATTGGGGCCTTTATCAAGGATAAAGTGTGTGTGGCTTAGTGCCCAATATTTATACCCACAATTCCCTCATTAGCAACGTCATGATGACCTCATTACAACACTCAATTAACAATTCAACACATATGATTATCATATATCCTTGATAAAGGCCCCAATGCGGGCCGAAACGTTGGATGCACAGTGTATTGAATAAACACTTTTGATAAAGAAAACGGAGTGCTGGTCCATCTTCAATTGATATATATATATATATATATATATATATATATATATATATATATATATATATATATATATATATATATATATATATATATATATATATAAACATGTGTATATAAACATGTGGAAGTCATTATGGGTACAAAGTAAAACAGATGCATTATCCGGTTGCATGGTGATCTCTTGGTTGTACGCCCGGGCCCATTTCCCACCAAGGACTCCATACCTTCTGGAATTTATCTGCTGTGCCTCTCGTTTCATGGGTAAGCTTTATTTTGGGCATCATTGAATCAACTAAGTTTATCCAGGAGTCCTTTGTGGGAGGGGTGGGTCCCATCCAGTGCATAATCACACATTTTGTTTGCATAGAATAATAGTTCCCTAAACCTCAATCTTGCACAGACCGTGGGTACTGGGTGCTCCACTATACCCAGGAGACATACTGTGGGGAGAGTATTTTTGGGAATTCCAGGGTGTTTGCTAAGGAAGCAATTAATTGCGACCAGTAGGCGTTTATTACTGGGCAAGTCCACATCTGGGGCAGGTGTCATTGTCCTTCTTACCCATTGTCTTTAGTTTAAGTGGGGTTGTGTAGAGCTGGAGGAATATTTTGTATTGTATTAGTCTATCCCTCATTGCTATCAAACTTTTGTACATAGTTTCTGTGGCCTCATCCCAGTCATCCTGGGTTAGCTCTGGAATGCTTGTTTTCCATCGTGCCTGAGCTGTATGGCATGGAGGGGAGACACTGGCTAGAAGGTTCCTGTAGAGCCTGGACACCAACTTTACAGGTTGTTCAGCAGTGAGGGTCTCCTTTATTGTCATTGTGGCAAGGACTGGAGAAAGTGTACCAAATTGGGCCTTAAAAGTGTGCTGAATTTGAAAATATCTAAATAGTGGGAGGTTCTGAGAGACACATTTGATCATGTAGCACTTTTAACTGGGCAGAGAGTATGTTTGCTGTGATTGTGCATTGTGCGGTAAGGTTGTGGTTCACCTGTGAGTGGGGTTGGATATCCGTAATTTCTAACAGCTCTGCCTGCTTTACCGTCTCTGCCTCAGATGAGTGGCTGGGGATCTCTTCCTCAATGCGGCGTAGGGCTTTGCGGTGGAGTAACGGTGAGCGGGTGCAATTTGGGTCCTTTGTGCACTTTCTGCCCATGTCCCCGAGGTTGCCTCTATCGCTGCCCAGTGAGATTGCAAGCTCTGCTGTTTGCTATTTGAGGGCTTTCATTGGAGATATGCACGGAGCTCTCCTAATGAGCATCCATCTCCTGCCTCGCCGAGCTCCGCCCCACTGAAAATTTCAATTAGGTGTTTACTTCCAGAAAAACGAAAAAATCAGCTAGCACAAATAAAAAACACAGAAGTCTACATTGATCAGACAGGAATTTAATTGGAGAAACCTCTTCCATTTGCTCCAGGGATATGAAAGGGGATCCTAAAATTGTTGCTCAACCACTCTTTACACAATATCTGTTGGACTGCTTATCCCAGAACATTTTACTATATTATATAATATTATATTATATAATAAGATTCCTCCTATGATGTATGTATAGGCAGCTCCATGTTCTTTGTTTCTGCAACTGGAGTTGGAGGATTTTAATTTATTTTATTTTTTTCATCACAGAGCAATTTTAACAGCAGAGTCTCCTCACTTGAAATTTTAATATTGTCTAATATGTCCAAAATTACACACATTTGCACCTGAGCAGTAACCATTAGCAAAGTGCGGGTAGAACAATGAAAGCAAACATTTGACTGGTTGTCATGGGTAACTGTCTAGGTGCAAATTTGCCCAGTGTTTATTAATAAAAAGGGCCTTGAAATAAGAGGCACTAAGTTTACCTAAGTGTAGTAACCCAGAAGGCAGTATTTACTGTCCATTAGTGATGGGCAAATTTATTCGCCAGTAATGGATTTGCGGAAAATTTCTGGATTCCGTTGATGGCGAATGTTTTTGCAAAACTGCTGTGAAAATTCACAATGGGAAAGTTCACTGTGACAAAAAAAAAATTGTTGCTCAACAAAATTGTCCCACGTCAAAATTATTCACCTACTGACTTCCATGCGTTTCGAAAATTTGAAAATAAGAGTCACGCGTATAAAAATTGTCGATCGTGTCAAAATTGTCACACATCAAAATAATTTTGAAGCCCATTTGCATTTTGCTTATTTTTCTGGAGTTTTGCAAATTTCTCGGCAAAACGGAATAGATTCGCCCATCACTACTGTCCATCTGTATCAAAGCAAACATCTTATTGGTTGTTATAGGGTCACTGTTCTTGGGCAAATTTAGTGCCTTTATTACATATGGGGAAAGTGTTTACATTACCTTTACTTTGTTTTATTTTGTCATAGTGCACTAATCTAATTAATGTATCCTTTTTTACATTGAGCACAGTCATGTGTGTGCATGTACAATATAACACTGGGCTCAGATGCTGCAATATATTGGACAGAGTGCCAATCATTCTTGCTCTGAAATATCATTTCATGCAATGCTGTTTTTATAAAGCTGATTTAGAAAGGCAGGGATAGACAACTCTCTGCTTGACAAATCCGCCACATAGAATAACATAGAATGAATGGATATTATGCCATGTCTGGGAGTGCAATACCTCCTGTTTATCTCAGCTTGATGAATACACCTATTGGTGCATGTTATTAACTGCACAAACTGTTTAGATTTTTCTACCTTTCACATGACTTCTGTAAATAATCATTTTATTTGATATTCTCCTTCTGGTACAAAGTGTATTTTATTCTGTTGCTCCATCAGTGTATTTGATTTTTCTTTCAAAGGCTTTTAATCTCTTTCCTCCGTTCAAAGAGAAAATATAGGAAAATATATGTCAGTGTTCAGTTAAACATGCTGACATGAAATAAGCTGTATTTACCTGCTAAGTAACCTGATATATGGATGCTTTACAATTACTGTCTGTGCAGGGGTGTTTTTGGCATAGAACTAACCCCCCTGTTACAAAAGCCCCCCTTAACTGCCTGCCATTGCCCCCACTCCCTCCCCTCACTGTGCATTAGTCAAAAATAGGCCCCTGAAAAAATACTGACCTTAAAATTCAGGTCTGGCCCGGCGGGGTCCATGAGGGGCCCATCAGAGAGTGGAAATAGAATAGTTCTGATTAGGTGTACTTTTAAAGAGAAATGTGATCTTTTATTAAACCCTTAATTAAATCTGATGTAAAGGGAGGGACATGTACATCAACTTTAAATTGAGATTCAAATAGTTTACATATGCTAAATGCCTAATTAGAAATAAATTAACATGTAGATGAGTTCATGCAAATAAAAGAGGACAAACCATTTATTAATTTAACAAATGTAAGATATTCTGCATGCTTTAATTTTAAAGTAATGAGGTTGCAACCCACACTCTTTGTCAGCATTTCAAGTTAAAATGAAATGTCTCAATTTACCTAAAATAACCCAGTTTAGGTAAAGTGAAAATTTGAAGTGAGGCATTTTGAAACGAATATTGCTTATTTAACTTTTGTCCCACTTAAAAAAGAAGAAAAGACATAATGACTGAGGATGCTAATTAGTTAGGCACTCCATTAGTGATTACAATTCCCTGCCCAGGGCACTATACTAGTGAGCGCAAAGGCACCATCTTTTTGACTCTCCCAGGGATCCTTTGCGGATGGTATTTGCTGTGCGAATTCACGGTAAAAGATTAATTAAAAACAGGCAGTAAAAAAAACAATATTTGCTCTACTGCTTATGCACACCCAACCAGAGCAGCAGTAACATTCCCAGGTAAAGAAAGAAGATGGTGCCATAGTGCTTATTAGGATAGTACTCTGGCTGGCAGTTTTTATAGAGAAGAGGAGGGTCTGAGGTCTGAGATTGGCAATTATAATAACTAACAAATTCCCCCCCCCCCCCCCGGGTGGTTATGCCTTTTTATTATATTCTGGACCCTGTATTAGTACAGATGAGGATAAAAGCAGCTGGTATTAGAACAAACTTTACTCAGAACAAAACATGGTTGAACTGCCAGCAAGTTGGCAGGAAGGAACAGATACAGAGGCAGATGCTATGGAAACAATTACCAGGAGAACAGAATGGCACATATCAGTTTAACACATAACCGTTCCATCTACAGATCTTACATTAAGTCAATAACACCTTTCCTTCTTCTTTAAAATGTAAAACAATTCTTAAGTTAGAATCCCACTTGATCTGTATAAATCTGACTTCATGTTTGTTATTTGTTTCTTCAACTGGAGCTGGAAACATTAAACACATTTTTTCTATAATAGGTTAAACTAAACAGAACAGCAGTGTGCCTAGATCTTGTTTGATTATGATGTAGTATTATAAAATTGAAATGACAATATACAGTAGTCTCTGTCAATAAGAAAACAGTGAGATAACTTACATAGTGTCGGTAGTTTCAGTGGTAACTTTTCTTTTAACTTGTAGTTAAGTTTTCGGTCTACTGCTTTGGGGGGGGGGAGGTGCAATGGGTCAATTTGATATTATGTTATGAACGTCTAGAGGCCAGTCACAAGTAACTAAAAGAAGAATGTTGTCAACATGTTGTATGGGCTAATCAGATTGAAGGGAAAGTGCCAAAAATGCCAGAGCTTCCCTTTATACTAAGTGCGTAGCACAAGGATAGATTAAATCAGCCACTTTGCCCAGTTTTGACCACTTTGGCAGAAATGTTGGTTTGACTGAAAACCAAATGACCTTTCAGTTTGGATCCATAATAACATGCTTTTTATATGGAGATAATAAACTGTACTGTATACCTCATTTATGAGTGCAGTATTATATGCATTGGTGCTGTAAAAAGTAATTAAAATATTAAGAAAGACGAAATTTCTTTTTATGAGAAGGTAAGTAGGGACCTCGATTCTGGGATGGCAGTGGATGTGATTTACTTAGACTTTGCTAAAGCATTTGATACAGTGCCACACAAAAGGTTACTGGTTAAATTAAGGAATGTTGGCCTGGAACATAGTATTTGTACCTGGATAGAGAACTGGCTAAAAGATAGACTACAAAGAGTGGTGGTAAATGGAACATTTTCTAATTGGACCAGTGTTGTTAGTGGAGTACCGCAGGGCTCTGTACTAGGTCCCTTGCTCTTCAACTTGTTTATTAATGACCTGGAGGTGGGCATTGAAAGTACTGTTTCTATTTTTGCAGATGATACTAAATTGTGTAGAACTATAGGTTCCATGCAGGATGCTGCCACTTTGCAGAGTGATTTGTCTAAGTTGGAAAACTGGGCAGCAAACTGGAAAATGAGGTTCAATGTTGATAAATGCAAGGTTATGCACTTTGGCAAAAACAATATAAATTCAAATTATACACTAAGTGGCAGTGTGTTGGGAGTTTCCTTAAATGAGAAGGATCTTGGGGTTTTTGTAGATAACAAGTTGTCTAATTCTGGGCAGTGTCATTCTGTGTCTACTAAAGCAAATAAAGTTCTGTCTTGCATAAAAAAGGGCATTAACTCAAGGGATGAAAACATAATTATTCCTCTTTATAGGTCCCTGGTGAGGCCTCATCTGGAGTATACAGTGCAGTTTTGGACTCCAGTCATTATGAGTTGCACCAAGATGTAGTGGGTAAGTGTCTTAGATAAGACACTATATTGGAGGGGTATATCCACTGCTCCCTTTTTCCTAAACAATTCTATAGGTGAACTTATACCTGCAATCACGCTACTATATTCTATTGCGGAATTGCCTGGCATACACATTGCCGTATGTACTCAACACTAACCCACTTCCTCTTGGTAATCCGCCTCCCTGTACCTAACCAGTTTTTAATGGTGACACACTGGACTTCTACAAATTTTATTTGTATTTATTAAAAGTTACGTTTTATCGCATATTGTGCATATACACATAACTGAATGTTTGGATGAGGGTGGATGGGAAGGTGCAATTCATAAGGTCATTTCTTTTTCTTTTCTACTTCTGTTAATGCTTTTAAGAGTGGCTTGGATGATTTCTTGGATAGACATAACATCAAAGGCTATTGTGATACTATATTCTATAGTTAGTATAGATATGGGTATATATAATTATGTGAAAGTAGGGAAGGGTGTTTGTATGGATGCTGGGTTTTCATTTGGAGGGGTTGAACTTGATGGACTTTGTCTTTTTTCAACTCAATTTAACTATGTAATTAACTATGTAAAGCTTCCCAATAGTCAGTAATTAGTAATATTTTTTTGTTTTAATCAGACGCACAAACAGATATACAAACAGGCACACAAACATTCAGGCATATAGCAGTTTTGACCACTGAAACTATAAATAAAGAAAACTACATACATATTTTCAACCTCGGCTGTTTGTATTTAGAATGTGTCTAGTACAGTCACATAAAAGTATGTTCTTTATATCTGGGAATGCATTGAATGTTTGGCCTCTGTATAATACTGATCATTTTAATCTTTGAAAAAGTTCCTAGCAGCAGATAAATTCATGACAACACCTCTTCCTCAACACTTCCACAAGATCCTATACAGCACATAGTGATTTAATTTTATTGGTGTACTTCACTCTTCTTTATGACTGCCTCAGATTGGAAATGATATGAGCTTTTGGGTCTGTGCGGTACAGATTGATTTAAAATTATTTGACCATTTCTTCACTTTAGGAGATCTTCAATCTTCCAAATTGGAATACCCATTTCTCTTAAAAGTGTGAAGTAGTGTAATGATTTTTAATTCCCTCTAGTCACCCCATGTCAAAAGCTTTCAATTTTATTTTGATGATTTTTTTTTCAAGCGATACTTATGATCACCAAGACCAGAATAAGATACAAGTTTACAAAGAATGAAAATGAGGGAAACTTCTCTTCATTACCAGCATGTAGCCTCATATGAATAAGAAATAGACAGATATTCATCTTCATTTACCTGATTTATTATCAGGTTTCAGAAAACGTGCCTGGTTAAGGGAAAACAGACTAAAACATGAAGTTTATTTTAAGAAAAAAGTGTATATTTAAGAAAAAGTGCAGTGTTTAGATTACATATACAGTGAGATCTATTTATTTCTAATTAAACTGCCAAGTCAACATTTCAATCACTCCCAAAAGTTTTTTTTTGAT